>NW_028270182.1:54329994-54631244 GCF_037043375.1 Chiloscyllium plagiosum
CAGGATGATGATGATGGAGTGTGTGCGGGGATCATTGTGACGTTGATGGAGTGAATGCGAGAGGGTCAGGATGACGGTGATGGAGTGAGTGTGAGGGGATCAGGGTGACGGTGACTGAGTGAGTGTGAGAGGGTCAGGGAGACAGGGATGGAGTGAGTGTGAGAGAATCAGGTTGACTGTGACCGAGTGAATGTGAGTGGTTCAGTGTGACCGGAATTGTGTGAGTGTGAGGGGGTCAGGGAGACGGTGATGGAGTGCGTGTGAGGGGATCAGTGTGTAGTTGATGGAGTGAGTGCGAGAGGGTCAGAATGAGGGTGATGGCGCGATGGGAGAGGGTCAGGGTGACGGTGAAGGAGTGAGTGTGAGGGGGCCAAGGTGACGGTGATGGCGTGAGTGTGAGGGGGTCATGGTGACGTTTATGGTGCGAATGTGAGCCGGACAGCGTGACGGTGAAGGAGTGAGTGTGAGGGGGTCAGGGTGATGTTGATGGATTGAGTGTGAGAGTGTCAGGGTGACGGTGATGAGGTGAGTGTAAGGGGGTCAGTCTGACGGAGATGGAGTGAGTGTGAGGGGATCAGGGTGACTGTGAGGGAGTGAGTGTGAGGGGGTCAGGTTGATGGTGATGAAGTGAGAGTGAGGGGGTCAGAGTGACGGTGATGGAGTGAATGTGAGGGGATCAGGGCGGTGGGGATGGAGTGAGTGTGAGGTGGTCATGGTGACGGAGTTGGAGTGAATGTGAGGGGATCAGGGCCCTGGGGATGGAGCGACTGTTGGGAGATTAGAGTGACGGGGATGGAGTGAGGGTGAGGAGGTCAGGGTGACGGTGATGGAGTGAGTGTGAGGGGGTCAGGGTGATGTTGATGGAGTGAGTATGAGGAGGTCAGGGTGACCGTGATGAGGTGAGTGTGAAGGGGTCAGTGTGACGGTGATGGAGTGAGTATGAGGGGGTCAGGGTGAGGATGCTGGAGTGAGTGTAAGTGGGTCAGGGTGATGGTGATGGAATGAGTGAGAGGGGGCTCAGTGTGACGGTGATGGAGTGAGTGTGAGAAGGTCAGGGTGACTGTCATGGATTGGGTGTGAGGGCGTCAGGGCGGTGGGGATGGAGTGAGTGTGAGGGGGTGAGTGTGACGGTGATGGAGTGAGGGTGAGGGGGTTTGTGTGACGGCTATGGAGTGAGTGTGTGGGGGTCAGGGTGACGGTGATGGAGTGAGTGTGAGAGGGTCAGTGTGACGGAGATGGAGTGAATGTGAGAGGGTCCAGGTGACGGTGATGGTGTGAGTGGGTCAGGGTGACGGTGATGGTGTGAGTGTGAGAGGGTCAGTGTGACGGAGACGGAGTGAGTGTGAGAGGGTCCGGGAACCGGTCATAGTGTGAGTGTGAGAGGGTCAGGGTGAGAGTGATGGAGTGAGTGTGAGGGGGTCAGGGTGAGGGTAATGGTGTGAGTGTGGGGGGTTCAGTGAGATTGAGATAGAGTGAGTGTGAAAGGATCAGGGTGACCATGATGATGTGAGTGTGAGGGGATAAGTGTGGCAGTAATGGAGTGACTGTGAGGGGATCAGGGTGAAGTAGATGGAGTGAGTGTGAGGGGGTTCTGTGTCACGGTGATGGAGTGAGTGTGAGTGGGTCAATGTCACGGTGCTGGAGTGAGTATGAGGGAATTAGGGTGACAGTGACCGAGTGAGTGTGAGGGAGCAGTGTGACTGTGATCGCGTGAGTGTGAGGGGGTCAGGGCGACGGTGATGGAGTGAGTGTGAGCGAATCAGGGTGGCGGTGATCGAGTGAGTGTGACGAGTTAGGGAGACGGTGATGGAGAGAGTATGAGGGAATCAGGGTGACGTTGACTGAGTGAGTGTGAGGGAGCAGTGTGACTGGGATTGCGCGAGTGTGAGGCGGTCAAGGAGACGGTGATGGAGTGAGTGTGAGGGGGTCAGTGAGACAGTGATGATGTGAGTGTGAGGGTGTCAGGGCGACGCCGATGGAGTGAGTGTGAGGGAATCAGCGTGACGGTGACCGAGTGAGTGTGAGGGGTTCATTGTTACCTTAATCGCGTGAGTGCGAGAGGGTCAGGGAGATGGTGATGGAGTGAGTGTGAGGGGATCAATGTGATGGTGGTGGACTGAGTGTGAGGAGGTCAGTGTGACACTGAAGGAGTGAATGTGAGGGAGTCAGGGTGATGCTGTTGGAGTGAGTGTGAGTGCGTCATGGTGACAGTGATGGAGCGAGTGTGAGGGTGTCAGGGTGACGGTGAAGGAGTGAGTGTGAGGTGGTCAGGGTGATGTTGATGGAGTGAGTGTGAGGAGGTCAGTGTGTCGGTGATGGAGTGAGTTTAATGGGGTCAGTGTGACGGAGATTAAGTGAGTGAGGGGCTCAGGGTGAGGGTGATGGAGTGAGTGTGTGTGGGTCAGTGTGACGATGATGGAGTGTGTGTGAGCGTGTCAGTGTGACACTGACGGAATGAGTTTAATAGAGTCACTGTGACGGAGATGGAGTGAGTGTGAGGGGTTCAGGGTGATCGTGGTGGAGTGAGTGTGAGGGGGTCAAGGTGACGGTGATGGCGTGAGTGTGAGGGCGTCATGGAGACGTTGATGGTGCGAGTATGAGCGGCTCAGGGTGACGGTGAAGGAGTGAGTGTGAGGTGGTCAGAGTGATGTTGATGTTTGAGTGTAAGGATGTCAGTGTGACGGTGATGGAGTGAGTGTGAGAGGGTCAGTGTGACGTTGACGGAGTAATTTTAATGGGGTCAGTGTGACCGAGATTGAGTGAGTGAGGGGGTCAGGGTGACGAAGATGGAGTGAGTGTGAGGGGGTCAGTGAGACATAGATGATGTGAGTGTGAGAGTGTCAGGGCGACGGTGATGGAGTGAGTGTGAGGGGGTCAGGGTAACGGTGAAGGAGTGAGTGTGAAGGAATCAGGGTGCCGTTGACCGAGTGATTGTGAGGGAGCAGTGTGACTGTGATCGCGTGAGTGTGAGGGGGTCAGGAAGACGGTGATGGAGCAAGTGTGAGGGGGTCAGGGTGACGGTGATGGAGTGAGTGTGAGGGGATTAGTGTGATGGTGATGGAGTGAGTGTGGGATTGTCAGTGTGATGTGGTGGCGTGAGTGTGAGGGGGGCAGAGTGATCGTGATGGAGTGAGTGTAGGATTGTCGGTGTGGTGGTGGTGAAGTGAGTGTGAGGAGGTCAGGGTGATGGTGATGGAGTGAGTGTGAGGGGATTAGTGTGATGGTGATGGAGTGAGTGTGGGATTGTCAGTGTGATGTGGTGGAGTGAGTGTGAGGGGATCAGTGTGATCGTGATGGTGTGAGTGTAGGATTGTCGGTATGGTGGTGGTGAAGTGAGTGTGAGGAGGTCAGGGTGATGGTGATGGAGCGAGTGTGAGGGTGTCAGTGTTTGGTAAAGCAGTGAGTGTGAGGGAATCAGGGTGGCAGTGACCGAGTGAGTGTGAGGGGGTTAGGTAGACGGTGATGGAGTGAGTGTGAGGGAATCGGGATGATGGTGATGGAGTGAGAGTGAGGGGGTCAGGGTAACCGATATGGAGTGAGTGTCAGGGGGTCAGGGTAACGGTGAAGGAGTGAGTGTGAGGGAATCAGGTTGGCGGTGATCGAGTGAGTGTGAGGGGGTCAGGGAGACGGTGATGGAGTGAGTGTGAGGGAATCAGGGTAACGTTGACCGAGTGATTGTGAGGGAGCAATGTGACTGGGATCGCGTGAGTATGAGGGGGTCAGGGTAACCGTGATGGAGTGAGTGTGAGGGGGTCAGGGTGACATTGATGGAGTGAATTTGAGGGAGTTAGGGTGATGGTGATGGAGTGAGTGTGAGGGGGTCAGGGTGATCGTGGTGGAGTGAATGTGAGGGCGTCATGGTGACGTTGATGGTGCGAGTGTGAGCGGGTCAGGGTGACGGTGAAGGAGTGAGTGTGAGGTGGTCAGGGTGATTTTGATGGAGTGAGTGTGAGGGGGTCAAAGTGATGGAAAAGGAGTCAATGTACCGGGGTCAGGGTGACGGTGATGGAATGAGTGTGAGCAGGTCAGTGTGACGGTGATGGAGTGACTGTGAGGGGGTAAATGTGACGGAGATGGAGTGAGTGTGAGGGGGTAAGGGAATGAGTGAAAGAAGGAATTTCACCAGAGCTGCAACTGCCTCACTTCCCCACTCGCCCTCCCCGTTTACATTTTCCTGCTCATCAGTGATTTAAAGAAAACCAAATGGATGCGATGTCATTCTGTAGCCTCTCTGTCGATTCCTCCGTTTCAGTTCCAACGTGGCTTAGATTTCGGGGCGCACCTTAATACTAGCAACGCTATGAAAGCACAGGTCCAGAGGTTCCTCTGAGAGTGTAATTTCTTTCATTGCTGTTGCTCATTGAATGAGCCACTAACGTGCGAACTGCTCCGAAATATGATTCAGGACCTCTGGTGACAACTCTCGCACGTTGAATAACAACAGACAGCTTTCAAACGATGTATTTCAGAGACGACGTTTGGGGTACATTTGACAGACAGACTAGTTCAGAAATCCGTGGTGCGCTGTGACACCAGCGCATCAGCTTCTTTCCTGTCTTGGAAACGGGCCGCCTGCTCAACGAATGCAAGTGCGGTACTGCTTTTCGTGGAAGGATCAGAAAGCGGTAAGAATAAGAATGGGCCAAAAAAAGTGAATTTCACCAATCACAGTCTCGATTAAATTACCTTTCCCTTCCGATGTCTTCAGGACGGAAATGAATGAAAGGGGAGCAATTTAAGAACATGTGACATCGGAATTCGTTTGAATTATGTTCGCACTCGCCAGAAAACCAAATAATGACGAGGTGTGTCACCGCAGGACTTTGTTTCACAATAGCGATGAAATAACAGTTTCCATTCGGTTCCAGTAAAAACGTAACTTGCCTGGAACATAAAGCAGCAGTACAGCTGCTTGCGCTTTTCCGTGCGGGAGGCGAGCACTACCATGACACTTTGAGAAAATCTGCACTCTCCCACACCACAGTTCACTCTCCAGGAATCATAACCAATTTGTTAGAACCTCAACTTGCCTGGAACTTAAAGCAGCTTGAGCCCGCGATTTACCGTGTGGGAGGCGAACATGATCATGACAAGATGGACACAGGCCCCTGTCTCCACAAAGCAAACTCCCGGTTTTGCTCTTTATTTGAACACACCGCAGCCACAGAAATTGCAGTGGCGGGACTCGAGCCTCAGCTTCTTTAGTAATTGAGTTCTGAAGCAGGCGCCTCCGGCTTCCCTTCATCGGGCTGATTCAGTTCGAATAGTGAAATTTGCTGTGTCTGATCCGCAAGACACCCTGCAGGATTTTCAGACAACACCATCCTCCCTGTGACATGTACGTGCTGGATAACTTTCTGTTGTGTCATGTGTCCGGGCTTTGCCAATATCACCGTTCTTTAACTCCCTACATCCTGTTGGTCGAACTGTGATTCCAGTCAGAATGACAAATGTGTAACAAAACACCTTAGCTGGGCTGGCTCTCTACAGAGATAAATATGCTTCTCTTTTCCTATAATTCTCTTGCCTTCTCCCTTTAACTCTGCACATTTTTAGTTCCAACATGAACATTGAATGAGTTTTTCACAACTCGATTGAAACTGCGTCTTTTTCAATGTCAGACCCTGTGGTGAAACGGTTAAAAATTATGTCCCAATACATGTGTGAATCTAACCGGAATGGAGGTGTTGCTTAGTCCCGTGTGAATCTTATTACACACCTCCCCGTGTGAATCTTCTTATCTGTATGTAACCAGAATGGAATGTGTTTTTTAGCCTTGCTCTGCTGTTCACATGAATGTTTATATCTGGAAAAGAGTATATCAGCTGGAAAAGTCTCCAGTTCGGTGAGTCTGCTCCGGGGTTACGTTTAACCGCCGAGCGTGGGTTGTTGGCAACCGCTCTACGAGAACTGACGGCTCCCAGTTCCGGTAACATGTAGAGTGAGTATAAGCCAGACCCGTTGTTTGGACCTGGTTGTGGCGACGCTGCGGGGAATAAAATGCCCATATTCTAGCAGACTCGCCTCTTGGTCGTTTGTTCTGTGTCAGACTACTCTCCTACGAACCTGACCTTGAGAATTTTTTAAAACATTTGGCGCTGCGAGCAGGGTCAATCGCAATTGAGGAGAGATTTTGATACAGAACAATGTTTTGGAAAAAGACTAAGAAACCAGAAGAACAAACTGTGGAGGTCCCGACCGTCCCGGGATGGCATGGATGTGGGCATGTACGTGGCAGTTTGTTTGAGAGAGGATCCCAGTCCTGCCGAAGAACCCCTTGCCTGGGGTACAGCGGAGGATGTGGGCATGTCCAAAAAGCTGAAGCGGAGTTAACAGAATTGAATGGGATTGAACTGAACTGAACTGAGTGGAACTGAAGTGAATCAAATTGAACGGAACAAAATGGAACTGAGCTAAATTGAATTGAAATGGACGGAACTGAATTGAACACAATTGAATTGAACTGAACAGACCTGAACTGAGCTGAATTGAACTACACTGAATTGACTGAACTGAAATTAACTGAAACGAATTGAACTGAATTAAGCATAATGTAACACATGTATTGGGCCAAGCAGTGGAATGTGGTGTACAATTATGTCCCAATACATGTGTGAATCATAATGTAACACATGTATTGGGCCAAGCAGTGGAATGTGGTGAAACGGTTAAAAATTATGTCCCAATACATGTGTGAATCTAACCGGAATGGAGGTGTTGCTTAGTCCCGTGTGAATCTTATTACACACCTCCCCGTGTGAATCTTCTTATCTGTATGTAACCAGAATGGAATGTGTTTTTTAGCCTTGCTCTGCTGTTCACATGAATGTTTATATCTGGAAAAGAGTATATCAGCTGGAAAAGTCTCCAGTTCGGTGAGTCTGCTCCGGGGTTACGTTTAACCGCCGAGCGTGGGTTGTTGGCAACCGCTCTACGAGAACTGACAGCTCCCAGTTCCGGTAACATGTAGAGTGAGTATAAGCCAGACCCGTTGTTTGGACCTAGTTGTGGCGACGCTGCGGGGAATAAAATGCCCATATTCTAGCAGACTCGCCTCTTGGTCGTTTGTTCTGTGTCAGACTACTCTCCTACGAACCTGACCTTGAGAATTTTTTAAAACAGACCCTAACCATTCCCTATGTGAAAACGTTTCTCCTCGTGTACATTTTTCTTCTTTTATTAAGTCTTTAAAACTCTGCCGAATCGTTCTCAATTCTTTCAGGCGTCGGGATCCTTCTCCCTTCCTTTTTTTCCTCTGTCTAACCCACTCATGTCTTGGAAAGGTTTAACAAGGCCAGCGTTTGGCCTTCTGCTCTCCAAGGAGACCTGTTCCAACTTTCCAAATGACCTTTATTGTTGACATTCCTCATATACCACACCATGATCAACAACCTGTTCAGTGCTGTTTTCAATCATTTCACGTTCCCACTTCCTAAAGTTTCACGCCCAGATCTGTGCGAATATCCAGATGGTGGATTTACTCAGAGTGTGATTCTGTGGGTGAACATCCTCTAACACTTGTTTCCCTTTTACCACATGTGGTACTGTGCCATACCCACTACAATGACACTTCTGACCCCAAAACTCCAAAGGAATTTGAAAGGGTAGAACTAAATGATTTACATCTATTTATCAATCAGTTGATAGGACGTCCGGGCAAAAGTGAAATCAAACAACCAAGGCTCGATGGCGACTTGAAGAAAGATATTCTCCCGTGCCAGTATTAACACAAGCTACGAAGCGAAGATCATGCCCTAGACACTCTTACATTGCCAAAACCAACCAGTTGAGATTCGGACAGGTCCAACCACATCCCAATTTGTTCTCAGATTTCTAAGCATCAAAGTGTTTTAAGAATATCGCCTTGTAATTTTGTCTCCTTGTTCACAGGCCAGTGCTGTTCATCCATGGACTTAGTTGTCTCCATCGGCAGAGTATTCAGCTATTTCCCTCCACCGGCAAGCAGTGTGAGGAGAGGCAAGTGCGGTTACACTCTGAAGTTCACTCTCATCGGCACAGCCATTTCCATCAAGTGCTGGGAATCAGCAAGTTTGATTGGGAACTTCCTGCAAAAATATCATTTATCTGAGAAGTGATAAAGATTTTGAGCTGGTTGGTAAGACATAAATGTAATCCGGACTCTCTACCCTCAGGTAAATTCGTGTGAGGGCATTTTTGTGCAGCCTGTTTGCTGTTCAAACTTCACACAACAATCCTGCAGAAAGGTTTTTGATACAGTAACATCGGCTTCTTTGCTGCAATCGGACAGCAGTTAACATCTGAGTCCCAACTTTCCCAGATAAAGACAATCCGAGTGAAACCCTCACTCACTGAGAGCCATCCCCACGTCCCTGTGCTGCGGGGCTGCAGACAGGGTTTAACACAGAAGATAAGGTTAACAATGAGACTTTATTTCACCATCAGCCACTCTGTCCCAGAGACAGGAAGAGGGACAGCATCAATGTGTGGCGTCACTCATGCATCAGCAGAAGCTGTTCAGCCCATCGATTCTATAGCGACTCTCTGACGCTTGTGTATCCCGTGGTTATTCATACTTGGTGATGTATACCCTAATAATGCGGAGCTGTGCATGTATCGCAATTCTGTCTCCAACAAATGGATCCAATTGTAATTCACAGCTTTTCATTTCACAGGAAGAACACTGCTGTGTGAAACGGCGTGGGGAATAACTGCAGGGCGTCATGCGCATAGAACACTCTAAAACTGATGTATCTCACCTTCGTCAGTTTATTCCCAGCTCTGGCAAGAGGTTTTGCGAATCAGATCAGAGCACACCAACAGAGAACAGGAAAAGATCTTCCAGAACTTCACAAGTTTGTTTCCTCATTTGTGTAAATTTCCAGTGTGTATCGGTATGAAATATTCATTTTAGGTACATTGAATGAAAGGAAGCGGAAAGTGAAACAGCACGCAATGCGTAGAATGGAAATCTATTATAGAAAAACACTGGAGGGGGCAGAACATACCCTGAAACATGGAATTGGCATCGAGTAGAGGATGTTTTCAATCCATTAATTTCATGATTATGAGCCCAATACGCTCCAGCTGGGCCGCTCTATTAGCGCTGACTATAGCAGTTTCACACAGTCTTTAGCTAATCGTCTGGCATGTGGCATATACCTCAGAGGATGATTTCAAATGGTCGTCACTATTATTATGTGACACATGTGGCGCAGATGTGTCCCCGCTGTGTCAATGTAAACTGTGACTAACTTGCCACATTCTGTTGGCTTAACTGTGATTTCACTCAGAATCACAAAATATGTCACCATGCAAAGTAAGGCTATGCAGCCCCCAAACAATAAGGAAATGTCTATGTCGGTCGATTGATTGACTTTATTTGATTGATTGATTGATTGTCACATGAACCTCAGTACAGTGAAAAAAAATTGTTTGTTATTGATAAAGGCAGATCATATTAATCAAGGACATGTAGATCACAGCATAAGTAAAACAAAATTTTGGACAGATTAAGGCTTTCAGGTGACTCCGCACAAATCCACATTAACAGGATCAGCATCATTTGAAGTAAGGGAATTCATTTCTCAGTCTTGTGACGACCTCCAAGAAGTTGCTGTTGTGTGTCTTTAAGCTTCGGTACATTGTTCTGAACTCGAACTCATCAAAATTATACACTCTGCGTCAAACATTGAACCAAATGCAAAACTCTAGTGCTCAAGTGTGACTTCTCGCACGTACATCACCCACCCGAGGCGATATCATACCCAAGACCAAAAAGCCAGAACCGCAACAGAAGCATGATCCATAAATCAGGGGAGTTTCCTTGTTTAAAAAATATGAGTTTTCTGGTGTTTCAGAGGGTAGGCCGCACTGAGCTTTAATAACAGCTCCTTGCCATTCTGACTTCTGGTTCCCCGGAGGGTGTGCTAGCCACTTCTTTTGCGAGCGGACTCCCATCATTGGCAGCTGGACGAACTCATCTTCAATTGGCAATCAGTGTTATTTGAGAGAAGCATGAATGCGCTTTTCAGCCCACTATCAAACTGGAGTGCGGGGGGGGGGGGGGGGGGGGGTGGGGGGTTAGATGTAGTGGAAGTTATGGAATGTACAAAAGAGAGATTGCGCATCCACAGGACTTAATATTCTTTAGGAAACCTTGTGCAAATAACGCCATCTAAGACTGATAGAAATGTGAAGAACTGTAGGGAAAGAGAGAATCTCTCCCAGTCATCTGTGTCTGTGTCCTTCTTGAAGTCACAGCGAAGGCTCTGCTGTCTAAATCAGCATGGAATGTTACTGCAGCGAGTCCTGTCGCTCAGGCACGTTGCACCTGATGTGTATAAGTTTTATCACGTTACAGCCAGCTCAGAGAACAGATTTCACAGCTCACATCATCCCAGAGTGACAGGGAACAGAAGAAAGTGATTCAGACCATCATCTTACCACGGATGTGGGTGAGTAGACAATCTCGACCAGTGCATGTTCCCAGCATTTACAATCTTGGTCTGTGTGACAACAAAAGCAGGAACCAGGAACTGTTTATCTTGCTTCTTAAAACAGGCGTGAAAATTTGCAGAGCATAGATACATCTACATGCTGTTAGTGAAATGATGAACAGCAGAGTACAGTTCAAAGAGTATGGTCTGCCCTCTGGGTGATGGGCTCAGCTCCAACTGTGACCCTCTGCTCACCGGATTTGAACACAAACAAAGAAATGACTCAGTGACGAAATGTGTTGAAACGGATTCTGTGAGGAATTGAAAGCGATGGAATGAAAAGGCCCTTGAGAGGGGGATGTAATATTATCTGGGATCGTTTTCCAGACTTGGGGAGAGTGCGCAGTGCTGTTTCCATGGGTCAATATCAGGATAGATAGATTGAATAAGCGTCAAATGTTATTGTCGGGATCCCTGTCGCTTAGACACACTGCACCTTTTGTACAATGGTACAAAAGCACGGACGTTTTGTGTAGAGGGGGCAACTTCAAAATCGTTACTGAGGCAAAATGCACAAATGAGCGAAAGAACAAAGCAACCACAGAAACTGGTATTACGTTACGGGGTAAACCCCCTCTGCTAATGTAAACCAGCAACACAGAAATGATTCACCGCCGTGCTGTATTCTGTTAAAATTCCAGAGGCAAAAACCAACCCAAAAATCACTACTTAAAGTTAAAAATAACAAATTTATTGCTTTTTATTGACAGAGAATAATCAACCTACAACTCCTTTCTCGAAACCTTCTGCTCTACAATGTCTTCCCTCACTCCGATTCCAATAACATTTACAAAATAGTTCAAATTTAAAAAGCAGATAGTTGTCGAAGGTTCTCTTTGTATATTCCTCTGTAGATTTTTTCTCCAGGTCGGTGTTTATGCTTTTTTTCTATGCAATCTATTTCTCCAGATAAGCACCTCTTGGAGATTTTACTAGCATCCTACATCTATTGGTCTTTTAACTGCTCTCTTTGCTGTTCTTTGTCGCTCTGGGTAACTGTTCCAAATGTCCGATATTTGTCCCACAAAACGTCGGACAGTTTCATTTATTTTAACATTGTAAAAATACCAAATTCAAACTTGATTGGGACATAATTTAAACTGATTGGCCGAATTCAAATTTGATTTTTGTATCCATGTAACACAGTTCTTAGTTGTTTTCATCAAATGTCATGTTGTTGCCTTGTTCTGAACTCTTTGTGCAGCCAGGCATTTCGGCACCATTAAAAGTACATTACACACACAACTTCATAACAACGGCATTTGCCAAGATAGTTTATTTCTCTCAACATCGCTCTCTATCAATCTCATGTGCCTGAGATTTGAACAATCTGTGGTTAATGTTAATCAAAACTGCCCTATTCTCAGAGCCTCAGATTTAACACGCCACCTTACTTCTGTCTAACAATATTAATTTATGTCGCCGTATATTTCTTCAGCACACGTTGAGAAGAAATAAAAATGAGAAAAACAGTCACCTGTTTGACTGTGATTTGACCCAATGCTTTTGCAGCCAACAGATTTCAGCTTTAAGTGAAATAGCCTTCATCTTTCCTGTACCAGTAATGAGATTGCATAGCATTGTGGTAAGTTTTCATGAGTTGAATGAGATCCAGCATCATTTCTCGGGGCGAAATTTACTGATGAAATACACGGAGGTTGGGGGGTTCAATTTGGTTAGGAAGGGCATGATCAGAGTTCCCTTGATACAAAATCGTTAGAGACGATGGAAATGAGATTTACTGGGAGGTATAGCCACGAGAAAGAAAAGAAGTGATTTAATGAGATGGAATAGATGAAGATTCACATAAATCAGGAATGACGGAGTTGTGTCATAATGGAGGTTTTCCTGCGGATGTGAGGTTGGTAAGGGTAAATAAGAGGGAAGTTACCTCGTTGAGGTGAGTGTATAACTAGAGGTTAGAGCTTCAAAACCAGCGAGGAACGACAACGAAGTTTGCAGCAGGTACTTTTTATTCTGAGTTTTTGAAATCGGAGATTACTTTTCAGACAGGAAATAAAATTAGAAGATGATTCCAGCATATTTCAAAGGCCAGTTGCAGACACACAAGGAGCGAATTTAACAGGGGAAGAGACTCTGGGCTTCCTGGATTGCGAGGCAAAAGTGACACACTCACAAATTATTTAGCGGTCATCAGAAATAAATTGCATAATATCTGCAACTGAACATGTTAAGTGTAAGAAGTGCTGGTGGTGTTGAAATGCGTCGCAGCTAATTCGACGTGAACTACTACAAATTGTTAATGTACTGAACTGTTTGTTTAGCTTTGCATTAAATGGAAGCCGGTTAGCTCAGTCCGCTGGCTAACTGGTTTATGGTATAGAGTGAGACTAACAACGTGGGATTAATTGCCGCTCTCTCTCAGGTTGACATAAGGATCATCATCTCCACTGCTCATGCGATCTGTAATACAATTGTGACTCTAGTGAGTAGGAATGGACCTGTCAATGTCAAGCAAAATTATATTTACCATCTGTTGCCTTGAACATTTGGTCACAATGACCAAGAACGGGACTGAGTCCATTTAATACTCACTGATCTCCTCCCGAAAAATCCAGCGACAAGACTCGTCCTTATTCCTGCTGGAACTCTCTGTCCTGCACAGCAGCAAAACTATTTGTCATGACTTTCCCAGATTCACTGACAACATTCAGTCTACCGAAAGAGAGAAATCTAATTACTTTCGAACCGTTTAATGACCTGTGTGAATTTGCAGCAAACAGGATTATTTGAACCGAGTTTAACAGCCTTTTCAAGAATGTAAATCCAGTGCAGTGTCAGAGATTTGAAAAAGGTCAAGCTAAAATATCACCTCTGTTTCTCGATCCACAGATAATTACCTGGGGAATATGTGCAGTTTTACAGTAAATAATTGATAACTTTCCCAAAGACAGAACAATCCCACAAATCAGAAACTGGAATTTTAGAATAGAAGCTGCTTTATTCGACATTATTCTTCAACTACGCTTCAGTCTGATGCTCCAATAATTCCTGATCAACGTCAGTAAAACCAGCTTTAGATTAGGATTGAAATTACAACTGCGGCATTTTAACACACTGTTCAGTGCCAAGCGCTGATCGTTTGCTCCACTGGAACCGCGGACAGCAATCCTACAAAGTGCCCTACTCGTACCTTCGACCCACCTGTTCTACTTTTGCTGTGGTTCTGAAATTAAAGCTAAGGCAGAGGAGGAGGAACTGATATGGAACTGTGACTTTTCGAGCAACAGGTTCAGGAAATGGGACACAGAAAACTGATGTACAAAGTAGACTTGATAGAAAACAGGGTTTCTGTGGGTCACTGCGTTGTTTACAGACGATGTTATATTATCGCTGTCACGGGACTTCTCATTCTGCCCTCATTATCAATCTTCACCCTGGCTACATCCAAGGACATATTACTCAGTTTTCATGAACACTGAAGATATAAGAATATCATGCAAGAGTAAATTGATTTTCGGTTTAAATTGTAAAGTGATAAGAATCCAAAGTGAGATAGATAATGCCCGAAATTCATGTTTATTACCGTGGCCAGAACGCTAGCCAGGAAAAGGGAAAATCTGTCCCTGAATCCCGAATATCCACACGCTTGCTTGCTCCATGTGTCCAGTGGGAAAGCTGAGTGAAGGAGCATGCAGTCTGGCAGAGCGCCTGGGAGAATCCTCCACTGTCTGATCTAAATCTACAACAGGAGCTGTGTATTCCAGCTGTGGGAGCACTGGTATAAAGGGGAGGTACTTGGTATTCCATGCTGTAGATTTACAGTGTCCTCATCATGTTATTGTTATAACCCTCTGTCACAAACAGCACAGACAGAGAGGAATAAGAGGGGGCCATTCACACGCCAGCACTACCGCACCACTTGATATTATTATGGTTGACCGAACACGTCAATGTCTTTTAGGAGAAAGTGAGGTCTGCAGATGCTGGAGATCAGAGCTGAAAATGCGTTGCCGGGACAGCACAGCAGGTCAGACAGCATCCAGGGAACAGGAGAATCGACGTTTCGGGCATAAGCCCTTCTTCAGGAATGAGGAAAGTGTGTCCAGCAGGCTAGGATAGAGGGAGGAAGAGAGCTTCTTCAAGGAAGGCATCCTTGTAAGAGGATTCACAGTAGGTTAAAATCTTCGAGGAGAAAGTGAGGCCTGCAGATGCTGGAGATCAGGGCGGAAAATGTGTTGCTGGAACAGCACAGCAGGTCAGACAGCATCCAGGGAACTGGAGAATCGACGTTTCGGGCATAAGCCATTTTTCAGGAATGAGGAAAGTGTCCAACCAACCCAACCACCCTGTGGCTCAACACTTCAACTCCCCCTCCCACTCCACTAAGGATATGCAGGTCTTTGGACACCTCCATCGCTAGACCACAACAACACTACGGTTGGAGGAAGAGCGCCTCATCTTCCCCCTAGGATCCCTCCAACCACAAGGGATGAACTCGGATTTCACCAGTTTCCTCATTACCCCTCCCCCCACCTTATCTCAGTCAAATCCCTCAAACTCAGAACCGCCTTCCGAACCTGCAAATTTCTTCCTGACCTCTCCACCCCCACCCCACTCTGACCTAACACCCTCACTTTGACCTCTTTCCACCTATCGCATTTCCAACGCCCCTCCCAAAGTCCCTCCTCCCTACCTTTTATCTTTGCCTGCTGGACACACTTTCCTCATTCCTGAAGAAAGGCTTATGCCCGAAACGTCGATTCTCCTGTTCCCTGGATGCAGTCTGACCTGCTGTGCTGTTCCAGCAACACATTTTCAGCACGTCAATGTCTTTTCCCAGCCCATCCACATCAACCTATCGCCCAAAGGGAAAAAAGACACTGAATAAACCGAAAAACTCTGTGCAACTGTGGGAGCAAATATGTTTAGAGACAGTGAGCTTATGCAATGGGATTCTTGGTTGATCATGTTTCAAATGATACGATTCCATCAAAACTTACCACCAAGAAGGTGAGGAGTCTTCTCTGGTCAGTAGCAGAGACGAGAACTCCAGGCGATGGGAACTGATGATGAGTCAGCAGAACAATCATTGATTCAGCTGAAATCTGAACTGCACTCCGATTCTGGTGGGACTCAAACCCACAAACTTTGAATCGCAATCTTAACAATGCAGTAGAGGTCCAACACGTCTTTCATTGGGCTGCAGATGAAGGTGAGGGAGAATGTGATAGTTCAGAAGGAGGATTGATGGACGGATCCGGACAGCAGAGCCTAGTTGGGACTGGGATAATGTGGGGGGAGGCGAAATGAGGAAGCTGTTGAAATACACATTTATACCGAGTATTTTCAGGGTCCTAAGTTGGAATATGAGACGTTCTTCCTCCAGGCATCGGCTAGTAATGGAATGGCGGTGGCTCGTGCCCGAAACATCAATTCTCTTCTCCTCAGATGTTGTCGGACGTGCTGTGCTTTTGCAGCACTACACTCTCGACTCTGAGCTCCAGCACCTGCAGCCCTCACTTTCGCTTATCTTCGCAGAGGGAATGGTCTAGCTCAGACACCACCTTGGTAAATCTACTCTGACCACGCTCCCATGTAAACACACGATTCCTTAAGGCTGGCAATCAGAACAGAACAAAATTATCCGAAGAAAAGCAGAAATATCTGAACCAAATCAGCAGGTTTAGTGCATCTAGGAGAGATTTTCGAGCCAAACGATCCGCTTTTGGAATGAATGGTATGTGTAGGTGGGGTAGGAACGTGAAAGAAGGTGGACAGGGTCTAAAATGATTGAACTCGATGTTGGGTATTGAAGATTGTACGGTCTGTCAGCAGGAAATGACGTGCCGCTCTCCCAACTCGCGCTGTGCTGTGCGGGAGCTGTGCAGCAGACCAAACTGAAATGGAGACATGGGAACACATTGGGCTGTTGCAGTGACAGGAACCTGGAGGCTCAGGGTCATTTTTTGCTTGCAGACAGAACGTAGGTGTACACGCGTTTGCCACCCGCTATGTGTTTCCCCAGTCCAGACGAGATTACATTATGAGCAGAAAAAACAGTTTGCTAAATTGAGTGATGGGCAGATAAATCACTGGAACCTTACACAATCAGGAGGGACATCATAACCGTGCAGCATTACACCTTCTGAGATTTCGTGGAATGGTGCCATATGGGAAAGTGTTGGGGGTCAATGAGGATTGGACGAGGATGTACAGAGAGAAGTTGTCCCGCATTGTGCCGGTATTCAGTTGTATGGGCAAGTGGGGAAAGGGCAGTAGAATGCATATCTTCCTGAGCTTCCAGCTATAAGCAAATACCTAGTTACGGAGCAAAACTACTTAATGATTTTCATGCAAACACCGACACTAGGTACAGCTGACAGAAGTCACGTGCTTACACTGTCACTGTCAGTCTGTCTCCCTGGGAGCAGTACTACTCCCCCATGCTGATTAAGACAACACAGTTCTTCCTGTGATATATCCCGTCGAGAATGGAAGGACAGCTATTAATAAGCTGTACTTAGAACGGAGTATCTGTATTGCTCAATAAGAATCGCGTAACTATTCTAACTCCCTTTTAAAGTCACTTGACCCATAGCCTTGTATGTCTTGGCATCACAAATTCACATCTGAATACTTCGGAAAGTTATGTGGATTTTTGCCTCTCCGAGTCTTGCATACACTGTGTTCGAGATTTCAACCACCTACTGTTAGAAAACGTTTTTCCACGCGTTTACTATAATCTTTCCGCCTCTGACATTAAATCGGTGCCCCCCTCCCCCCCCCCCCCCCCCCCGTGATCGAAAGCTCTATCAAAGTAAAACATTTATTTCAGTCTACGCTATTCATATCCCTCAGTACTTTGTACATCATAATCATGCCGCCACCCCCACAGGGGATTCATTTGGACAGAAGTACGTACTGCAAATTTTAGTAATCAGAATCAATATTAGAGTGGAGCTGATGAAGCACAGCAGGACAGGCAGCATCCGAGTTGCAGAAAAAATGACGTTTCGGTCAAAAGCCCTTCATTAGGAATAAAGCTGCGAGCCTCGAGGGTGCAGAGATAAACGGGAGGACTGGGTCTGGGAAGAATTTAGCTGAGAGTGCAATAGGTGGATAGAGGTGGGGTTAAAGGTGATAGGTCGGAGGAGAGGGTGGAGCGGTTAGGTGTGAAGTAAGATAGACAGGTGGGACAGGTCAATATGTTGGTGCCAATCTAGCAGCTTGGAACTTGTTTAAGGTGGGCGTGGAGAGATAAGGAAGCTGGTGAAAACCACATTGATGCCCTGGGCTTGAAGGGTCTCAAGGTGGAAGATGAGGCGTCGGGTGTTGAGGCAATGGCGGTGGAGGAGGCCCAGGAACTGCATGTCCATGGGAGAGTAGGGTGGGAGGGAGTTGATGTGTTTGGTCATGTGGAGTTGGGGTTGAATGTTGTAGGTGTACTGGAAATGTTCGCTGAAGCGCTCTGCGAGAAGGTGTCTGTTGGCCCCAATGTAGAGGAGACCAACAGATGCAATTAATTACATGTGTGTCATGCAGTTGCACATTTGATGGATATGGGAGGATCTATTGGAGCCTTGAAAAGATGTGATGGGGAAGATGTGGGTGCAGGTGTTGCAATTCCTGTGGTGGCAAGGGAAGGTGCCGGGGTGAGGGGGGTCATTGGAGGGCGTGGACTTGACTAGGTAGTCGTGCAGGAAACAGTCTATGTGAAAAGTGGATAGGGGTGGCGAGGGAAATATATCCCTCAAGTTCAGTGTTATTGACACCTTTTACAAACCCACTGACTCCCAAAGCTGTCTAGATTTTTCCTCCTCCCACCGCATCACTTGCACAAATGTGATCCTATATTCCCAATCCCTCCACCTCTATCGCATCTTTTCCCAAAGGAGAAGCACAGCGTTTCAGGCAGCATCCGAGGAGTCGTAAAATCGACGTTTTGGGCTGAAGCCCTTCGTCAGGAATACAGTCAGAGGGCCTGAAGGTTGGATAGATAAATGAGAGGAGGTTTGGGGTGGGGAGAAAGTAGCATAGAGTACAATAGGTGAGTGGGAGAGGAGATGAAGGTGATGGGTCAGGGAGGAATGTGGAATGGATCGGTGGAAAGGAAGATAGGCAGGTAAGACAAGTCATGGGGACATTGCAGAGCTGGAAGTTTGGAGCTGGCGTGAGGTGAGGGAAGGGTAAATGAGGAAACTGGTGAAGTCTACATTGATGCCCTGGGGTTGCAGTGATCTGAGGCTGAAGATGAGGTGTTCTTCCTCCAGGCTTTGGTTGTGAGGGAGTGGCGGTGTAGGAGGCCCAGGACCTCCATGCCCTCGGCTCAGTTGGAGGGGGAGTTGAAATGTTGGGCCACTGGGCAGAGTGGTTGATTGGTGCGTGTTGCCCAGAGATGTTCCATAAAGCGCTCTGCTAGGAGGCGTCCTGTCTCCCCAATGTAGACTAGACCGCATCGGGAGCAACGGATACAATAAATTATATTGGTGGATGTGCAGGTAAAACGTTGATGCTGGTGGAAGGCTCCTTTCGGGCCATAGATGGAGGCGAGGGAGGAGGTATTGACGCTGATTTTGCAATTATTGCGGTGGCAGGGGAAGGTGCCAGGACGGGAGGATGGGTTGTTGGGGGGCGTGGAAATGACCAGATAGTCACGGAGGGAACGGTCTTTGTGGAAGGCGGAATGGGATAGGGAGGGAAATATATCCCTGGTGGTGGGGCCCGTTTGGAGGTGGTGGAAATGTCAGCGGATGATTTGGTTTATGCGAAGGTTGATAGGGTGAAAAGTGAGCACCATGGGGGTTCTGTCCTTGTTACGGTTGGAGGGGTTGGGTCTGAGGGTGGAGGTTCAGGATGTGGACGAGATGCATTGGAGGGCATCTTTAACCACGTGGGAAGGGAAATTGCAGTCTCTAAAGAAGGAAGCCATCTGGTATGTTTCATACTCTATGCTACTTTCTTCCCACCCCACCCTACCCTCATTTATCTTTCCACCCATCAGGCAATCTGCTTGTATTCCTGATGAAGGGTTTTTGCCCGAAACTTCGATTTTTCTGCACCTCGGATTCTGCCTGAACTGTTGTGCTCTTCCAGCACCGCTCTAATCTAAACTCTGGTTTCCAGCATCTGCAGTCATTGTTTTTACCCTCTGCTCCCAAAGGACAAGTTCCACCACAGAACATACCAGATGGCCTCCTTCTTTAAAGACCGGAACTTCCCAATCTATGTGGTTGAAGATGCCCTCCAACCCATCTCATCCATGTTCCGTACCTCCACCCATGAACCCCAAATCTCCAACCACAAGGACAGAACGTCCCAGGTCCTCATCTTCTATCCCACCAACCTCTGCATAAATCAAGTCATCTGTTGACAGTTTCGCCATCTCGAAACGGATCCCAACACTAGAGTTAGGTTCTCCTCCCCCGCCCTATCCACTTTCCGCCAAGACTATTCGCTCTGTGACTACTTAGTCAAGTCCACGCCCTCCAATGGCCCACCCTTCCCTCCCAGCACCTTCCTCTGCCACCGCAGGAATTGAAAATCCTGCTCCCAAATCTTGAGAGAAGATTTTATGCGTCAAGACTAAATGTGAGTGTGAATGTGACGAGAATTTTATGTTTGCTGCTTCATTCTGAGACAGTTCCGACTCGGAATAATTCAAGGACAAGTTATTCCTTCCAAGGACGAGGTCAATTCCTTGGATTATGCTGAAATCATTATTCCGCTGAAGGCAGAAATATAATGGCGTGGATTCGATTCCACTCAGAGAATTTCTTATCCCCTAGATGCACCATATGTAATCTTGATGTGGTCATATGTCAGCCTCAACAACAGTTTTGGTAAGGAGTTCCGCCGATTCACTGGCCCCAAGCAAAGAAATTACTCCCCATTTCTGAATTAAATTGGCAATATCTAATTCTGAGTTCATGTCCTCTGGTGCTCTCCTCATACCAGAGGGTAAATCACCTGCCAGTAACTACCCTGTCAAGATCCCATGAATATTGAACGTGCATAAATGTTATTACGTGATTATAGAGCTGCAATCTGTCTCCCTTGTTTTAAGGAGAATAATCCAAGCCTCACCAATCATTCCAAGAAGCCCCATTTTCTCCAGCGTTGACAACATGTTCATTAATCTCTGCTGTCCCCTGCAGAATCCTTACATATTATTAAGGCAGGTGGAGACATTTATGTGAAGAAACGGTTGAAATTTCAAGCACAGATGGGAATTGGAACTTGAAATCAGACAGTGACTGGAATCAGATTGGTCCACACAAGGACGAAATAGAGTATTGATATCTCTGACAAATGAGGATCTAATCATATCCCACTGACATTCAATGGCTTTACTGTCACCAAATTATCCCGTGTAATTGTCCACTGAGCGAGTATTTAGAAAAATAAACAGATAGAAACTGGCTATATAAACATTTTGACAACAAAAACATATCCTTTGGTAGACATTTTTTGATTATAAACTCAACTTGTGACTCCGTGAATCCTACATCGTTTGCAAGGCAAAAATGAGACTCTCTCCATTTGCCTCAATGGGTGTAACTTCAGTAACATTTAAGGACACGGTCCACGACAATGCAGTCACTTGATTGTACCCTCTTCAATACCTGCAATATTCATTCTCTTCACCGCTTAGGCACAATTGCAACAGAGTGCACCAACTACATGATGAACTGGAGTAAGTCATGTGGGCATATTTGACAGAACCTTCAAAGTTCAACAGCTGTACTGACTATAAGGACAAGGTTGGAAGATGCAATGAAACGCCACCATTTGCAAGTTCCCACCAAGGCCCATAGCACTCTGACTTGCAAAGGAATCAGTGATAAACTCATTGGTGAAACAGTTTTGATGGGCAAAGTTGCAGACTTCAGCCTTCCATGTTTTATTGCAATTAAAAAAAATGTTTATGTGGTGACCTGACTTGTGCTCGGTCCTTTAGCTGTTCCCTAAACTGGTAGTTGCTAAAGTGGTTAACACTAGAAAATATCCGAAAACCCTCTCAATCATCTGATTCCCTTCAAGATTAGAGTGGTGTTGGAGAAGCACAGCAGGTACGACAGCATCTGAGGAGCACGAAAAATGAACGTTTAAGACAAAAGCCCTTCATCAGGAATGAGACTGGGAGCATATTGGATAGAGAGATAAATGGGAGATGGGCGTGGCTGGGGAGAAGGTAACTGAGAGTGCCCACAGAAGCCTGAGGCCGCCCACTGTGCCACCCACAGATTACAATGCATCTTTGTCAACCCATGAGCTGAATACAATGTGGGAAAACAAGCAATCTGTTGCAAAAATCAGAACATCTATCCTGGCTAATCTTTTGCTGTGTTGCTTGTTGTACCATGAACCTTTTGCTTAGTTAATCACTCCTGCTTTCCACCCACTTTTCTTACTTCCCATTGTTCTTTTGCACTTCCTTAACACCTATTTCATTTCCATCTCTAGTCAGTTCTGAAGCAAGACAAGGTTAATTTGGCAGTATGTTCAGCATGGATTGGTTGGACTGACGGGCCTGTTTTCATGCTGTATGACTCTATGGTTGACGCTATGGAGCAAATAGTTGGTTGGGACTAACAGCAGCACTGACAGCATAATCGAATACTTGGTGGGATATGTAATCCTGCTGGAGTATCCGGAGGTTGTTTTGCTCAGTGACCCCTTCGCACACACGGGACTGGTGAACGGTCTCTCCCCAGTGTTACTGTTTAAATGAGTTTCCATTTCTGTGGTTAATTGAATCCCTTCCAGCAGTTCCCACATTGCTCTGCTTTCTCTGTGGTATCAGCGTCCTTTTTTCTACCCAGGGTGAACGATCCTTTCAAATTGTGTCCACACTGATACAAATCCCGTTTTCCATGTTGTGAATGTGTTTTCATTGTTTCTCATTCACCCACAGGGTGTGAGTATGACTGGTCAGGGCAACATTTATTATTCGCCCCTCGTTCATTGCAGTCTAGCTGCACCACAAACCGGGGTGCGATCCCAGCCTCGGTTCTCTGTCTGTGGGCAGTCTGCACATTCTCTGTGTGTTTGTGTTTTTATTTCTCCCTCTAACCTAGGATGTGCCAGTTACAGGGATCAACAATGGAAAATGTACGCTTATGGGATAGGGAATACCGTGGGGTCTGGTGGGATGCGCTTCGGATGTGTGGACTGGAAGGGCCGACTAGACTGCTTACCACACAGTGGGGATTCTTGGACTGAGGGTTAGCTATTTTTTTTTCTGGTCCTGGAGTCTCTCGGAGGCAGGACTGGGTGAAGATGGTAGAATCCCCTGCATAAGGGACATGAATGAATGTGATTGCAGGAAATTAAAGTCATGATCTCTGTTCCTGAGGTCAGGCTTGCATTTCAGGTTTTATTGGTCGAACTTAAACATCACCGTTTCCGTGTCCAAACCCCAAGGATGACCAGTTTAAAATATCATCCCATCACCACCTTCTCCAGGTTGAAATCTTGACTGTGTGGAAGAAACTGATACTGAGCTGATGCGAGCAAATGTAGCTGTCACCTCCAGTGTCGGAAACACAGATCCAAATAGCAAAATCATCTTTTAAACCCACCACTGCAATGTTAAGGGCTCAACACGCTCCACTTATTCAGCGGTCTTAGAAAGATGCACCGAAATCGCTATGATAGTATAAACAGGGACAACCATTCCCTTTGTGCAGGACCACATTCAACCGAGGAATTTTGTGCGCCTCGATACCATCATAGAAGGACAGCACGCTCACCTATTGCATCACTGGAGCCAGTGAGTAACTCTGCGCACTCATTCCCATCCCCATTTCCGGTTGGATCTGGGCGGCTGTGCCGATGTTAAGCTAAAATGCTATTGAAGCATACATTTCAACAATACCCTATACTGTCTCCCCAGTCTTTGATGTTTTGTCGAAATCGATCAATCTCATTTTTCAACATTCTCTTTCAAGGGATCTCCACAGCCTCTGAGGACATTGAACTGAAAGATTCAGCTCATTCTCAGTTCCCACATGTCTGTCACTGTTCGCTGAGTACTGATATTGTACATTTGCTGTTCTTCCGAACATTTCCTCTGCTAGAATACTTATCGCTGCTTGCAAGCATCCTGTTCTGTGGTTGCTGTGATCGTGGTTATACGTTACCAGGTTATAAAGCCATTAAAAAATGATACAGCAATTGCTCACTATGATGGACCATTGTGTCAGTAATTCGCACTGCTGTTCGGTCGGAGATTTAGGTTGATTGGCAAAGTTGAATTGCCCTCTCGTGTTCAGGGAGTGAATTAAGTAAGTTAGGTGAATTAGCCATGGGTAACGCGGGGACAATGTCAGAAGTCACAGGACGACAGGTTATAATCCAACAGGTTCATTTGAAATCATAAGGGGGAGGGCTCACTCTTCCTCAGGTGAAGTATACGGGAATAGGGAGGGGAGCTTGGTCTGAGTGAGATGACCTTCAGAGAGTCGATTGATTGAAATGCTCTTTCTACACTGTATGATTCTGTGATTCAATCGGAGAGGATAATGACGGTATTTACTGGGGTGTAAAGCGATTAGAAACGATGCTAGCGAGGTGTACTGAGGATGAGATTTTATTCACTTGTCTTCTTGGAAAATTGAGAACAGTTATCCCTGAACCAAGGAAGACTTAATTGAGTTTTTTTCCGGTTATGACATGTTTGGACAGAGTAAATGGGTGGAAAATTCCCTCTTTCAAGTAAGTAAACTTTTAGATGTCAGGCATTCAAAGCCTTTGAATAAAACCTTTGAAGGACAAAGAAATGATGAGAACACAATCGCTGTCACTCCGATGTTAGAAACGAAAATCGCTTCTCAAGAATCGCTCTAGACAAATTCAGGAGAACAAAGTTTTATTAACAAGTCTGCAGAGTTGGGCACCCTTGAAAAAAAAGGCGCGCTGAGGCTTACAAAGTCTCCCATTATATACAGTACAAGTCCCTCCCCTCCTTGGCTCTAACAAGCCATGAGGTTCACATTCTTAAAAACATCATTATTCTTCGATTTGCACCCTTATCACAAAGTCTGCAACAAATGTCTTCAGAGTCTCTAAAGTTGTTGTTTTTCTCACCCTGTAGTCTTATCAGTCAAAGACTTATTCTTCTCTGTCTGTGCTAGCGGTCTTATCAATCTGTAGCAGATGTCTCTGCATCAATCTGTAGCAGATGTCTCTCGAGTCGTTTCCCTATCCTGCAGTCTTATCAGTCAAGGACTCATCCTTCCCTGCCTGTGTTAATGGTTTCATCAATCAAGGGCCTGTTTGTTTTTTACTCTGCTCACAAATTGTCAGCATTCTGCACAATTTAAACTATTCTACTTTTGAGTATATAAAATGTTCTAGAAAAGAAACAAAAGGTTTGTCTTTTATTATAGATCAGTCTGTGGTCCAGGCACATCTTAAAGTTTAAACCGAAATTACCTCTCACATCCGAGAATCTGTTTTTCAAAATATTTGAAAAGGCACATTTGGTGACAAACAAGGAATAAATTTCACAAGGAGAGCGACAGCGTGTGGCGAGGTAAAGGATAGGGGTGGGGTGTAGTCAGTCAGAAGTTGCGGGGAAACAATGTCGAAGTGGGTTGACTTTAAATGTAAAGAAATTTCGTGAAGATGTGCAGCTGAATAAGACTCGGTTCCAAAACTCTAAATTTTGAAAGCTTTGGCACAATATTCCACTGAAAGCATTGGAAATGGAACTGAGTGGATTGTTTTTTTATTGCAATGGGAAGATATCAAATAATGAATAGGAAGTGACCAGTTGCTTGGAAATCGACTTCGTGCTTTAATCACATGCGTTAAAGATGTGAGGACAATCACCATGATGTTTGGTCCATTTAATACTTGGTGAAATCTGCCAAAGTAACGAGCAACAAAACTGTACTTTAACCCTCTGCTTTTCTAAGAAGTATTCTCTTTAAGCTGAAATAAAGTCGGAGCAGATTTGAATACAACATTAATAGTTCCAATGAGATAAATTTAATTCACTTGCGATATTACAATGAACATTGTCAGGTTGCAGCAAAATTAAAATGAAACGAACAAACAGCGTTTCTTGCGGTTTAATCCAATTCAGGTTCAACCATATGAGAAAGGCCATTGAGCCACAACATCGCCTTTATTTCCCTCTCCATGGCTGCTTCTTCACGTGAGAGAGAAAGTGACTGAAGAAATTATGAGTCAAATGAAGATGAGAATATGACATATAAGTCTTGATCTCTCTTTGATTCTGACATAGTTCTGACTCAGAATGTACCAATGACATTTATTCATTCTGACCAGCACGGCTATATATTGGAATTTGCTGTCTTTATTATTCTGGTGAAAGCAGAAACACATTGGTTCCACTCTGGAAATTTGTCATCCAAGACTTTCACTGCATGTAACCGTGATGAGGTCACATGTCACCGCTTTACAAAATGTGCTGAGGAGACCGAGCGATTATGGTGGTGGGTTATTATACTGTTGTGCTCCACATTCACAGATTCGAGTCACATTCTGGTTGCTAACTTCACAAACCGCTCCAGCAGTTTCTCTTTGCATCTCACACTCTGGTATACACTGGATCGAGAATCTTCTTGCCGTTCACTGCACGGGAGATTCACCAGCAGTCGATACAACATTAAAGTCGAAATGAAGACCGAGAGCAGTCATTCTATTCAATTGTGCATTAAATTGTTGTAATAAGAAAGAACGCATTTTTCTTTATGCCCCACATTCCATCTTGTCTTTCTGTGAAGTTACATCGAAAGAAAGAGAAACAGATAACAAGAGATCGGGAGCACAAGTTTATCCAGTGGGGTTGTTCATGAGTATTTTAACCAAACACTTCACACAATGATCTGATCAGTACTTCAAACAGTCAGTCGGAATCGGGACCGCAGAAATCTTCTCCAATGAAACGAACCTTTCATTTTTCCACAAATTCCTGCTGTGTGTGAATCATACAACGATCCATCATCCAGCGTGATCACTGACTTGCCAACTGTATAAAGTCCACCAACTTTCTTCAGCAATTACAGCTTCTGGACACAGCCACTATGCTGTGCCCAGTGTCATTTGTTGCACCCAGGGCATAGCACATTTCTTCTTCCTGTGTTTATGAGCCTTGTTCCTGATCTGTCTGATCTATTTCATAAACGTTTCCTATCACTTCAGCCCATCCCCTCACAATTCTGAACTTATGCATAAAATAAGTGGTAAGACCAAATGTTAAATCAAGTCGAAGTATGCCCCTCAGCCCATCGAGTCTGCCCCAACATTCAATGAACTCATGGTTGATCTGATAATCTTCAACTCGATTCTGCTTACTTACCTCGACAAATTTCCATCATCTTTCTGATTAACTATCCGGCAGAGTTTGAAAATATCCAACAACTCATCCTCAACAATGGGTTCTACAAAAATGCCAGACTTTCTGGCCCCTGAGCAAAGAAATTACTCATCATTTCTGAAATAAATAGGCAATGCCTAATTCTGTGTTCATGTCGATTGGTGCTCTCCTCACAGCATAGGGCAAGCCACCTGCCTGAATCTACCTGTCAAGATCCAGTGAATATTGAACGTTTATAATTGTTATTATGTGAATATAGAGCTCCCTTCCACCTCCTTTGTTTCAAGGAGAATAATGCCAGCCTAACCAATCATTCCACGAAACTCCATTTTATACAGAGTTAGCAACATGTTTGTGAATCTCTTCTGGCTCATACATCGTCCTTACGAAGTTATAAGACAGGTGGAGAAATTTCGGCGAGGAAACGGGTTGAAAGTTCAGGCGCAGCTGGGAATTGGAACTTGAAATCAGAAAGCGATTGAAATCGGATTTTTCCACAGAAGGACCAAATACAGCAATGATAACTCTGACAAATGAGAATCTAATCATATTAGATTGACATTCAATGGCTTCATTGTAACTGAATTCCTCCGTGTAAACGTCCTGGGAGCTAGTATTTAGGAGAAATAGAACCTGACCGCCCATATAAAGAAGTTGACTACAGTAACGTGTCAGTCTGTCGACTTTGTTTGATTAGTAACTCAATTCTCGTCTCCGTGAAGCCTACGTTGTCCGCAACGCACAAATTAGATTTTAACAGAACTCTCTCCATTTGCCTAGGGGGGTGCAGCTTCAATCGTACTGAAGGAACTGGGCACCTTCCACGACAATGCAGTCACTAAACTGTACATTCTTCAATACCTGAATAATTATTCCCTTAATTGCTAAGGCACAATTACAACAGAGTGCACCATCTAGAAACCTGGAGTATATCATCCAGGTTTTGTTGACAGAACTTTCAATGTTCAAAAACTTTACTGACTATGATACAAGGTTGAAGATGCACTGAAACGTCACCGTTTGCAAATTACCCTCCAAGACACATGCAACATGACTTGGAGAGGAATCTGTGGTAAATTCATTGAGTGATGAAGCGGTCTTGATGGGCAAAGAGTTATACTTCAGTCCTCCATCTTTTATCATACAATTTTTAAAAATGTTGATTATTGCATTGACCAGACTTGTGCTCATTCCTTTGGTTGTTTCCTAAACTGGCGCTTGCTAAAGATCGAGTATTATCCTCAACCTGTAGTCAACAATAGAAAATATTCAAAAACCCTCTCGAACAACTGATGTCCCTGTCTAACAATCTTCAGAGATCTGTAAATGTTCACTCCAAGATCTCTTTGTTCCTGTACACCACTCAGAATCCTCACTGTTACTGTTTCAACTCCCCAAATTCATTACCACTTATTGGTCTGGATTCAATTACATTCGCAAATATTTCCTTTCTACCTGATTGTTATATCCCTGCGGGCCCTGAAATTATTCATCATCGTCAACTACACAACCAATTGTTATATCTTCTGTAAACTTCTAAACCATGACTCCTACAACTAAGTTTGATCGACATCAGAAAACAGTGGCACTTCGTTGGAAACAGGCATCCAAACATCGTTCATTTTGGATGGGATGAACACCTGCAAGAACAGCAGAAACAGACCCTTGCTGTCATTTGTAAACCTGATGGTGACTCTGCACGTTGATCGCCAGATTGAAAATTTATCACATATGGGAGTGGTGAATGACCTGTCCACTTTGTGACTGAGCAAGTGAGTTTACACTTCAGCGGGCAATTGAATCCCTTCCTGCAGACCCCGCCCGCATGGACATGCCTTCATTGCGGCGTGGGTAGCCTTGTGTCTGTTTAGTTTGGATAAGCAGTTGCATTTGAGTCCACACGGAGACGACTCCCAATTATCCCCATCATCCATGTATCTTTTTTATCCTTCCTAATTCTCCCACGGAGTGTGACCATCATAGTCTGAACAGCACTTGTTGTTCATCCTTAACTCTCCTTGACCTGAGTCGGAGGGAATTTATGGGTGAACCGTACTATTGTGGGGCTGGAGTCATATTTTGGCAGGTCTCGCTAAGGACGGCAGATTTCCCTTTTGAAAGGATATGAATGAATGGTTTTCAGCAAATTAAAACGTTTTGTCACTCTTCCTCTGAGCGGCTTTATATTCCAGATTTTATTCATCAAATCTAATTACTACCAGCTGCCATGCTCCATTCTCCAAGGGTTGCTGGCCCAAATATCGCCATTACATTTGCAGATGACGCGAAGATTGGTGGAGAAGCAGAAAGCATAGGGGACTGTCAAAGAATGAAGGAGAATATAGATAGATTGGAGAGTTGAGTGGAGAACTGGCAGATGGAGTTGAATCCAGGCAAGTGTTAGGTAATGCATTTTGAGATGTCTAATTCTCGAGCAAAATATACTGTAAATGGAAGAGCCTTGTGTAAAGTTGATGAGCAGAACGATCTGGGAGTTCATGTCCTTTGTACCCTGAATGTAGCTGCACAGGTGGATCGAGTGGACAAAAAACCATATGTCATGCTTGCCTTCACCGAACGGGGGGCATTGAGTATAAGAGCTGGCAGGTCATGCTAAAATTGCGCAAGATTTTGGTTCAACCGCATTTAGAATGCTGTGTACTGTTCTGGTCGCCGAATTACCAAAACGATGTGCACGTTTATGAAAGTGTGCAGAGAGGGTTTATGAGAATGTTGCTTGGTATGGAAGATGCTAGCTCTGAAGAGACGATGGGTAGATAATGTTTGTTTCCATTAAAGAAAACGAGATTGAGGGGGACCTGATTGACATCTACAAAATCATGAAGGGTATAGCTAGGGTGGACAGAGATAAGAATTTTTCCCAAGGTGAGGGATTCAATAATGAGATGTCACGCGTTCAAGGTGAGAGGTGAAAAGTTTAAGAGAGGTCGACATTAGAAGTATTTTACACAGAGGGTGGTAGGTACTTGGGTAGTGTTGGCAGCAGTGGTAGTAGAGGCAAGCACGGAAGATTCATTTCAGGTGCGTCTGGACAGATGCGTGAGTAGTGCCGAAGGATGCAGAAGGATACAGTTTGTTTGGAATTGGGTGATAGATTTAGACAATGGATCAGCTCAGGCTTCGATGTCCAAAGGGTATGTTCTTGGCCTGTAAATTTTCTGTGTTCTCTGTTCTTCTGTGTTCACTACACCATCAACTTCATGCTACATTGCTACATCTCAGAGAAAGACATTGTCAATTCCAATTATCACAGAGGGAATGAGAATATGACATGCGGCTGTGTCGGAATGCAAGTGATTTACGCTGGATTGGGGTGTTTACTGGGAGCAAGAGGCTGATGTGGAGTTGATGTGATCAAAAACAGCTCTTGCTGTCAAAGTAACAAAACAGCGCATTGTGAAGGAAAATTTCAGAGAATGCTTTCAATTAATCGACCTCTCGCTTAAGACTCCAGCACGCTTCCGCTGAGCCAATCTGCAGTGCGGGTTAATGCTGCTGTTCTATCTTAATTATCTAATAAACGGAGACAAATATGCCCTTCCTCCCCGGCTTTGACCAGGAACACTCCCAGCTTTGGCATTTCATGCGCCTCTATACCATCATATAAGAACCACGTCCTCACTTTCAAACCAATCATTCCATTTCGATACCGTGGTTGTGAGATCATTTCTCATGTCGCAGCTTTTACAACATGGAACATAGATAATTGGAAGATCAGGCTCAGGAAAAAGGACAATTGGTAGCAGTGAGGAAAAGAAAATTTATTTGAAAGTACCTCTTCCTGTGGAATTCTACATCATGTATTTCACTTGCTCATTTGACTCTATTTAGTCTATTGTGTGCAGTTCAGCAATTAGCATGATACCCACGGATATGATAGCACTGGAAATGATGCAGGACAGATTTACCAGAATATTGTCTGGGTAGAAGAGTTTCAATTATGAAGATAAATTGGATAGTCTGGAGATGTCTTTCTTGTAGCAGAAGAAATTGAGAGGAGACATGATTGAGATGTACAAAATAATCAAGAATATGGATGGTGCAGACTGAAATAAACGTTTCTCTTTGATGGTGAGATCGATCACGGGGGAAAGGCAGTGTGGCATACACTTAAGGATAGAAGAGGAAAGATTTGAGTGAATGCACAGACAAATGTTTTGAAACAGCAGTTGGTTGAAATCTGGAACTCAGTGCATGCAAAGGCTGGAGTGTCAGAAATCCTCATAACTTTCAGAAGTATTCAGATGTGAATTTTGTGATGCCAAGATAGACGAGGCTATAGGCCAATTGATTTAAAAAAGTGTTAGGATAGTTAAGCGAATGTTAATTTCCAGTAATACCATATAGGCTTCTTTTTGCATAAAATTCCTGGATATTACCACCACCTGTCGCTGCGTGAGCACCGGTTCAATTCGCTTCCCGGACGTATGCTTGCATATTGGGAGGGTTCAATGGGTGGAACTGTGCCTTTCTGCACCAGAAACCCGCATTCGATTCCAGACTTGCGTTACTGACTGCGTGGAATTTGAACACGCTTCTCTCTCTCCCGTGTGAGTTTCCTTTGGCTGCTCCGATACCTTCCCACAAAGCAATGGTGTGCAATTCAGGTCAATGGCAAACAAAATCTAAATGGACTGTAAGTGTTGTAAATCAGAGACAAAAGTCAGAATTGCAGCTCAGGGGAAACAGAATGACCATTTCGGGTCAACAGACCCTTCCTCGGAACTGTTTTAAATTCGCAATGTTAACTCTGATTCCTCTCTACTAATGCTGCCTGACTGGCTGAGCTTTTGGAACAATTTCTATTTTAGTAGGTGGATCATAAATGCGGATTTAGAAAGATACAGTGGGCAGTGTGAATCTCTTCCATGGCATAGTGCAGACTCAACTGACCTGCACTGTCTGCACTGTGTCTAATTCCATTAACTTGTATCTATAAGTCTTTGTCGTATTTTTAGTCTTTGCTTTTCACATCTCTCCTGTCATGTGAAGTGCAGAGCAGGACAATCGACGTTTCGGGTATAAGCCACCACCAAACCGTTAACATCTGACGCTTGGAAGATGAACGCCTCATATTCTGCCTTGGGACCCTGCAAACAAACGGGATAAATGTGGTTTTCTACGGCTTCCTCATTTCCCCTCCCCCTACATTATTACAGTCTGAAGCATCAAACTCAACACCACCCTTCGGACCCATACATCGCTCCCCCTCTGACATATCACCTCCTCCCCTGCCTCGATCCACCATTCGATTTCCCAGCTACCTTGCAACCGACTCCAAACACCTCCCATTTATTTCCCAGCCCCCACCCACAAGACTCATTCCTGATGAAAGACTTATGCCAGAAATGTCGATTCTCCCGCTCCTCGGATGCTGCCTGACCTGCTGTTCTTTTCCAGCACGACACTATCGCCATGTTGAAGATAGAAGAGATCAGCTCAGTCTCGTTATCTAAGAACGGAGAAGGTTGAGTGAGGAAGTGATTAAGGTGCACATTAAAGGGATCGGTATGTGTGATAGGAATAAACTTCTTATGGGAAGAGTTAACAACTAGTGATCTCCGTCAAACGCAAGTGAGACGATGTTTAGACGAGATATAGGAAGAACGTTTTCACTCTGAGTGTGTTGTTTATTTGGAATTCACTGTTTGAATGTGTGGTAAAGCTATGTGTCAGGGGTATTTGGCCGAATACTTGAGAAGATAGAGCACACATAGATAAGGACCATGTATTGGAACGTGGGGTGAAGTTAAACAGATGTCCTATGAAAGAACAGAACACTATACAGAAAATACAGAGCATGAAAGCATGGGAAGGGTAAAGACATGGAAACTACTGGCGATCTGTTACAAGGGGGTCTGCAGAATGCTACATTCGTCAAAAGGTCCCTGGGGCAGGATGGGGCCAGTGTGTCAGGATAGGATAGGAATAGTAGAATGCTCATAAACCAATTAGCAGAGTCAGACTGGGCTGAAAGGTTACAATGGCAGACGGAGATAAAACCAATTAGTAAAGTCACCCTTGCCTACTCAATATCGTCATGGCAGTTTGGGACAAGTCTTGATAATACATACTTCGGGCATGACTTTAAGTAAATAATTGATAGTACAGTCAGCCTGCTTGAGACGCTTGTAGACGGAAAGATATGACACTGAATTTCTAATCAGTTGTTAGTAGAGTAAGCTTGGGACAGGAAAACATTGTGATAGATGGGATAGCTAAATATCTAATCATGACAGGTTAGTCTGGGATGGAAGGTCATTGTAGCACAGGTGGCAGTAGAATACCTAATAATGACAGTAGAATAATATTAAGTAGAATTATGAAAAACCATAGTGGCAGAAGTAGAACGACAATGGGAACTAACACCATTGGTTTCTTGTATAGCTTGAGTGAGGTAATTCTGACAAACACAGTTGGGCATTCTGATAAGCTAAAAAAAGGTTAATTACAAGGCATAAAATGATGCAGTTTAATTCAGATACATGCGACGTGCTGCACTTTGGGAAAGCAAATCTTAGCAGGACTTATATACTGAATGGAAAGGTCCGAGGCAGTGTGGCTGAACAAAGAGACCTGGGAGTGCAGGTTCATAGCTCCTTGAAAGTGGAGTCGCAGGTAGATAAGATAGTGATGAAGGCGTTTGGCATGCTTTCCTTTTTTGGTCAGAGTGTTGAGTACAGGAGTTGGGAGGCCATGTTACGGCTGTACAGGACATTGGTTAGGCCACTATTTGAATATTGCGTGCAATTCTGGTCTCCTTCCTATCGGAAAGAGCTAATGAAATTTGGAAGAGTTCAGAAAGATTTACAAGAATGTTTCCAGGGTTTGAGGATTTGAGCTATAGGAAGAGGCTGAACAGGTTGGGGCTGTTTTGCCTGGAGCGTGGAAGGATGAGGGGTGACCTTATAGAGGTTTACAAAATTATGAGGAGCATGGATATCATAAATAGACAAAGTCCTTTACCTGGGTCGGGGAATTCAGAACTAGAGGGCATAGGTTTAGTTTGAGAGGGGAAAGATAAAAATGAGACTAAAGGGGCAACCTTTTCACACAGAGTGTGGTACGTGAATGGAATGAGTTGCCAGATGATGTGGCGGAGGCTGGTACAATTGTAACATTTAAGGGTATTGTGAATAGGAAGGGTTTGGAGGAATATGTGCCAGTTGCTGGCAGGTGGGACTAGATTGGGTTGGGATATCTGGTCGGCATGGGCAAGTTGGACAGCAGGTTCTGTTTCCATGCTGCATATCTCAATGACTCTATGACTCTATGCCAAGAACCTTAAGTTTCGGGGGATTCAAGAATTTGTTTTCTGAATGTCACTGTTTTTGTTTGCAAATAAAATATATACTCCTTGAAAAACTCTCCGCATCTCCTGGTGATTGTTGACATTTTCTCCACGACAACCGCAACTTTGGGTGCAGTAAAATTGTGGCGAGTGCAGCTCTGTGGTGCAATGAAAAGTGTGTTAGATTTCTACAAATTTGATAACTTTGCTATTCAAGGTTTGTGAGTTTGAACCGCATCAGAATTGGAGTTTCGTTCAGTTTTCAGCTGAATCATTGATTGTTGTGCTAACTCATCGCCAATTTCTGTCGTCTGGAGTTCTCGTCCGTGCTACTGACCAAAGGAAATTCCTTACCTTCTTGGTTGTGAGTTTTTACGGAATCATGTTCAGACCAGAATCAGATGCTCATCCGCAAAACCTGCAAATTTCGTGCAGAAACCCACTGTCTCAAAACACATTTCCCTCCCAAAGTTGCACAGAAATGTTCGATTGCTTAAATGTCTTTATCCCGTTATGTAACAGGTTGTTGTGGATCAGCTGTGGAAAGACATTGACGCGTTTGGTCAGCCATGATGATATCAAACGGCGGGTAGTACAGGTATGTGGAATAGCCTCCTCCTGTTCCTCTCTTTCTGTGCTGTTTCTTACAGAGTGTTTTCAAAATTAACATGATGAGAGCAATGTGAATCGACACTACGGAATATCAAAATCCTCCCCTTTACACTACCGCTCTCACAGCCAGAACAGACAGCTCCTATTGCTGATTTAAATCAGATAGTGATGGATTCTCTCAGGCGCTCTGTCAGACTACATGCTCCTTCACACAGGTTTCTAACTGGGTACATGGAGCAAGCAAACGTGTGGATATTGGGATTCAGGGACAGGTATCCAATCTGCTGGGCTGCAGTTCTAGTCACATGAATTTCTGACATGCTGAGACTTTCTGTGCATTCTACCTACTTGACGATTTAAACTGTAATTGAATTTTTATTATTGCATAACATTCTTACATCTTCAACATTCATGCAAACTGTGCAACGTGTTCTTGGATGTAGGAATGGTGAAGATTATTAATGAACGCAAAATGTTTCATGTTACCTGTATGAACTTTCAGAAGGAAGTCGGCGAAATTTCATTGATTCGAATTTTGTGCCGATTGGAGTTGATCGAAGGAAAAGCCCTGCGACAGCGGCAATGTAACATTGTCTGTAAACAACGCAGGAACCAACGAAAACCCATTTTTCAATGTCGTCTATTTTTTCACATTTTTTGTGTCCCCTTTGTATCCTTTTCGTGAACCTGATGCTTCAATAATCACATGCTCATGTCAGTTTCACCTTGACTGCATTAGCTTTAATTTCAGAACCAGACGGTTCAGAGAAATGAAATAGGTTGAGTGACTGAGGTACCAATGGAGCAGCACATCACCACCAAAGATCCCACAGTGTTGTGGTTCAGTGGTTAGTACTGCTGCCTCAACGGGGTCCAAAATTCGATTCCAGCCTCGGTGGACTGTCTGTGTCGAGCTTGCACATTCTCCCCGTTTCTGCGTGGGTTTTCTCTGGATGTTTCAGTTTTCTCCCACAGTCCAAAGATTGTGCAGGTCAGATGAGTTGGTCATTCTAAATTGCCCATAGTGCATTTGTCAGAGGGGAAATGTTTCTGATTGGGTTACTCTTCGGAGGGTTGTTGTGGACTTTTGGGTCCGAAAGGTCTGTTTTCATACTGTAGGGAATCTAATAATCACAGTAAAAGTAGAGCAGTTGAGTGAAAGTTCTCAAGGTACGTATTGGTCACGTGACAGGTTCGCTGTCTGCGGCTCTCGTCGCGCAGTTGGTCAGCGCTGAATACTTAAAAGTGCATAACATGAAAAGGCTGTAAGTTCAATGCTTATCTAAAGATGTTGTTACTGACATTGACCAGGGATTATTGAAGATCAGACTGAAGCGCAGTTGAAAACAATGTTGAATAAAGTAGCATTTATTTGAATACTCCAGTTTCTGACGTAGGGAAAACGTTTGCCTTTGTTAAACATGCCAATTATGAACAGGAAATCTGCAAATATTCTCCACGTGAATATTCACCGGTGGATATAGAAACAGAGGTGAAGTTTTAACTTGATGACCTTCCTCAAATCGCTGACCCAGCGCTGGATTACATCCTGGGAAAGTCTGTATAAATCGTTTCATATCATTCAATTTCCTGCGAGCTGCACAGCTCATTCAACCAATCGAAAGTATTAGATTTATCTCTTTGTAGAGTTTGACTGTTGTCAGTAAACCTGGTAAAGGATCTGGGCAAGTAGTTTTGCCGTTGCGAGGAACAAAGGGTCAAACTGGAATAAGTTTGAGTCTTGACGCAGGATTTTTTAAGCGGAGATAAAAGTGTACTAAATAGATTCACTCCCCTTTCCCTTGATTATGATCAAATTTTCAAGACAACACATGGCAATGATAATGATGTTTTACATCGACAGACCAAATCTTGCTCACTGGAGGCACCACAGTATTACAGATCAGGAGAGCGGGGGAGGTGATGATCCTTGTGGAAACCTGAGACTGTGAGAGAATTAGTCCCACACTGTTTGTCACACTTTTCTCATAAACCAGTTCGTCAGCAGACTGAGCTGACAGACTTCAATTCAATGCAGAGCGAAACCAAACAGCTCAGTGCATTCACAGTATATAATATTTCATGTTGAATGAATTGCTGCACCTTCCAACTCCACTAGCTCTTCTTATAATTAACATTTGCTGTTGCAGGTGTCATGCAATTGTTTTCACATGAATGTTAACGAATTCAGGAACGTTCCCATTTTGCATCCCCATCCAGGCAGCCCAGAATGACTGTCGCTGTTTAATTCTCCCTGTGTCTGCGTGGGTCTCCTCCGGGTGCTCCGGTTTCCTCCCACAGTCCAAACATGTGCAGGTTAGGTAAATTGGCTGTGTTAAATTGCCCGAAGTGTTAAGGGCAGGGGTAAATGTAGCGGAATGGGTCTGGGTGGATTGCGCTTCAGCAGGTCGGTGTGGACTTGTTGGGCTGAAGGGCCTGTTTCCAAACTGTAAGTAATCTAATCGAATCTAATCCAATCTAATTCACTCCTTGTCTGCCTGCACTCGCTTTTCAAATATTCTTGCATCAGCTCCTAAAATGATTCTATTTCTGAAAATTCATCTCCGAATTCAATAACTCTCAGAATAAAAATTGCCTACTCCAAACTTCTTTATCGTGCCCCGATGGGTTTGAAATTCTAACCTTTAGTTTCCACTCACCTAAACGAGGAAATTTCCCTTGTATTTACTCTTAACAACTTCACATCAGATGGATAACTTCTTTTCGGACACAACTCAGTCTTTCCTGATTTCGCCCGCATTATTCCTTATCTAAGCCACCATCCCATTAACCCCCCTCTTTTCGTTTCTAGTGCATTTATCTCACAGTACACCTCATTTCCATCGTTTTTAACGACATTGTATCATGGCCGTGTTATTCCTAACGTCTTTATAGTCCAGTCAATACTGCCCGTGTCTATCATCATGTCTTTATATCCCTGTATATTTCAACCTGAGAAAGGATGCTGGGTCTAATTTAATGCATGAAAACTTACCATTAAGCTGTGCAATCCTATTACCGACATAGGAAAGGTGGAAGCAATTTCAATTACAGCTGAATGGATTGTTTGCAACAGAATCGTGTCAAATCCCAGTCACATACTTGACTGTTGTTCTTATAGTTATTTCTTCTCTACGAGAGCTGAAGTAACACAGTGAGGGATCAATTACTATTGGCAGACACACACAAGGGGACATACGAAATGCTGAAGTTGTGAGATCAGAGCAGTTTGTATTGACATACCATTCACTGTTCGAATATCAGTCTTAGGAATTATACAAAGAGCGATTTTGAACGAAATTTGAGCAGGGAAGTTTACCGCATGATGTAACACCATATTGTGTGGTTACTTTAGTTGTTCACCTCATTTGTGTGTTTTGCCTCTTTGGGGATTTTGAAGTTATTCCCTCTATACAAACGTTCCGTGCTTTTGCACCATTATACAAAAGATGCTGTACAATAACACCCAACGCTGTTTGCACAGATATTGACCCCTGGAAACAGCACTGTGCATTCTCCTCGAGACTGGAAAATAATTTGCTGCATTCCCGCTCTTATTGGTCTTTTCATTACATCGGCTTCTGTTCTTCACGGAATCCAATTAAGCAGATCTTGTCACTGAGTCATTTGTGTTCAGATCATGTGAGCAGAATATCACAGTCCATAACCCAGAAGTCAGACCATACTCAGGGAACGGTCCTCTGCTCTTGATCATTTAATGAACACCAGGAAGAAATATCTATGCTCTTCAAAATTTACTAACCTGTTTTTCAGAAGCAAGGTAAACAGTTCCAGGTTTCTGCTTTTGTTGTCACACGGACCAAGGTTGTAAATGCTGGAACCAATTGTGACTGTCCGCTCTCCCACATCCATTTTCTCCCCATGTGTTAAGATGATGGTCTGAATCGGATTCTTCTAAAAAGAATACTTTTATTATTGATTTCTGGTTTATGGGCCCACTAGGCTCCCGCTAGGCCTGTGTATAGCGCACTGACAACAGCAGTTTCCAGCCATCTTCAGCTTTTTTGTAGCAAGTACCTTCGAGGATGACATCAAAAGATGTTCGCTGTGACTGTGTGACACTCTAGCAATGGAGACAGCTCTATCAATGGAGGCAGCTCAGTCCTCTGGGATGGGATAATTTCTGCAGTGTGTGCTGCGGATCAGATACCGTGCACTTTATCATTCAGATCATACAGAGTGAGAGCGCTCGAAAAGGCCAATTGGTCACTCGTACCTGCGTCAGCTCGGGAGTTATAAAATATGGGTTAAAGCAGAAACTAGGGATTTGATCAGGTTTCAAGTGTTTAAGTGAGACAGGAAGCAGAAAAAGATAGACCGTGAAGCGATTGGGATCTGACTACAGGAGCAGCAAATAGGTTGTACATCGCAGAGGAGAGCTTTGAAGTATTGAATTCTGGTTGATGGGCTGATCATGCTTTCACTTGGCCACACTTCAGCAGAAAATAATATGTCAATGTCTCTTGGAATTGTGATGTCATAGGCAAATATCACCGTTACACTGCTGTAAGTTCCCTTTTCCAATGTGACGACAGTCTGTATGTAAAATAGCTTAAATATTTAATCCTTTCTCATAAACAAGTCCATTCCATCTCATTGTGTTGTATTGTCTTATTTCCAGTTTACCTGTTTTTGTGCCTGCACTGAAGTTGATTTGCTCCTTCTGCATGTCTTTTCCAGTCTGGGTGATATGATGCAGTCGTACTGATCCACCCACCGTCTGACAGAATTTTCCACTTCACTTCAGCATGCCCTAACTTCGCTATCGGATACCATTCCCGTTGTTTAGGTGTTAAGCGCTCATCTCAGATCCAACCTACCCTCACCCAAAATAAATGCAAAACTCAGTCCCACTGTGATCACTGCAATCCGGTAAATCTTCACTCCGAAGTCATTGATTATTCCTAGGAGAAAGTTGGGACTGCAGATGCTGGAGATCAGAGTCGGGGGTGTGGTGTTGGAAAAGCACAGCAGGTCAGTCAGCATTCGAGGAACAGGAGAATCCACGTTTCAGTCATCAACCCTTCAACAGGAATAATACTTGTGAGTCGGGACTGAGAGATAAATGTTAGGGTTGTGGTGTTTGGGGGATGAAGCTAGGAAAGCGATAGTTGGATGAAGATGAGGGAGAAGATGATAGTTCAGAAGGAGCAGAGTTGGAATGGGTCCAGAGCGCGGTTTCAAGTTTGAGACTTGGAACTTGGGGTAGGGAAATGAGGAAACTGTTCAAATTGAGACTTATCCTGTGCGATGAAAGAGTCCCAAGGCGGAATATTTGGCGTTCCTCCACGAGGCATTGGGTGGTTGTGGTTTGGTGGTGAACGAGGCCCAGGACCTTTACGTCTTAGACGGAATGGGAGGAGGAGTTGAAGTGTTCAATCACGGGATGGTGAAGTTGATGGCTGCGAGTGTCCAAGAGATGTTCTCTGAAATGATCTGCAATAAGGTGTCCTGTCTCCCTGATGCAGGGAGACAACACTAGGTGTAACGAATGCAGTAGATGACATTGCAAGCGGTATAGGTGAATTTCTAACGGATGTGGAAGGATCCCTTGGGGCCTTGGACGGAGATGAGTGAAGTGGTGTGGGCGCTCGTGTTACCCTTACCCTTCCTGTGGTGGTAGGGAAAGATTCCAGTAGTGGGGTGTGGACTTATTTGGGGTTGTAGACCTGACGAGGGTTTCGTGGAGAGAATGGTCTTTTCAGAATGCTGATAGGGATGAGGAGGGAAATATATATCTGATGGTGGGGTGTGTTTGGAGATGGCAGAAGTGGTGGAGTCTGATGTGTTTTATGCGGAGGTTGGTGGGGTGAAAGTTGAGTACCAAGGGTTTCTGTCCTTGTTGCGGGAGGGGTAGGGTTGAAGGGCGGTGGTGAGTGAAGTGGATGAGATGCCCTGGAGGGCATCGTCAACCACGTGGGAAGGGCATTTGCGATTATGGAAGAGGGAGACCAATTGGGACATTCTGAGGTGGAATTGGTCATCCTGGGAAAAGATGTGGTGGAGGCAGAGGAATTGGGAATAAGGGATTGCTTTTTTACACGAGGCTAGGTGGAAGGAGGTGTAGTATTGATAGCTGTGGGAGTTGGTGGGTTTGTAGTATATGTCTGCCATTAGTGATTCGCTGGAGACGGTGATGGACAAGTCCATGAACGGGAGGGAATTTGACAAGATGATCCAGGTAAAGTTGAGGTCGAGGTGAAAGATGCTGGTAACGTTGCTGAACTGTTCAACCTCCTCTTGGGAGCACGAAGTGGCGCCACTGCATTTATCAATGTAGTGGTGGAACAAGTGGAGAGATGTGCCAGTGTAACTGCGAAAGATGGATAATTCCCGATATCTAACAAGCAGGCAGGCATAGCTAGGTCACATGCGGGTACCCTTTTATCCTTTGGTTTGGAGGAATTGGGAGAATTGGACGGAAAAGTTGTTGAGGGTGAGGACCAATTCAGCCAGATGGATGAGGGTGCCGATGGAAGGATACTAGTTGGGATGGGGTGAGATGAAGAAACAGAGGGCTTTGAGACTTTCATCATGGCAGATGGATGTGTACAGGGACTGGTTGTCCAAGGTAAAGATGACGCGTTGGGGGCCAGGGAAACAAAAGCCTGGGAGGAGATGAAATGCACAGCTGGTATCACAAACGTAGATGTGAATTTCCTGAACTGGGGAGACAGGAAGGTGTTGAGGTAGGAAGAGATGAATCGTGTCGAACAGGCGCAGGCTGAGACAACAGGTCTTAGGAAGGAGGTAGAATCGGGAATTGCAGGGTTCATGGACAATGAGGTTGGAGGCTGTGGGTGGGAGATTCCCCAGAGGTGATGAGATTGTGATTGTCTGGGAGATGATGGGAGGTGTGATTGTAATAGGGGGCAGTATAAAGAGGTGCCAGAGAGTTGGCACATGGCTTCAGCAGTGTACCTCAGGCCGTCTCACAAGCCTCATTCCTGATGAAGGGCTTATGCCCGAAATGTCGATTTTCCTGCTCCTCGGGTGCTGGCTGACTCGCGCAACATCTGCCAATCTCAAACAAAAAGAGAAATTGCTGTACAATCTCAGCAAATCTGGCAGCATCTGCGCAGATGAATCACAGTTAACGTTTCAGATCAATGCGCCGTCATCTAACCTCTCTACAGTCAGCCCTGCCTCAGCTGAGGACAACACTCTCTCAGGATTGCAAAGGACCCACTCTGTACTACATCCTCAGGAGAATTCACACTCTCAGCAAATAGTATTTCAACTCCATCTCAAACATCAAAAACTGTAAGTACAACAAACTTTTATCTACCCACCTCCATAACCAGCGCTCCTCAAACATTCCAGAAAAATCCCCCAGCCTCTGCAACTGCTTGGACGCCATTAGCCATGTGGCTGGTGCAGCAGCCACCCCGACGCTGATTGATGATGTCACTTCTGCCCTCATCATGGCCATTTCCAAAACCACTTCCGTCCCTCACAATTCCTCATGCATCACACGTGACATCACTTCCGCCCCTCACATCATCGCTGATGGCACGCGCTCTTTGACTTCCGCCACCCCAACTGCCGTGTCTTCCACCACTTCCACCCCCCACAACATCGCTCACCTGCATTCTGCTGACACGCCCCCAACAGATACCACTGTCACCATCCCCGCCCCCCAGAACCCTGAGGGGAACACTACCCCTGCTCATGACTCCACCCCATTCCCCCCCACCATCACACCTACTCCAGTTACAGCTCCGCCCCCACTCCCAGCTACACACACACACCAGGTAGTAGCTCCCAGCCCTTCCGAGTTTTCACCATCCATCCAGACCTTCCCCTCACTGAGGACGAACGATCAGTTCTCAGCAAAGGAATCGCCTTCATCCCCCTCCATCCATGCATCAATGAATTTAATAGAGCCGTGACGTCGAACCCTTCTTTTGCCGCCTCCGCCTCCGAACTTGCTTTCACACTCAGGACTCCAGCCCACCTTCCGAGGACTGCTTCACCCACATCCAACACAATGCATCCACCTGGACACCCCGCGCAGGCCTATTACCTGCCCTCGACCTCTTCATTTTCAACTGCCACTGGAACATTAACCGCCTCAACCTGTCGACCCTCCTCCCCCACTCCAACCTCTCACCCTCACAACACGCAGCCCTCCAATAACCCCTGCTCCAATCCCAACCTCACCATCAAGCCAGCAGATATAGGGGGCGCGCAGTGGTAGTCTGGCGCACTGACCTCTACACCGCTGAAACCAAATGCCAACTCGAGGCCACCTCTTCCTACTGCCCCCTCGAACATGAGCCCACCTCCATAACCAAACCATCGTCTCACAGACAATACAGAACTTCATAACCTCAGGAGGTCTCCCACCCACAGCTTTCAACCTCATTGTCTGGGAACACCGCACTGCCCGGTTCTACCTCCTTCCCAAGATCCACATGCCTGACCGCCCTGGCTGACCCATTGTCTCAGCATGCTCCTGCCTCACTGAACTCAGCTCTACCTGCCTCGAAACTATCTCCCCAGTCCAGGATCTCCCCACATACTCACGCCCTCCACCTCCTACAAGACTTCCGTTTCCCCGGTCACCAACGCCTCATCTTCACCATGGATATCCATTCTGCACCTCCATCAGCCATGACCAGGGTCTCCAAGCCCTCAGTTTCTTCCTCACCTGACGTCCCCAACAATACCCTTCCACCGACACTCTCATTCGTTTGGCCGAACTGGTCCTCACACTTAACAATTTCTCCTTTGAATCCTCCCACTTCCTACAGATCAAAGGGGTAGCCATGGGCACACGTATGGGCCCCAGCCATGCTTGTCTCTTTGTTGGCTACGTAGAACAGTCGCTCTTCCGTCATTACACCGGCACCACTCCCCACCTCTTCATCCGCTACATTGATGACTGCTTTGGCGCCACCTCGTGCTCCCGCGAGGAGGTGAGCAATTCATCAACTTCACTAACACATTCCTCCCTGACCTTAAATTTACCTGGACCATCTCTGACACCTCCCTTCCCTTCCTGGACCTCTCCATTTCCATTAATGACGACCGACTTGACACTGACAATTTTTACAAACCCACCGACTCCCAGAGCTACCTTGATTACAACTCTTCCCACACTACCTCTTGCAAAAATGCCATGCCGTATTCCTAATTTCTCCGCCTAAGCCGGATCTGCTCCCAGGAGGATCAGTTCCACCACAGAACACACCAGATGGCCTACTTCTTTTGAGACTGCAATTTCCCTTCCCACGTGGTTAAAGCTACCCTCCAACGCATCTCGTCTACATCCCGCACCGCTGCCCTCAGACCCCCACCCCTCCAACCGTAACAAGGACAGAACGCCCCTGGTGCTCACCTTCCACCGCACCAACCCTCACATAAACCAAATCATCCGCCGACATTTCCGCCACCTCCCAAAAGACCCCACCACTAGGGTTTTACTTCCCTCCCCACCCCTTTCCGCCTTCCTCAAAGACCATTCACTCCGTGACTACCTGGTCAGGTCCACGCCCCCCTACAACCCACCCTCCCATCCTGGCACCTTCCCCTGCCACCGCAGGAACTGTAAAACCTGCGCCTACACATCCTCCCTCACCTCTATTCAAGGCACAAAAGGAGCCTTCCACATCCATCAAAGTTTTACCTGCACATCCACTAATATCATTTATTGAATCTGTTGCTCCCGATGCGGTCTCCTCTACATTGGGGAGACTGGACGCCTCCGAGAAGAGCGCTTTAGGGAACATCTCCGGGACACCCACACCAATCAACCCCACCGCCCTGTGGCCCAACATTTCAACTCTCCCTCCCACTCTGCCGACGACATGGAGGTCCTAGGCCCCCTTCACCGCCGCTCCGTCACCACCAGACGCCTGGAGGAAGAACGCCACATCTTCTGCCTCGGAACACTTCAACCCCAGAGCATCAACGTGGACTTCAACAGTTTCCTAATTTTCCCTTCCCCCACCTCACCCCAGTCCCAAACTTCCAGCTCAGCACTGTCCCCGTGACTTGCCCTGATTTTTGCCTACCTGCCTATCTTTTTTTCCACCTATCCACTCCATCCTCCCCGCTCCCCCGACCTATCACTTTCATCCCCTCCCCCACTCACCTATTGTGCTCTATGCTACTTTCTCCCAATCCCCACCCTCCTCTCGCTTATCTCTCCACTCTTCAGGCTCTCTGCCTTTATTCGTGATGAAGGGCTTTTGCCCGAAACGTCGATTTTACTGTCCCTCGGATGCTCCTTGAACTGCTGTGCTCTTCCACAACCACTAATCCAGTTTCAGATCCATTGGTCCGTCCCTCCACAGATCTGTCAGAAATACTGAACTTTTCCAGCAACTTCTGTATTTGTTTGATTTTCAACATCGGCAGTTCTTTCGTTTTTTTTTCTTATATTCTACCTATATGATTTGACTAAAGAGTATGTTGAATATTTTGAATATGACTGCGATAGAACGGCCAGATTTCAAAAGCCCGCTACTGCAACTTGGTTCACGTGACCAATGCCTTTCCACTTGATCACTGCGCCCTACAGCTGCACTGCATATACATTAACAAAATTATGGCATTCTCTCGGATTGGTAATCAGGAGCGAGATTGTTTGAATTGTTGAAAAAGTAAGCTATACTGATAAAATACAGCATATTAAATGGGGAATCATAAGGGAAAGAGAGAACAGTGAAAGATTGCGTTCTGGAAAAATTTAAATGTCATTGCTCAAGATTCAGAAAATGCTAGCCTTCACAAACATACCATAATGTGGAATGTAACTTTCAGGACAAGCAAAGCAAGCAGAATGCAAAATCTTAGTCTGAAAGTTTTGCAACATCAGCTTTAGGTTAGATGAATGCACGCATGGGTTTCAGTGCTGTAATGATCTCAGGACTGTCCTCTGGAAGCATATGAGTACAATTATTCAATGCTCCATGGAGTTTCGAATAAGAGGTGAACGGAATGTCTCCATTCACAAATTAATCATTCAGTAGAACTAAATACAAGGACACATGAAGTGATAACCAAGGTGGGCAAGATCACGGAAATATGATACACAATAGCTACGACAATTTCTATGTGCAAAGTGTCGATTTCAGACCCACGGTGGCTTTTGGTAATGATATTTACTGTCCAGAACCAGTCTGCACTGGAATGACTCGAGCCCTACTGTGATGTATTTGAACTTCAGTTACCTTTAGAAATAGCTGTCACTCACTCAGATCATGGAGATTTAGAGAAATCATATTTAAAGCAAATAGTTCATCTTGTAACTGTGAAATCTTTAGGTCACCCTCAGTGGGAGCATTGTGTACAATCCTTGTCCTTATTCTCCAGCAAAGACATGTGAAGAGGTTAGGAAGGGCACAGACGCTGCTTACTGAATAGCAAGATATTAGGTATACTGAGACATAAAAACATCAGAAAGGATAGAAATGATTTCATCCGCATTATGGACAGAATGAAGGAGTTTATTCACGACATGTGGAAATGCTGGACCAGAAACACTCAAGTTTAAAAATAAACAAAAGAGATTTTCTCATAACGTGTGGTTTGAAGTGACTAAATCGGGGAAATTCCGTCTTTCAAGTGAATCAACAACTTTAGTTGGAGCTTCAAAACCATCAGTGAATGATTAAGAAAAGATTGGATGAGAGTTTCTTCCACTCAATCAAGTTGCTGAATTCCTGAATGACTTTCTGGAAATAAAACGTAGATTTATGATTTCATAGTGTTTTAAAAAACACGCGAACAAACATACAAGGAGGGAATTTACCATTGAAAGAAAGGAAACGTGTGCATCTGGATTAATTTCGATTTGGTTGTTTACACACACAAAGACATTTCATGAACACGTTCAGCTGAATACAATTGAGTATTAAAAAGTTCCTGGATTTGAAAGATATAGCGTATTATTCAAGGTGAAGCATTGTAAATGGGGCTGATGTCGTAAAATAACTGCAGGCAGAAGTTACATCATAGTGAGTGGCAATTGAATCGTCACTTGGAGACGCAAAACCTACTTTAAAGATTTGACCACATTCACATGACGTTCGGTGTATTTCACGCTTTCTTATATCCACCACCATGTCTACTCTGTCTTTTTTGTATTTTTAACCTTCTGTACTGCTCTGCAGCACACCATTCCAGCTGAAAGATGCTCAGACGAAAAGTGAATACAATATTCAGACGGTCCTATGCGATCAGTCTATTTTTTTATTATTACAATGGCCATTGCGAGTTTGCAACAAACTCTCCCTCCACACACGTCTCTTCACGTTTTAAGTATTTGCAGTATGTTTGTTGATCAAGGTGTCATTATCCTGAAAAGGTCGTTTCTCAATCCACAAAAACTGGTACTTTCCCATAAACGTGACATTGCTCAATATCACCTTCTATCCGTACCCCTCAACACGACAAATTGAAGCTGCTCCATGTGAGGCTCAAACTTAAAACTTCGGCAGAGCACAGCCCACTACACTGGGACAGAGACATCGTACACTGGTCACCTGCAGCACTGGAGCAACACATTAATGCTTACCTCCACATTCCTGGTTGTACATTAACGGTTGGGAAACTAAGTTTCTCTGATTCCATGGCTGGTCACTGCGATTATACGATTATCTTCACCAGTGTTTCTGACCCCGTGTGAGGCAAATGGTGAGCTACTCATTGCAAAGATGTAAAAATGTACAACTTCAACTTTTGCCTTCACTAACCCATGAGCCTTTTATTTTGGTTTTCATCTGTAGAAATCTTAAAACCTTCATCTGGAACAGACTCAATAACAGATCTCCATTGTATCTCTGGCATCAAATTCCAAAGTGTAAATCCCCTTTGAATTCTGCCACCGCAGTCCACTGTTTGGGAAGTTTTCCTGTTCAGGGGAATGCACTTGCCAGTGTGTCAACTGCTGCTCCCAGCATTCCCTCTGGCACTGCACTCATTTTCCTTCTGACACTTGCTCACTCTGTTGCTGTGATCATACAGTGACTTGGTGTCACACAGCCAGGAAAATGATACAGATCAAGGGTCTTGCATTGTTGAATTCAATTGTCAGTTTAGCCTTATTTAGGATTTTGAAATTGTTTATTGTGTACACAGGTGCGTGTCAAAAATATCTGAGTGGAAGAAAGGTGTTCCGAATAATGACATTGAGCACTATGCACTCTCCTCCAGTCTGGAAAGCAATTCCTCACAGACAACTTTTACACCTCCTGCTGTCACGGGCTCTTCATTCCGTTGACTTCAAATCTTCACAGAATTCAACAGACCATGTGACATCGTCATTTCTTCATTTTTGTTCAGATAACTGTGAGCAGGGTGTCACAGTGGGAGTCTGTTTGCCCCAAAACTCAGATGTAAGACGATACTCTTGGAACCGTCTTGTACTATTTATCATTTCACCAATACCAAGGAGAAATATCAGCATAAATTACGCAATTCACTTATCCATGATGTCATATGTGCCCTTGGTATATGGGACGAGGTGGCCGAGAGGTTAAGGCGATGGACTGCTAATCCATTGTGTTCTGCACGCGTGGGTTCGAATCCCACTCTCGTCGCTGTTACCAACAATTTTCAATGTTGCTATCTTCGGATGATCACAGCTGTCCAATGGTTTTTTATATGCGTCGACGCTATAATAAAATCTCAAAGAATAATTTGAGTCTGTTGCCTAAACTACATTGAAATGTAGATTGAATTGGGACAATGAAAAGGGACGCGATTGTCTTTTCCAACTCAAATTGCTGTGAACTTTTATCGTATGAAAGAGATCCAGTAGAACCAAATAACGAGAGATGTGAAGTGCATTTTGATGCATGCGATTCTTAATGAGTGTTATGGCAGATGAAATCTGTAGCAGGTTGGGTAGAAGTGATTCATCTTGGTGAAAAGAGCACAGAGAGACAGCACGAAACAATAGAGATATTTCAAAAGTGGCAGGGGCTGGGTGTAGGGGCACTCGAGAACTGGCTGTAAATGCACAGTAGAGAATTGCCGATGTGGGTGCCGTGCATGGGCATGGGCAGACTTACATATTGGTCTCATCCTTTCCCCTTGCTCTCGCCATTGATGAATGCTGGACATAAGACTAAACGACTAATCGTGAATGGACCCGGACCATAGAACAGGCTGTCACCATAGAACAGAACAGGACTACACACCGCAAAAAAAGGCACGAAAAGAAAAAATGGCCAAACTAACACACAACAAAGAGGACACTACAACACACACCTGGGTTAAAAACCTTTCCCACAGACAGCTCACAGACACGGAAAGAACAATACTGGCCAAGGGACTCAACCACAACCACAGGGACGCCAAGACAGCAGACTTACTAGCAGCACTAGCATGCACACTCAGGAACAATGGACTGACAGAAGAGGCACAACAAACAGTGACACAAATTGTCGTACCTATGATAATAAGGAAAAGACAAACAGATAATCTCAACAGCAAGGAGAGGGAAGCACTGAAATCACTAAGAAACGATAAGAACATAATCATACTACCAGCAACTAAAGGCAGAATGACGGTCATCCTAGATAAATCTGATTACATCCAAAAAGCACAACAACTACTTGCAGGTATCAACACCTACCAAATGAAGGAATTTGACCCCACACCACAACTCACCAAGAGGATAAATAACACACTAAAGAAACTACAAAGAAAAACGGACTAATAACCAGAGCTGACCTATAAAGAATGAAACCGGAATGCAACAACACCCTCAGATTCTATGGATTACCTAAAGTACACAAACCAGAGATCCCACTTGGACCCATAGTATTAATGCCAGGGACACCATCATACAAACTGGCCAAATAACTACAACAGAAACTGAAACACCTGGTCAGCGGATCCAAACACTCTATACAATCAACACAGGAATTCTCGGACATCATCAGAAATACACACATAGACAAAGAAGAAACCATGATATCATTCGACGTGACGGCACTGTTCACTTTGATTGACAAAACCCGAGCCAGAGAAACAATAGCCAACCTACTGGACATGCAGAACAGAAAACAGGACCCTGAACCTATCAACAAAGACGGCATACTTAAACTACTGGACTTGTGCCTCACAACACACTTCACATTCAACAACCAGATATACGAACAAATCAAAGGAACACCAATGGGATCACCAATCTCGGCAATCATGGCAGAGGCAGTCATGCAAAGGTTAGAACAAACAGTCCTACCACAAATTCAACCCAAACTGTGGGTCAGATATGTCGATGACACGTTTGTCATCATTAAAAACACGGAAATAGAAAAAAAAAACACACCGGATCATCAACACCACACTCACAGGAATCCGATTCACGAGAGAAGAAGAAATGGATAGCCAACTCCCATTCATCGACGTGATGGTACAGAAAACACCGAACGGAGAATTCACTACAAGGGCATACAGGAAAGCCACACACACAGACCAAGACCTAAACTATGAAAGTAACCACCCCAACACACACAAACGAAGCTGCATCAGGATACTTTCAAAAGGGCCACAACACACTGCAGTACACCAGAACTGCAAAAAGAAGAAGAGGAACACCTATACAAGGAATTCGCCAAAAACGGATACCCGCGCAACTTCATCAACAGATGCCTAAGAGAAAGACCACGGAACGAGGACATACCACAACCAAAAGGACTAGCCACACTACCATACATCAGGAGCACCTCAGAACTGACAGCCAGACTACCGCGACCCCTAGGACTCATAACGGCACACAAACCAACAGCCACGCTCAGACAACAACTCACCAGAACGAAGGACCCGATACCCAACATGAGCAAAACTAATGTAGTGTACAAAATACCATGCAAGGACTGCAAAAACACTATACAGGACAAACAGGAAGACAGCTAACAATCCGCTTACATGAACATCAACTAGCCACGAAACGACACGACCAGCTATCCTTAGTAGCCACACACGCAGACAACAAGCAACATGTATTCGACTGGGACAACACTACTATCATACGTAAAGCCAGACAGAGAACAGCCAGGGAATTCCTAGAGGCATGGCATTCATCCACAAACTCCATCAACAAACACGTCGACCTGGACACAATATACCAACCACTACAGCGGCCAGCTGAAACTGACAACCCGAAGCGGCAGGGACAGACCAGTATAAACACCGGAGGAAACAAAAAGAAGCGCTTTGCAGGAGGCTCCCAAGCACTGATGATGTCACCTAGCCAGGGGACGAAACGTTTGCAACAAAAACTTCCACCTCGGCGAACAGAACCACAACAATGAGAACCCGAGCTACAAATCTTCGCACAAATTTTGAACACATATCAAGACAAGATGTGGGAAGCAAGCTCCCTCTCGTTATGCACACACTTGATGCATTATATTGAACTATGAACAACTGGAGAAGTCAGCAAGTTAACTGCAGGGACTGAATCTAAACTGTGGGTCAATAACCGCAGATTTATGCAGCATAAACATGAAAACTGATTTGAAATGTCTTTATACGCATGTCATTAACAGACGGTTCGTTCTAATACCCGTGTGGCTGAAAGAAATAGACACCACATTTCAAGGTGGACGACAACATTACCAATTTTGTTCAGAAATTGAGATCTATTTGATCATTTGACACAGTGACCAAGTTTAATTTAAATAATACAAACCAAATTCCCTCACATGAAATAAAAGAGTGATTCCATTACAAACATTGTCCTTGCTAAGTAGCAGTTACTCAACATGAAAAATAGAATGTGATTTCTTGTGAGCATACGTCAATTAGCACGATTATCTTACTTCGGATTGACTGCAATTTGCACATGCAAAATAAGTTTTAAGAAAGAAGTCCTTTTGGAAATAATGAGTCGGTGGGTGATTAAAATTAATATTAGGTTCTCATGATGTGGATATTGCATCAATGGCTCCAGTGGTGGAAATGGTCAGTGGGCAGCATTTCTATGATAGTATAGCAGTATGTGAGCTGCCAGGGATGGGAGCTCCCATTTCATCTGAAGCAGCGTCTGTTGACATGGACGAGGGAGCATTGTGACATCAGTCTGGGAGTTCTAACCAATCCTGGAGCAGCTTCTATTGACATGAAGCAGCAGGGAGCATGAGGACATCAAACTGCGAGATCCAACCTCATTTGGAGCAGCTTCAGTTGACATGGAGCAGGGTGCTTTGCGAGATCAGTCTGGGAGCTCCTCTCTCACCTTGAGCAGCTTTTAATGACATGACGCATCAGGGAACATTGGGACATCAGGCTGGTAGAGCCAACATCAACTGGACCTTTTCTATTGACATGGAGCAGGGAGCATTGGGACATCAGACTGGGAGCTGCAACTTCAACTAGAGTAGCTTCTATTGACATGGAGCAGGAAGGAACATTGGAACTTCAGGTTGGGAGATCCAACCTCTCCTGGAACAGCTTGTATTTGCATGGAAAAGGAGGGAGTATTGGGACATTAGGCTGGAGGAAAGGGTATTCAACTATTTTAATCTGAAGTAAAATAGGTTTCAACACCTCAGGTGTTAACTGATTTATGAAGATTCTGTCATGGGAAAATAAGTAATTCATTAGATATTAAAGACAAGTCCTGCAAATATTCAACTCAGTAAAACGCATTGGTACAGAGAGAAATGGGAGTGATGTTTCAAGTCTTTGACTTTTCTTTTCTGGCCGACTCTGCATTAGATTACATCACCAGAAGGACGTTTTCACTCATTTCATGTTATTCAGTTTCCTGCAAATACGGACAGGTCATTAACATAATCTAAATCTGAAAATTAATGGGAATATGCGATGTTATGATTAGGCTGGAGTTTACCTCTAATTATGGTGAAAACGTAGCAAAGTAAGTTGCAATTTCCGTCATCAGCAGTGACCTCATTGATTGGTTGATCAAATTGCGAATGGTAGTTTTTTTTAGGACAATGTGAAGTGAATCATTGATGGTGATTATCTTTGTTCTTTGTTCACCTTGTGACTGTTACTTTTATTGCTCCTGTCATTGTTAGCATCACAGTTCTGCAGCGTGTAAAATCTCAGCTGTTCATCTGGCCAGTGGTACAGCCATTCGTATCAGGATCAAGCTCCGGATCAGGCGGGTGCAGGTTCGACTTTTGCTTGGCGCAAGCGCATTGTGGAGATTCAGCACACATCCAAACTGTTCTTTTTTGTTACACTGAGGTGGATAATGTTTGAAATTTTCATCTCCAGGAACGAAAATTCTTTTACTGTCTTCGATCAGTTAAACATTACCAAGGGTTATCAAAGTTAAAAGTCACATGGCATCAGGTTATATCGAACAAGCATATTTGGAAGCACCAGTGTTCCATGCACTGTTTCTTCATCAGGTGTTTGTGAACTGTTGGACTCTAATATGGCTTTGTGAAATTTTTAAATTTGTCCACCCCAGTCCAATACCGACACATCCTAGTCATGGGTACCATCGACACCACGAACGATCGGTTAAAGTCCAGATGATCTTCCACAACATCGCGCATATTGACACACACATCAAGTTTCTGCAGAAAGACACCTACCTGATGAAGGAGCGGCTCTCTGAAAGCTAGTGTTTCCAAATAAACCTGCTGGACTATGTCCTGATGTTGTGTAATTTTTTACTTTGTGTACCCAACTCAAACACTGGCACTTCCATATCATAGAGAGCATCAGTCATGTCGCAGAGTTGTCAGAGAAGGCAATCCTGGAATAGCCTCACACATTGCTCATAAGGTAAGTTTCATTTTCCGAAAGCAACCCACTCAATCGCTGCAGCACCTGTGTATGAATAGCACAGAAAAGAAATAGCTGAGACTCAGTTTTGACAGTTCTTTGAAACTCTTTGGGAAGTGGAATCAGAGGAGAATGAAGGATGAACTGTCCGACTGTGTAGAGAAAGGGAAGGCACTTTTACCTTCATTCAAGGGCTAGGGTATTGACTGATTTAAGGCATTAAACAGATTCCTGGTAGAGCTGCGCTCTCTGCATCAGGAACAAGAAGTCCTGATTTCCTGAACGGTAATGAAATCCAGCCCACTCAGTCAAAGCGCCGAATACTAACTACAAGACCACCAGGGATGAGGGCAGAAGCAGTTGCACAGTTTCTTCATAACGCGGTTTTTGGAATTATGTCACTGCAGATATATTTGCCCTCAAAAATGATTGAATTTGCGAATGTTTACAGCACAGAAATGGGTCCCATCATCTCAATTCCCAGCACTTGGTCTGCAACCTTGTGAACTCTGACGTTTCACGTGTTCATTTCAATGCTAATACCTTGATTATTTGTTAAATCTTCCATAAGTTAAAATGACTATGTTAGGTTCACTTCTTTGTTATGTGATTCGCAAAACTTTCTTTTAATAGTTACATTCTTAGGTAAACTTTAACAATTAGTGTCAGTCCAGATAATATGTTGAAGTTGTTAGTTCCTGTGTGCTGTGTCCGTGCCATAATGTTTAGACTGACGCTAATCTAAAAAAATGCTGCAAGCAAGGATGCTTTGAGACATGGGACATTGGTGAAACCGAGCAGAGGCGACAGCAACGGATGAATGGGCACTATACATCTATCAACAGACAGGTGAGCCCCTTCCCGGTTGGAGAGCACATCAGTGGTCCAGGACATTCCACCACGGCCTTTGGGGTGACAATTCACCAAGGCGGAATTCGGAGCAGGCAGCAGCTAAAAGTGCCCGAGCAGAAGCTGATAGCTAAGTTCAGTACCCATGAGGATGACCTCAACCGGGACCTTGGATTCATGTCACAGTACAGGTGATCCCATTGCTCTATCGATACACAGAGACACTCCGACACACACACACACACACACACACACACACACACACACACACACACACACACACACACACACACACACACACACACACACACACACACACACACACACACACACACAAACGCATATATACGTTTGTGGGGTGAATTTGTACTTGCACAGTTACATTGTACTTTGCTCAAAAACTACATGAATCCATGTCAGCCTCTGTTAAATCATTTATTAAAATTAGAATCAGTCTAAACATTATGGAAAAGACAGCAGCACAAGGGGGGCTGACACCAATTGTTCAAGTTCACCTGAGAATGTAACTTTGAAATAAAAAGTTTTGCGCTTTACAAATGAAAGAAGTGAAGTGAAGCTAACATGGTTATTCTAACAGATGGGAGACTTACCAAACTATCATGGTAATCACACTGCAAATTTGTCCTATAAATTCTGTGCTTTTTTACAGTGTACTCCATAACCACCTGACGAATGAGCACCAGTCGGAAAGCTCGAACATCCAATTAAACCTGTTGGACTGTAACCTGGTGTTGTGTGATTTACAAATTTGCATACCCCAGTCCAAAACCGGTATCTCCAAGTCATTCGATACGAGGCGCTCTGGACACAGAACCAAACTTTCTGCATCCAACTTTTTAAATCCTTGAAAAAAACTGTATGTTTCAATAAGGAGCATTTTTGCAGTACTGAGTATGAGCAGGCAAAAGCAACTGATTTCAGCGTTTCTTCCCATTTGATTTCAACTCCGATATGAAATTCTCACAGACGCTGACAGAACTGCTATCTTTGCTGTTTTGTAATGTCAGGAATTCATGTTCAATTTAAGATTTTCATAAGGAACAACAAATCTTTTTTCCCTGACTGGAAATCAACATTGGGAAATAGCATTTAGACAGCTGAATTTCAGCACTTGCGCACCAAGGAAGACATATGCAATGCTTACAACTTATCTTGGTGACTTTGTTTTTGCCTTTTTGGTTCAGTTGAAAAATGACAGTCATTGAGTTTTTCAAAGCGTGGCGAGAGGCCCTTCAGCCAATTGCATCAGTATCAGTCATCAAACATCTAATTTATAAACACAGGTTCCAGACTCATCGCCTGGTGTGTTCTAACATTCCAAGACTTCAGTTAAATTGTTATTCAATTTCTTAAGTGCTTAAGTGGAACAAAACATCTCTGTGCACTAACAGTTCTGAAAGACAAACTCTTTCTCAGAGCCGTTTGTCAGTTTTCCTCAAAATGCTGCAGAAAATGTTTCTGTACTCACATCTGAATTACTTTACCCTGTTTCTTCTTCAGGTTCCTTCTTCTTTCTATTAAATGGTTTAGATTCCAGTACAGACACATGGTGCATGTTGCAGAAGTCATGTGTTTGTACTTTCACTGACACTCTGTCTCAGTGGGAACTGCAGTCCTTCCCCACGCTGATTCAGATAGCACTGTCCTTCCTGTGAAATGTCCCATGGAGAATGGAAGGACAGGCATTAATATGATTCACTTGGGAACGGAGCGACAGTTTTAAAACATTTACAATGCCCTAGCGAGGAATTGAGCTTCTATCTCCCGCATAACATGTTTCGATACTAACCACTATACTACCGAGGACAACAGTTGCAAAGGAGACCCCTCAGCCGGTTGTGGCTCCATTTGTCAAAAACATCTGCTTTACGGCCCGAATCGTTTAACCCACAGACTTATAAGTATTGGCAGAGCATATTCACATCTGAATATTTCTGGCTCTCTGACCCTTACAGACAGTGTGTTCCAAATTCCAACACCCGCCAGCCTAAACCACTTTTCCACGCATCGACTTTAACCTTTCTGTCTTTCTCATTAAATTTCTAGCCCCTCTGATCGATCTCTCCGTCGCTGGGAAACGCTTCTTTCAGTCTACCTTATCCATACCCCTCATTATTTTGTACATCAGTACCATGTCTTCTCAAAAATTCCCCTCCACCGTGACAAACAATCCCAGCCTGTCCAGTCTCTCTTCATGCCTGAACACTTCAGTCCAGACACTATCCGAGTGAATCACTCCTCCACCTTTCCCAGTGCGATCACATCCTGGACTCACGTGAATTGCAGACAATAGTCTCGGTAGAGCCGAATGAACCTTTTTCTTTCATTCTGTAACATCATGCGGGGTGGCTCTGCAGCATTTATTGCCTTGCGGTCTGGAGTCAGACCAGTTAAGGACGTAGTGAAACAGATGGGTTTTTCAGACAACGCATTTAGCATATTCTTAATTGTCGCAACCAGTAACAGTGAGGGCAACGGCACAGACTTGACGGTATCAACGTGAAAGTATATGTTAGATTGTGCAATGCCTCAGTAAAATGGGATGTGAGACGGAAAAGAGAGTTAGGGAGAGTGGGAGGGGGAGACATCTTCCAGAACGTTTGGGTTTAAAACCTGATAAATGAAACGCAGGAACATCAGAGAAGGTGATTCGATGGAAAACACCTCGGAGAATATTATCATGTAAAAACGATTAATTTCTTACCGTGTTTCACCAAAAGTAAAACTTTGAGAGAACTAACAGCCATGTCGTGGATTAGAGCCGAGGACGCTGCAACCACAACGCAGAATACGAACCACTAAATAGTTACAGCACTCCAACAGAGCTCCTTTGCAAGCTGCCACCGGTATTGTAGCAGAGGAAATGTCAGGGAGTACGTACAATATCAGGCCTTAGCGACAGACGTGTGGGAACTCAGAATGGGCTGAATCTTTAACTTTAACGTCCTCAGAGACTATGAAGATTCCATGAATGAGAGTATTGGAGAATGGGATTAATGAATTTTTCCAAACTCCTGGGACAGCGCAGGATATTATTGAAACGTATGTTTCAATAGCATTATAGTTTAACATCGGCTACTTCATCACTTTGCCCACAGAAGGCAGTACCAACTGCTGCAGGAAATCACACATAATCCGAGTTCCAGACCCGGAATCGTAGAAACGGTGTGAAGCAGCCACGAAGATCCAATGGGAAATTGGGATGGAATGACAGGAGAGAGGCGCGTGTATTTCCGAGGGTGAGATTTCTCCTGGTCAAAAGCGGGACGGAACGGAATACTTGCCAACATTTATAATATTATAGCCATAAGTAGTACTCAAGACAGCTGATTGGCGCATCTAAAGGGTGTTGAGACTTTAACTTTGAGTTGGCAAGGTTCGAAACTTCATTTTCCTATTTGGATCAGTGTTTTGACATTGGCAGTAGCAGCTGCTTTTGCTCGCATCAGCTCAGAATCAGCTTCTTGTCCCCAGTAAATACTGCAACCTGGAGAAGGTGGTGTTGTGGTTATATAATAAAGTAGTCATCCTTGGGGACTCAGACACGGAACTGGTAATGCTAAAGTTCGACGAATAAAACCTGGAATTAAAGCCTGAACTCAGCAACAGAGAACATGACTTTAATTTCCTGCAATCCCATTCATGCATGTCCCTTATTCAGGGGATGCTACTGTCTTTCCCCAATCCTGCCTACTTGTGGCTCCAGGTCCAGAACAACATAGCTGACCCTTAATCCGAGAATGCTGATCGTGTGGCGAAGCAGGCCATTTGGCCCTTCCAGTCGACACCATCCCTCCGAAGCACATTCTATCAGACCCATGCTCCATACCTATTCCTTTCCACCTTCATTTCTCATGGCTGATCCCAGTAACCTGCACACCTTCAGACTGTGGGAGGAAACTCACACAAGCAAAGAGAGAATTTGCAAACTGCACACAGTCACACGAGACTGGGATAAAATCCATGTCTCTCACACAGCAAGACAGCAACGAATCAGGAAGAACAACAAATGCTGTCCTGACCAGAGACATCCACACCCTGTGGGTATATCAGGAAGAATACAAACACATTCACAACATGGACAACGGGACTTGCGTCTGCGTGGATATGAGTTGAACCAATCGTTCCCCCTTGGTTAGATACAAGGACACCGATATCACAGAGAAACCAGGGAAATGCGAGATTCAATTGACTGCTGAAGTGGAAACTCATTTATTCAGTCAAACTGGGGACAGACTGTTCAATAGTTCCTTGTGTGGAAAGGGCTCAGTGAGCAAATGAACCTCCGGAGTAACCAGCAAGATTACATATCCGAGAAGGAGATCAATTAAACTGTCAATGCTGCTGTTTATCACAACCAGCTGCCATTTCTATAGACTCATAGACATAGACTCACGCAGCATGGAAACAGGCCTTTCACTCCTAACAGTTCATGCTGAACATCATGACAAACTAAAAGAGTCGCATCTGATGGCTCCTGTAACTGCTGAGGCTTAATTATTTACTCATGATATTATTACTGCATTGTTAATACGAATGTCCAGATATAATTCTATGGACACGGGTTCAAATCCTGGCATGGCAGATGCTGGAATTTTATTTCAATATATACATAGAGCTGAAGAGTATAATGATGATGTTGAATCAGCTATTGTTGGTCTGATTCACTAATGCCTGTTAGCGAAGAAACCTGCCATACTTATCTGGTCTGGCTGGGATGCGATTCCAGATCCAAAAAATCGTGGTTGATTCTGAACTGCTCTATGGGCAATAAATAATGGACTGGGCATGAATGAGTAGCTTTTTTAATCCCACTGAAACTTTCCAATTCATTTATCGATCTAAATATTCTGTAAATGTTGTAAATTTCCTTTCATTCATTACTGCCTCAGGAAGTGAATTGCACACATGAACCATCCTCTGTTAAAAAGGCCTCTCATGCCTTATTTTAAATCTCTCTCTTTTCACCTAAAACATTTGCCCTCTCGTCTAAAAGTCCACCTCCTTGGAGAAAAGACAGTTACAGTTAACTCTATCCGAACTCTTAATAGTCTATAACTTTCTATCAGGTCACCTTTCAAGCTCCCGTGTTCGAGAGAAAATATTGTCAGCCGATCTAGCCTTTCATTATAACTCAAACCTTCCCCACTAGCAATATGCTGGTATACCTCTTCTAAATCTACTCCAGCTGAACAATTTCCTTGCGATTACTGGGCGACAAGAATTGGACGCAGTATTCCAGAAGACGCCTCACCCAATGTCCTATTCAACTTCAACATAATGTACCAACTCCTACGCTCAAAGGACTGAGCAACGAAGGCAAGATGACATTTTTAACCATTCTATCTACATGTGAAACAAACGAAAAAGAATTATGTACCTGCATCCCCGGCCACCGTGTTCCACACAACTATGCAACGCCCAATCACAAAAAGTGAAATTGGAGTAGGTTTTCACGAATGTTTGAAGGAGATTGCACAAGAAATTAAGTGGTCTCGAGGGGTTAGATATACATTCTGTTCTTGACCGTAGGTGGGAATATAAGAGCACGGAAGTGATGCTAGAACGTTAGCATCTGCCTTTTCAGAAAAGAGTCAGAAGACCGGCCACAAGTCTGGTCATTGCATTAATCTTTTTTTTCGGTGGAATTATAAAATAAAGGATGGAGGGCTGAAATAGACCATATGGCCGATCAAGTCTGGGTCAGAACTCAATCAGATCTTCGCTGACAATGCCCCAAGTCAGGCTGGCACGTTCATTGGAGGGGAACCTGCAGATGGAGTCATTCGATGCATAAGTCCATAAGACAATAGGAGCAGGAATTAAACCATTCAGCGCAGTGAGTCTGCTCTGCCATTAAATCATGGCAGATATCTTTCTCAACCCAATTCTCCTGCTTTCGCCCCATAAACCTTGATCTCCTTGACAACTACGCTGCTACATACCTCAGCCTTACATATAATCAAAGACCTGGCTTCCACAGCCTTATCTGACAATGAATTCCATACATTCACCACTTCCTGCCTGAATAAGTGTCTCTTATTACTTTTCTTAAATGTCTTCCCTTTTCTCCAAGGCCGTGCCTTTCGGTTCTAGTCTCTACTAAAAATGGAAACACCTTCCCAGCATCCACTCTGTCCAGGCCATTCACGATTCTGTAAGTACCAATTAGACTTCCTCTTATCCTTCTAAACTTCGTGGGAATAGACCCAGAGTCCTCAAACGTTCCTCATGTGTCAAGCTTTTCATTCCTGGGACCATAATCGTGAATCACCTCTGAACACACCCCAGGACCAGTGCATTCTTCCTGACATTTGAGGACCAAACGTGCGCACAGTAATCCAGATGTGGTCTGACGAGGCCATTATAGAGCCTCGGAAGTGCATCCCTGCTTTTATATTCAAGTATTCCAAAAATAAATGTCATCATTGCAATTATCTTCCTAACTACAGATTCAACCTGCCCTACATGTCCATATCCTTCTGCAGCATCCCCGCCTTCTCGTGCTACCTGTCCTTCTGTCTTTGCATTGTCTGCAAATTGACACACATTGCCTTCAGGTATTTTATCTAGATCGCTAATGGAGAAAATGAAAAGTTGTGGTCCCAACACACCCTTGAGGAACGCCACTTGTCCCAGCTGCCATCTTGAGAAGGATTATTTTGTTCCTAATCACTGCATTTTGTCCTGTGAGCGCACATTTCCACTGACATCATGGGCCCTTACCTTATTCAGTAGCCTCCTGTGCGGCAAATATCAAAGGCCTTCGTAAAGTCCAGACACATAACATCCATTGGCTCTCCTTGGTCTACCTTCCTTGTTACTTCTCCAAAGAGGAAATCTTCCAGATTTGTCAAGCATGTCTTCCCCTTGATGAAAACATGCTGATTTTGCGTTATTTTGACAGACACTTACAAGAATTCAGAAATTTCTTTCAGCGCAATGGATTCCAGGACCTTATCCACAACCAAGATTCGGCTCAGTGGTGTGTAATTTCCCAGCTTTTGTGTGGTTTCCTTTTTAAAATGGGGTGTCACTTTTGTGATTTTTTGGTCCTGTTGCACCCTTCCTGATTCTACCAATTCCTGAAAGTTCTCCACTAACGTATCCACTATTTCTTCAGTTGTCTACCTTATAACTCTGGAGGGTACTCCATCTGATCCAGATGATTTATCCACCTTAAGACCATTCAGTGTTTCTTGCACTTTCTCAATGATAGCCACTAGACTCACATCTGTTCCCCCATTCTCTTGTATCTTTGGGTATAACTCATGTCTTCCACTGTGAAGACTGGCACTGTAATTATTCAGTTCCTCAAATATTTCCTTGTTACCCACTACTATCTGTCAAGTGTCATTTTCCAGTGGCCTATTGTCCACGTCTACCTCTCTTTTGCGTTTATTTGAATAAAGAAACAACTGCAGTCTTCCTTTATATTAGTAGTTAGCTTACATTTAATCTTCTCACTACTCATTTGTTTTGTTATTGCCCTTTGTGGGTCTTTGTGAGCTTCCCAATGCTCTGATTACCCACTGCCCTTCGCCACATTATATATTTTCTCTTTTGCTTTTATGCTATCGATGACTTCCTGTGTCAGTCATGGTTGCCTCAACCACCCTGCACCATACCTCAATTTCCACAGGATGTGTCTCTGATGTGTCTGCTAAATTACGCTCAGACAGTCCTGCCATTGCACTTCTACTTTCCTGCTTTCTTGCTAGGGTCCTTTCTCACCAATTTCAGCCAGCTTCTACCTCATTGCCTCTGCAATTGCCGTTATTCAACTTTAGCACAGTTAATGGGCGGCACGGTGGCACAATGGTTAGCACTGTTGCCTCACAGCGCCAGAAACCCGGGTTCAATTCCGCCTCAGGCGACTGACTTTGTGGAGTTTGCACATTCTCCCCGTGTCTGCGTGGGTTTCCTCCGGGTGCTCTGGTTTCTTCCCACAACCTAACAAATATGCAGGTAAGACGAATTGGCCATGCTAAGTTGCCCGTAGTGTTAGGTGAAGGGATAAATGTAGGGGAATGGGTCTGGGTGGGTTACGCTTCGGCGGGTCGGTGTGGACTTGTTGGGCCGAAGGGCCTGTTTCCACACTGTAAGTAATCTAATCTAATTTTATCTACTTCTGATTGTATATTCTCTCTCTCAAATTACAGGGTAAATTCAATCATGTTATCATCACAGCTTCCTAAGGGTTCCTTCATCTTCAGCTCCCTTGTAACGTCTGCCTCATTGCACAACTCTAAATCCAGTATTGCCTGTTCCCTACTTGGCTCCACCACAAGCTGCTCCAAACATCCATCGCGTCGACATTCCACAATTGAATTGAATTGAATTTATTGTCACGTATATTGAGGCACAGTGAAAAGCCTAATCTTGCAATCAATACAAACAGATCTCAGTGTTAATTAGCATAGATGTATAAATAATATGTAAACATATACTAGGTTGGCTTTTGTGATTGTCCGGGCCGAGTTCACCACTCGCTGTAGACATCTCCGATCTTGAATGGTACAGGTGCCATACCAGGTACTGATACATCCAGACATAATAATCTCAATGGCGCACCTATAAAAGTTGGCTAATGTATTCGCACTGGTGATTCAAGTGATCATCGATTTTTTTAAAATTTCGACCACCTCTCGAGAGATACCATCATCAGACATATGTCCCTCTTCAGTCCATGTCCACCATCTACAGGGACCATTCCCTGCAGTAAACTCTGTTGCACTCTGCCTTCACTCCCAACACCTGAACCAACTGGCCCCATGGAGTCTTCCCTCTGCATCGCTGATTTTGTGACACATAAATGCATAGAGCCTAAAAACCCGAGCAAATTAGGCTGTCCGGCCCTTCAAGCCTACTCCGCCATTCAATGACATCATTGCTGATTTTTCTAAAGACTCAAATACGCTCACGCGCCCTCTCACTGTATCCCTTATTTCATTTATTGTTCAAAAGAAGTATTGCTCTTAAAAAAAATTGTTGCACTAGCGTCAACTTCTTCGCTGGGTAAGGTATTCCATATATGAACATCCGTCTGTGTGAAGAAGGTCCTTCTGAACTCAGTCCTAAATCTGCTCCCTCTAATCCTGTGGCTATGCCCTCCTGTCTGAATTTCACCCACAAGTGGAAGCATACTTTATAATTCTCTCTAATTTATTTTGTTCAATGTTTTATGTTTCAGTAAGATTGCCCCCTAATGTTTCTAAATTCCAAAGAAAGTAATCCTAATGCAGTCTCTCTTTATAGGCTAACCCCCTCAACTCCGGAATCAACCCAGTGAACCTCCTGTGCATCCCTTCCACCACCAGTGCCAGTACGTTCGTTCTCAAGTAAGGGGACCAAAAGTGCACACAGTACACCAAGGATAACCTCACCTGCACCTTGTACAGCTGCAACATAATATCTCTGTTTGAACCTTCAGGAGCCTTCGTTACATCTGTCCAATTTCTGTCGCGATGCCCTGCTGTTTCTTCCTTGATAATACACTCAAGCATCATCCCCACTGCAGAACTTAAGCTAATTGATCAATAATTACCAATGTTTTATCCATCTCCATTTTTAAACAGTGGTGTCACACAGGTTTTGGTCTGGTTAGAGTCGGATACTGTGAATGTTCGAGGAAGAATGACTGTGCATGGCCTGGCAGAAGATTGATCCTGTGCTTGTGCAATGATCCCCTGCACAGAATATAGAACTCTGTTCCTGTTGAAAAGTTCTCTTGTGGGTAGTTCTGAATACAAGATGAGCAATCGGCATGAACTTCTTAGGTCGATGTAGACAGCAATCATTTGTGCTGCAGTTCTCTCCTGGATGTGATGAACAGCAGAGAAAAAAGCAACCCTCGTGTCAGATGTGAAAGGATTGGAGTCCACGCAGGAGGTGTAATCAAGTGACGGTTTTTTTTTTCAGATAGAAAACGCTTTCTCACTGTAACAATGTGCCATTGGGTATCAAAGCTTTATGGTTTATAGGCGCAAGGGCTGAGACCAGCGTTTTCCAGTTAAAATGCGTGAATGTGTTCCCTCTAGTGTGACAGTACAGTTGTGTATACTTATAAATATGATAACTGGATGACTAAATTTACACATTCAGCTGGCGAACAGTCCTGTTGTGGGAAGACATCTGTATAGAATGCAGGAAGACGCACTGAGAGGTTCCTAATCAGTTTCATCTAGGGACTGAGACGATATTGGAGGTTTTGAGAGTCTTAAACGTGGACAAATCCCCAGCTCGGAGTGAAGTTATATCTCACGTTGCTCTGTGAGACAAAGGAGCAATTTTAGGAGTATGGACCAATGTTTCACATTCCTCTTTGGCCACAGGGAAGTTGGTCGAGGACTGAAGGACTACTAATGGGGTTCCACTTTTTAACAAGGCAGTTAGAAACAAACCAGGGAAATACAGTCAAGTGAGTATCACAGGAGTGGTCGGGAAACGTTCGTCGATACCTCTGAATGAGATAATTAATTCAGACTTGTCCTGGCAAGGTTTGATAAAGGAGTCAGCATGGTGTTGTCCGAGGAAGTGATGCTTAACAGATATGTTTAAAAGTTTTGATGAAGTGATCAGATTTTTAAATGAGGGGAGTGGACATGATGTACTGTATGTGGGTTTCAGCGAGATCCCACACGGGAGACTGACAACAGGGTAAAAACATAAGCAATTCACGATCACGTGGTGTCAGAGAAATTCATTCCAATGGATCAGAGACCAGATACTACGCTGGCAAGCAGCTTGATCAAACAAATTGACATTGTGGGAAAGATATTGACCAGCCTGACACAGAACTGATTCTCCGCACTGATGGCCAGAATGTTCTACACAAGCAGTGGGTGCAGACAGTTTTCATAGGGGTACAACACAAAGGTGATAATTGTAAAGCAGGTAACAGTACAGTGGTGAAAATTGTAAAGCGATTAAAACAAGAATAAACTGAATGGAATTTAAACAAACGTCTGGCAGTACTAATTCATTTGTAATTGACACTGGATATTCCAGCCATCTCCTGGAATAGGTGAGAATGTCTTCTCGAGTATTTCCTGTCTCCACGAGTATGTGTAAATGTTCCTTTTCCTGGCTTTCAGTTCTGTGCATTGTGCCCCCTCCTGGAAGCAAAGTCTTCCGGGGTCTCTCCGTCTGCTCTTTGTTTATGCGCCACCGGTTTATATGGGAAACGATCCTGCACTTAGGGGATTCGGACTGAAGTGATGATCGAGGCTAGGAGCTTACTGTGTAGGCTGTTTGAGAAATGTATTATCTGGTCTGGGAGTAGATTAGAATGTCTGGATTCTATATTCGCCTCTTTGACCAAGACTGCGGCATTGTGGGTGTGCTGTCTGTGTGTTGGCAGGCATGATTCTATGTTTCGCTGACATACTTCTGTGTTTTTTATGTTGTTATGCTATGGATGGGTAGTGTAGCAGATTTTCTCCCACAGTTCACCCTTCCTTTGCTAAGACCATGTTGAAAAAGTGCAAAATAGCCTGGACCGGAGAGGCTATCAGGTGGTGGGGGTTGGTGTCAGAGAGGTAGTAGTCAGTGTCTGCATCTGACCAAGCGTAGTTTGTGTCAGGGGAGAAGATATCACTCCAGCGAACTTGTACAAGCTGGGTTGTGAGGAAGGCAGGTGTAACAGTGCTGTACAAAACCGGCAGCAGCACATATGGAGACCCATAGCCAGGATAATGATACCCACAACCGCAAAGTGTGATATTAGTTTCTCCAGCAGTTGAGTTCCCCACGAGCCAAGCCAGAAGGTTGCCCATGTCCACAAGTCCCAGTGGGACTCTGGTTCATTTGGGGCAGCAGCAGCCTGTGGAAAGTGGTGTGTCGGGTCAGTTATATTTTCGCTGGGGTCAGGGATGTAGGTACAGCAGTCTGTGCCAATGAAGGTGCAAGTGCCCCTTTTGTGGCCAGCTAGTATTGCAGGGCCATTCTGTTTTGTAGGGCGACAGTACGAATGGCGACAGCCTCTGCATTCATCTTGGCAAGAACTTCAGCAGGGGCATGTTATCTCCTCTAGCATGGTGGCATGAAGTGCCTCTATGTCGAGGCGCAGGGTTTCGTAAGTGGACACAAAAACGGGGGAGGGGGATATCTCGTCTAGGGCAGTGAGGGCACGTTTTCTGTGGGAATAAGCTTCTGCAAGGGAGATGACTGGGAGTGGTAATGTAGTGGTACCGCATACCCACTTGCCAGCCCATGACAACGCCAGCAAGGGTATGCCTTGTGACAGCAGACAAAATAAGTGTCATTGTATGTTCTAAGGTTTGGGTTCCTGTCCAAATATTGTTGAAAATGGAATTGTGGCCAGACATGTTGTGGCCAAGTAAATCCAAGGATGCTGCACTCTGCTACAGACCAGAGTGCTCCAGGGGTCAAGAGCAATGAGTTAGTGCATCAGTTTCTCCCAGGCACCCATGCGGATGGCTGGCATGTCGTTAGGCACCTGGTTTCTCTGCATGACATCTGTGCGGTGGTGTCAGTGATGGTCAAATTTGGATGTTCATGTGTGAGGTTCTGGGCTGCGTAGAACCATCCTGTGAATCTGTCTAGGTGGTGTCCTGCGGATTTCCAGTAGTCTGAGCTATGAGCCACACAAATGGCCGGTCTGGTTAGCAGACTGAGCGTTGTGATCCCAGGGACCTATCCTGTTGAAGTCACAATTCTGCCATCTCTGCAGTGTTAAAATGGACTGCGCCCTGGGGAATGCCGCTGTGGGAATGTTCAGTGATTCGGGCACAGACCCAGCAGCTGGTCTGGTTTACATTTGGGCACAAATGTGGGTCATGTCAAGGAAAATGCTCACCCAAGGCTCAGGGTGGATTAAGTGCCCTACTCTGTGTGCCCTGTTTCCGATCAATGGTGATGTGCAGGTCAGACCAAGAGTGTTTATCCCGATGGCTGCAGCGAGCAGCTGGATCCCTCTGTGGTGTCTGGAGCTGTATCCTGTTCTGCTTGGTTGTCCTTCTGTGGAGGCGGACCGTCTTTCACCGGGTCGCATTCTGGTCTCCCTTGGAGCGTGACAGCTGTCGTGGTCGTGAGACAGATCAAGAGTGGTCCTTTGCATCTAGGGGAGAGATAATCTTTCTGGACGGATTGTCTCCTTACATAGTGCCCAGTTTAAACGGGTGAAGTGGTTCCAGCCGTGGGGTGGACATGGCAGCTTTATTTTTTGTTTGCCTTTTTTGTTGTACCCCTACTCTATCGTCTAACTGCGGTAGTGCTTATTTTTTCTCCAGCACCCATGTTGTGTGTGTGCATGTTTGATACACAGTGTAAGATTGAAGGTGCACGAATCTTTATTCAGTTTCCACCAGCAGGAAGATAAGAAGCACCCAAGTATATCGCAGGTTTTAGCAAATCTTGGATTAAAGTGATCCTTCTAATAATGGCTTGAACGTAATCAAAGAGAATTTCCTGTGTTAAGAGCAGCGCTGTGTCATTGGCTACTTTTGGGGGTCCGTTGGCAGTGGGTATGTGTCGTTCCATTAGCACTTCAAATGGTGTAATTTCTGTCATTCGGTTTCCCTGTCCACTTACTGTGTGAAGCACCAGTGGCCAGCCGTCTGGCCAAGCCAGTCCTGTGTCCCGAGTGATTTGGGGAAATGTGGTTTTGAGGGTGCTGTTCATTCTCTCCAATATTCCTGATGACTGGGGGGTGGTACAGAATGTGGTATCTCCTGGGTATCTCCAGGGCGTCACAGTCAGCAGTAATGAGTTTCGCGGAGAAATTAGCACCATCCCCTATATGATTCTATGCGCCCTGGGATATAAAACTCTTGAAATAACGTCCTGCAGGATACACTTTATCACTGCTCTGGCGTCATTTTTTTTTTGATGGGGAATGACTATACCCATTTTGAAAACATGTCGACAATAACTAAGTCAAATTTTTATTCCTCCTTCTGAGGTGTGTGGGCAAGATCAATTAGAAGGTGCGTGAATGGACCATCAGGAACTTGAATGTAGTCACGTTTGGCCATTGGCTTCCCTGCATTTTTCGCTAGACAGATGAGGCACTGTGACTGCAGAGCTTAGGCAGCTGCAGCGACTCCCGTTGCATACCGGGAATGGCTGACAGCATCTTGCCTGTGTGTTCGATTCGGTGTACCACCAGGGCCAATAAGTGCAGGTGGGCTTTCAGTTAAAAGATGCAGGGGTTTGTAAGAACCTGTAAGAACAGTGATTGTATGGCCACAATGCGGGTCCATGCGGCCCTCTCTTCTGGTGTGGCAGCTTGCTGATCTGTTGGGACTGCATCGAGAGAGTCGGGGGACTCTGGCGGTTTCAGCACGGTGGGGATCTGCAGGGCATAAGTGGCCAGGGATAGTGCAGATTCCTGGGTGGCTGGATCAGATGAGACATTTGCTTGGGTGACGGGATCGGTGGCAGAGTTATTGGCATCACATTTTATAATTGCGACAGCGGTAGGTAGCAGGACTGCTTGTTGGATGTTGGCAATGAGTGCAGCATGTTGGAGTGGTCTCCCTGCTAAGCTGATGAACATCCTCTGTTTCCATATTGTGCCAAAGTCCAGAACGACTCCAAAGACACATCTGAAATCTGTGTAGATATTGGCTGTGCTACCCTGTACCAGGAGGCAGGCTCTGGTGAGAGCAAAGAGCTCTGCCGCCTGTGTGGACACCCCATCTGGTAATGCAGCTGATTCGAGAGTGATGATGAGAATGCAGATGGCTTGGCCTGCTAATGTGTTTTTGTCTGATGGCCGGAAGGAAGAGCCGCTGGTGAAAAGAATCTGGTCCAGGTTTTCTCAGACCGGTCAGGACACCTGCTGAACCAGGCCACAGTGAGGACTGCAGATGCTGGAGATTAGTGTCAAGATGAGAGTGGTGCTGAAAAGCACAGCATTTAAGACAGCATCCGAGAATCAGGAAAATCAACGTTTCTGGCAGGATCCGTTTGTCAGGAATGCTGAACCAGGTCCAAGCAGTTGTGATTGTCTGCAGAATCATGTTAGGTGAGTGGAATTCGGGTGGCGGGGTTCAAAACTCGGGCGCGGTGTAGGAAAAGATTTGCCTAGATCATAAAGCGCTGAAAATGTGTCGCTGGAAAAGCGCAGCAGGTCAGGCAGCATCCAGGGAACAGGAGAATCGACGTTTCCGGCATAAGCCCTTCTTCAGAAATGAGGAAAGTTTGTCCAGCAGGCTTAGATAAAAGGTAGGGAGGAGGGAATTGGGTGAGGGGCGTCAGAAATGTGATAGGTGGAAAGAGGTCAAGATGAGGGTGATAGGTCAGACTGGGGTGGGGGCGGAGAGGTCGGGAAGAAGATTGCAGGTTAGGAAGGCGGTGCTGAATTCGATGGATTTGACTGAGACAGGGTGGGGGGAGGGGAAATGAGGAAACTGGTGAAATCTGAGTTCATCCCTTGTGGTTGGACCAGTTTCCTCATTCCTGAAGAAGGGCTTATGCCCGAAACGTCGATTCTCCTGTTCCCTGGATGCTGCCTGACCTGCTGCGCTTTTCCAGCAACACATTTTTAGCTCTTATCTCCAGCATCTGCAGACCTCACCTTCGCCCCTAGATCATAAAGCGACCTCATGACCAGTTCTCTGAGTTGGATTGCTGCTGAATTAAGCAGTAGGGAGAGTGACAGTGAAACCAAAACAGTACACGGGTTATCTAGCACAATGGAGGTGGCCTTATCCACTGTTACTGTGGCTGCTTCCACCGTGCACAAACATGCGGCATTCTCGTAACTAAGCATTATACAACGCAACAGGGCGACGGAGATCCACATGAAGCTGTGTTAAAATGCAAGATGCGAACCCTTCTGACGTGGTTACGTAAAGATAGAAGGGCTGTGAGTAATCTGGGACTCCCAGAACAGGAGTGAAGATTAGTTGTTGCTTCAGGTCAGTGAATGTCCGTTGCATTTCGGGTGTCCGCTTCACTCTGGCTGGCGGTTTAGGGGAAGCTACCACCCAGAGAGGTGCATCAATAGCACAATGGACAGGAATCCAGAGCCTGCAGTCGTTTAGCAGCCCCAGAAACACTTGCAGCTGCCTGTTTGTGACAGGTAGGGGAATCTGGGCGATGACAACCAATTGCTCCGTGGACAGTGCTCTGAGGACATAGGAAAGATTGCAGTCCAGATATTAGACATTTTGCTGACACAACTGCATTTTCTTGATAAACACCCTATGCCCAACTTGGGCCAGACTGCATAGCAAGCCCATTGTAAAATGCTTGCATGCAGTAGCAGACGTGGAAGCCAATAGCAGGCCATTCGCAAATTGGAGGAAGGTGCTGTGGCATGGTAGTTGAAGGGTGGACAGAATGAGGAATACTGCAGCAGCATAACATGTGGGGCTCTCCGAATACCCTGAGGGAAAACCGGTCTATGTTTTTCGGCAGCCGCCATATGTAAAAGCATAAAGGTTCAGGGGCCAAGTTAATGGAGAATGAGGCTGAGCAAAGGTCGATTAGCAGATAATCAGCTGGAGCAGGCGGGGATACTGGTCAGGATAGCATTTGGTCCGGGACTACTGGGAGGCAGGGAACAACAATGGCATTGACAGCCCTAAGATCTTGCACAAAACACCATTTTCATGGTCTTCCAAGCGTTGAGATAGGTAAGAAGGGAGTGTTGCATGGACTGGTTGTGGGCAGGAGGATTCCTTGTTGAAAAGTGATTCAATAACTGGTTTGATTCCCAATACTGCTGCCGGGGAATCGGGTATTGTTGTATTGATGGCAGGATTGCTCCCTGTCTGAGAGTAACTGTATGTGTTTGGGAGGACAATAACTGGCCTGCATGGTTCTATTGCTGTGCCCACAGTGATTATGGGAGTTCAGCTAATAAGAGTGGGCTCTCGTAGGAGGAGGCAGTGCTTGGGCCTTGTTTTGTAAAAGTAGCTTGTAGTAATACGGGAGCACAGCGCACACACAACTCGCCCTTCCCAATCAGTGCAAGCTCTACGAAGGGGTCTGTGTCTTGCCCAAACGTTGTGAAATGTATTGTTGGTTGTGCGACACGCCCTATCATGGTTGTGAGATCTTTGGGGTGCCGCGTATTCTTAATTATAAAGCGTCTTTGCAGGCCAGTGCAGCCCACTCTGCGCTGAGTTGCACGTCTGCTGCAACACCCTGTGGTCTGAGAAAGTATCTGCCAGTGATGGTGAGTGGGAAGTTGAGCTCTAGATGTGAGTCCATGAGTGGAGGATATGTTGATGCTGGTTCCCGGGGGTCGAAGCTGGACAGTGAAATTGACAGACAAAACGGCCTGGCAACAGCACCCACCAGAGAATGTGTGGAGGATGAAGGGGTAGTTGATATCCAGGAGCGGAGAGGGTCTGCACTCTCCCACACCGCAGTTAATTCTCCAGGAAGCAAACCCACAAGTTATGTTTAATTTTTCGCTTTGAACACGGCAGTTAAACACGCTGCAGCTTTGTTGTTGACCCGCAGAAATGGCACTGGTGGGATTTGAAGCAATGTCCCCTTAGAGCCTGGAACCTGGATCCAGCGGTTGAGACCCCTCGGCCACGGTAACATCCGAAAGCGAGCAGGCTGTTTTCATACTTTTTCAATTATGCTCCTGCAAATCAACAGAAGAAAAATCACAAGGAAAGCATTCCGCGATCCTTGTCCTGCTCGTATAGCAGCTGGGATATGCCCGACTACAATATTAATTTCACAGCAGATAAAAGTAGCCCATCAATCCACACAAAAATAAATGGAAAGCTGAATCTATCTTCTCAGACTCTTTTCAGCTATAAATGCATATGCGAGTGTGAGAATGCATGTTCCGTCATGATTTGATAAAAAAAGCCATGACATTACTGGAATGTCTATTCTTGCTTTAGGAAATGATTTCACCTATTGGTCGAAACAGAACAACTTTCACATTAACACGGAACATGAAACACACTGGACTTCAGGGAAAATGCACATAAGTGAGCATGCCGAGTTCCACATCATACCGTGCAGCATAGTTTCAGTCACTGGGACTATTTTGAAGAATAAGCGTCCCAAAGAATGTTCTCTACCTGAAAAGCCGCGGTAGCAGTCCAATCCGAGAAGACAGATCACAATGTCAGCATGCTCATACCTCGGTGCCAGTATGATTTGGCACTTTCCTTGTCTGTTACATTAACCGTGCAACTTGCTGCAGAGATGTCTCCACCTGGACATGAGCGACATGGCTGCCAGCTGAGTTGGAACCCTGTGTGGGAATCGTTAGGAAGCGACTCAGTAAATTTTACATAATTCCATGGTGCTTATTTGAGATGCAGTTTCTGTTCACGTCAATCTAAAAGGCCGTTTCTGAACATAGCAACAGAAGTCAAAAGGTGATTACCCCACTACCCACTCTAGAAGATGTCAAAGAGGTGCGAAATGTACGTGAGTGCTCTTTATTCTCGATGTAAAAAGCTCTCCCGCCTGAGTCACCTTCATGTCTCTTGTTGTTGAGTGAATCACAATGAAAGAGTTTCACCAGAGGTGCATCTGCCTCACTTTGTTATCCGGCTTCCCCCCTCCCCTCTGCCACTCACTCCCCATTTACATTTTCCTGCTTTCTGTGATTTAAAGAAAACCAAATGATTGCAATGTCATTCGGTAACCTGTCTGTTATTTCCGCAGTCTCAGTTCCAACATGGCTTAGATCTCGTGGCACACCTTAATATGAGTGACGCTATGACAGCACAAGTCCAGAAGTTCTTCTGAGACTGTAAATTCATTCATTGCTGTTGCTGACGGAATGAGCCGCTAACGTGCGAAAGCATGATTCAGGACTTCTGGTGCTAACTCTCGCACGTTGAATAACGGCAGACAGCTTCCAAATGAGGCCTTTCAGAGACGACTTTGGGGTATATTTTACAGAGAGGCTACATTATGAATCCATGGTGCATCGTGACACCAGCATATCAGCTTTCTCCTTGGTTTTGAAACGGGCCATCTGTGCAAGGAATACAAATGCGTCACTGCTTTTTGTGGCAGGATTAGAACGCGGGAACTACACTCTTAAACGGAATGGCGTATGTTCAGAAGTAGGTTGGAGAAACACTTAACAACGTTTGGCCCAGTACTTAAAATGGAATTGCATTATTTTTCACCCCGAAAGTCGATTTGCACGAGCAAACTCGAAGCTGATGGGAAAGCAAACAGGAAATCTCCGTTCTCGTCCATCTATAAGGCTGCTGTGGGAGCACGGGCTATTTCTGCCCAATTTTGAACTGGGGACCTTTCGTGTGTGAAGCGAATGCGAAAACCACCACACTACAGAAACAAACTGCGCTGGAAGCAAAAAGCTGGGAAATGGCACTTGTTTAATTTTGGCGATGTGGTCAGCATGGACGAGATCCACCGAAGACTCTGCTGCCATGCTGTGTTCTTCAATAACGTTGTGTTGCTTACACCCCCTTTAAAGGATTACTATTAGCGGGGCTTGCCATCACTGGCTGTGGCGCAATAGTTTAGTCTATTCGACTGTTCAACGGAAAGGTAGCATTGTGAAACACTGCAGAACGGAAATACTTCCTTACTTTTGTCCTGACTGACCATTCTTCGTGAGATATTCCCGGATACTCAGTTTAGGATTTTTGCTGATGGAAGTTATCTCACAAACCGTGTTATCTCGAAATGTATTGAGCGAATCGCAAAACAGAGAGCATTTAACACGGAACACAAACAGAACTGGCAAACCTAATGCATTTTCAGACACAGCGAAGCATGAATGCTAAATGTGAGACAGTCCCGAGGGCATGAGTCATATAGTAATCTCACAACTAACAACAGGGCAATTCCAAATTATTCTTTCAAACATACTGGAGCCTTAGTGAACCACCACTTCCCAGAAAGTGCTGAAAAGAGAGAAAGAAAGAACACAATAAGAATGGGCCATAGAAAGTCAATTTCATCAATCACAGTCTCGATTAGATTACCTTTCCCTTCCACCGTCTCCAGGACAGAAAAGAAGGAAAAGAGAGAAATTTAAGAACATATGACATCGCAATTCATTGGAAACATTTTCCCTTGCTCCAGAACACCAAATAACGGCGAGAAGTGTCACTGCAGGACTTTGTTTCACAACAGCAATGAAACAACAGTCTCTCTTCGTTCCAGGAAAACTCAACTTGCCTGAAACGAAACAGCAGCAAGAGAGCTGCTTGAGCCCGCGATTTACCGAGTGGAAGGCGAACACGTCATGACAGCACGGACACTGACCCCTTGAAGAAAGTCTGCACTCTCCCACATTGCAGTTTACTCTCCAAGAGACAGACCTGCAGTTCTGCTTTGACCACGGCACTTTAACACACTGCAACTGATGCGACGAAATTGCAGCAGTGGGATTCAAACCTCCACCACCTGCCAAATTGGAACCTGAATCCTGCGGCTGAGGCTGCTTGGCCACGCTACAGAGCCCTGACCTTCTCTGAGAAATGAAGGGTGCTGTGTCTGATCCGCAGGACACCCTGCAGGATTATCAGGCAGCGCCATCCTGCCTGTGACATGTACGTGATGTCTAAGATTCTGTTGTGTAGATGTGTCCCGGCTTTGCCAATATCACCGTTGTTTAACTCCCTACATTCTGTTGGTCTAACTGTGATTCCATTCAGAATCACAAATGTGTCACAAAACACCTTAGCTGTGCTGGCTCTCCACAGAGATAAATGTGTTTCTCTTTTGGTATCATTCTCTTGCCTTCTCCTGTAATACTCCACATCTTTACTTTCAACATAAACATCGAATTAGTTTTTAAGTCACTCGATTGAAACTGCGTCTTTGTCAATGTCAGGCAGTGGCTTACAGACCCTGACCACTGAGGTAAAAACAATGACTGCAGATGCTGGAAACCAGATTCTGGATCAGTGGTGCAGGAAGAGCACAGCAATTCAGGCAGCATCCGAGGCCTGTCCTCGGATGCTGCCTGAATTGCTGTGCTCTTCCAGCACCACTGATCCAGACCCTAACCACTTCCTATGTGAGAACGTTTCTCCTCATGTACATTTTTCTTCTTTTACTAATGACATTAAATATCTGCCGAATCGTTCTCGATCCTTTCAGGCGTGGGGAGCATTCTCCCTTCCTTATTTCCTCTGTCTGTCCCACTCATGAGTTGAAAAGGTTTAACTAGGCGAGCTTTCGGTCGTCTGCTCTCCAAGGAAAACTGTCACATATTTCCAAATGACCTTTATTGTTGACATTCCTCAGAAACCAGACCATCCCCATCAACCTGTTCAGCGCTGTTTCCAATCCTTTCCCGTCCCCACTTCCTATAGTTTCAAACCCAGAACTGTGCAAACATCCAGATGGTGGAAATATTCAGAGTGGGATTGTGTGGGTGAACATCCTGAAACACTTGTTTCACTTTCACCGCATTGGTACTGTGCCATGCTCACTACCATGACACGTATTACCCCTGAACTCAACGTTATTTCAAGGGGTGCAACTTTCATGATTTACACCTTGGTTTTATCAAACAGTTGATAGGGCGACCGAGCAAAGTGAAATCAAACAACCGAGGCTCGATGGCGGAAAGTGAAACTACATGCAATACGTAGAATGGAGCTATGTAATATAGGGACACAAGCGGGGAAAGTACACACACTGAAACCTGGAATTGTCAGCGAGCAGAGGATGTTTTCAATCCATTAATTTCGGGTTATGAGCCCAATACGCTCCCGCTGGGCCGCTCTGTTAGCGCTGACCACAGCAGATTCCCGCAGTCTTCAGCTTTTCGTCTGGCGTGTGGCATGGCAATCAGTGTCGTGGGAGAGAAAGGTGAACGCGCTCTTCAGCTCCATATCAAACACGGGTTTGGGGATCGGGGAGGCGGCTAGAGGGAGTGGGAGTTATGCAAATTCTGGACAGCTGTATAAAAGGGAGATTGCACTTGCACAGGAACCCATCTTCTTTTGGGAATCTTGTGCAAATGACGCCATCTGAAACAGATGAAACATTCTGAAGCAGAACTGCAGGGAAAGAGAGAGTCTCCCCCAGTCATCGGGATATGTGTCTGTGTCCTCCTCGAAGTTACAGCGAGGGCTCTGCTGTCTGAATCAGTATGGGATGTTACTGCAGCATATCCTGTCGCTCAGGCACACTGCACCCGATACGTATAAGCTTTATCACGTTACCCCAAGCTCAGAGAATAAATTTCACAGCTCACATCATCCCAGAGTGACAGGGAACAGAAAAAGTCGTTTCAGACCATCATCTTTACACCACTGGGAAGAAAACGGATGTCGGAGTGCAGACAATCTCGACTCGTGCTGTTGCTGTTGTCTGTGTGACAACAAGAGCAGGTACCAGGAAATGTTCATCTTGCTTCTTAAAACAGGCGTGAAAATTTGCAGAGCATAGACACATCTACCTGCTGTTAGTGAAATGATGAACAGCAGAGTACAGTTCACAGAGTATGGTATGATCCCTGGGTTATGGGCTCAGCACGCTCCAACTGTGACCCTCTGCTCACAGGATTTGAACACAAACAAATGACTCAGTGACAAATTCTGTTGAAACGGATTCTGTGCGGAATTGAAAGCGATGGAATGAAAAGCCGCTTGAGAGCGGAATGCAACATTATCTGTGAAGGGATTGTTTTCCAGATTCGAGGAGATTGCGCAGTGCTGTTTCCATGGGTCGATATCAGGATAGATAGATTGAAACAGAGTCGGATGTCATTGTAGTGAGCCCTGTCGCTTAGACACACTGCACCTTTTGTACAATGGTGCAAAAATACGGACCTTTTCTGTAGATGGGATAACATCAAAATCGTTCATGCGGCAAAATTCACAAATGAGCGAAACAACAAAGCAACCACAGAAATTGGTGTTACGTGACGGGGTAAACCCCTCTGCAAATGTAAACCGACAAAACAGAAAGGATTCACCCCGTACTGTATTCTGTTAAAATTCAAGACGCAAAGAACTATTCCAAAAATCACTATTTAAAGTTAAAAATAACAAATTTATTGTTTTTTTAACATTTGACAGAGAATAATCAACTTATAACTACTTACAACTCATTTCTCTAAACCTTGTGCTCATTTCTCTAAACCTTGTGCTCCACAATACCTTCCCCAACCCCGACCCCATTAACATTTACAAAAAAAAATCAATTTATAAACCAGCTTGTTGTTGAATCTTATCTTTGTATCTTTCTCTGTAGATTTTTTCTCCAGGTCGGTGTTGATGCTTCTTTTCTATGCAATCTATTTCTCCAGATAAGCACCTCTTGGAGATTTTACTAACATCCTACATCTGTTGATCTTTTAGCTGCTCTCTTTGCTGTTCTTTGTCGCTCGGGGTAACTGTTCAAAATGGCCGATATTTGTCTCACAAAACGTCGGATCGCTTCATTGGTTTTAACATTGTAAAAATACCACATTCAAACTTGATTGGGGCATTATTGAAACTGATTGGCCGAATTAGAATTTGTTTTTGTATCCATGAAACACAGTGTTAGTTGTTTCGACCTAATGTTATGTTGTTACCTTGTTCTGGACTCCTTGTGCTTGCCAGACATTTCAGCACCATTACAAGTACATTATACCCACAACTTCATAACAATGGCATTTGCCAAGACAGTCTATTTCGCTCAACATCGCTCTCTGTCAATCTCATGTGCCTGAGATTTGAAGAATCTCTGGTCTATGTTAATTAAAACTGCCCTATTCTCATAATCTTACATTTAACACATCCAGTTATGTATGTCTTACAATGTTACTTGATTCCTCACTGTGTTACTTCAACACCCGTTGAGAAGAAATAAAAATGAGAACAACAGTCACCTGTGTGACTACGATTTGACCCAATGTTGCTGCAGCCAACCGATTCAGCTGCAAGTAAAATAGCCCACACCTTTCCTGTGTCAGTAATGAGACTTCATAGCATACTGGTAAGTTTTAATGATTTGAATTAGACCCAGCATCATTTCTCAGGACGAAATTTACTGGGATATAGAGATGATGAAATAGACAGGGGTTGGGGTGTGGAATATAGTTAAAAAGGATGTGGCCAGAGTTCCCTTGATACAAAATCGTTAGAGATGACGGAAATGAGGTTTACTGGGAGATAAAGCCACGATAAAAGAAAAGAAGGGATATAATTGGATGGTGGAATAGACGAAGAATCACGAGAAACAAATCAGGAATGACTGATTTGTGTCCTAATGGAGCTGTTCCAGCTGATGTGAGGTTGGAAAGGGTAAATAAGAGGTAAATTCCCTCGTTCAGGTGAATGTATAACTAAAGGTTAGAACTTCAATATCAGTGAGGAATGACAAAGACGTTTACAGCAGGTACTTTTTATTCTGACAGTTATTGAAATCAGAGATGTTTTCTCAGCAGAAGAAAACATGTTAGAAGATGATTCAAGCATATTTGAAAGGCCACGTGCAGACACACAAGGAGCGAATTTAACAGGGACAGGAATTCTGAGCTGCCTGAATGGGGAGGCAAAATGGACGCACTCACAAATTGTTCAGCGTTCATTGGAAAGAAATTGCTAAATACCTGCAACTGAACATGTTAAGTGTAAGAAGATCTGGTGGTGTTGAAAGGTGTAGCAGCTGGTTCTCCGTGAACTAATACAGATTGTTAATGTGCTGTGCTGTTTGTTTTAGCTTTGCATTAAATGGAAGCCGGTTAGCTCAGTCCGCTGGATAACTGGTTTATGGTATAGAGTGAGACTAACAACGTGGCATTAAATGTCGCACTGTCTCAGTTTGCTGTAAGGATCATCATCTCCTCCGCTCACGTGATCTGTAATAGAATGGTGACTCCAGTGAGTAGGAACGGAACTGTCGATGTCAAGCATCATTATCATTGCCATATACTGCCTTGAACATTTGGTCACAATGACCAGGAACGGGACTGATTCCTTTTAATACTCACTCATCTCCGTCCGAAAATCCAGCGACAAGACTCATCCTTATTTCTGTTTGAACCCTTTGTTCCACACAGCATCAAAACTATTTGTCATGACTTTACCAGATTCGGTGACTACATTCAATCTACCCAAAGAAATAAATCTAATTCCTTTCGAACGGTTAATGGAGCTGTGTGAGTTTGCAGCAAACAGAATTATATGAAGCGAGTTTAAGAGCCCTTTCAAGAATGTAATCCAGTGCAATATTAGAGATTTGAAAAAGGTCATCAAGCTAAAATATCATCTCTGTTTCTCAACCCACAGATGGATAATTATTTGGGGAATATGTGCAGTTTTACGGTTAACAATTGATACCTTTCCCAAATCAGAAACTGGAGTTTTAGAATAGATGCTACTTTATTCGACATTATTCTTCAACTATGCTTCAGTCTGATGCTCCAATAATTCCTGATTAACGTCAGTAAAAGCAGCTTTAGACAACGATTGGAATTATAACTTCGGCATTTTTACCCGCTGTTAAGTACCAAGCGCTGATCAGTTGCTCCACTGGAGCCACCGGCAGCAAGCCTATAAAGTGCCCTACTCATACCTCTGGGACCTTCGACCCGCCTGTTCTACTTTTGCTGTGGTTCTGAAATTAAAGCTGAGGGAGAGGAGGAGGAACTGATGTGGACCTGTGACTTTTCGAGCATCAGTTTCAGGAACTGGGACACAGAAAAACGTTGTGCAAAATAGACTTGATTGAAAACTGGGTTTCTGTGGGTCGCTGCGTTGTTTACAGACAATGTTATATTTTCGCTGTCACAGGACTTCTCATTCGGTCGGCTTCAATTTGGCACAGAATTTGATTCAACGACACTTCACTATCTTCCTTCTGCATGTTACTGCAGACAAAAAGAAATATACTGCACCCATCATCAATATTCAACATGGTTGCATCCAAGGATATGTTGCACAGTTTTCATGAATACTGAAGATATCAGAATGTTATGCAAGAATAAATTGAATTTCAGTTTAAATTGTAAAGTGATAAAAATTCAGAGTAAGATCCAGAATGCCCGAAATTCATGATTATTACCGTGGCCAGAACTCTAGCCAGGCAAAGGGGAAATCTGTCCCTGAATCCCCAATATCCACACGGCCGTTCGCTCCATGTGTCCAAATGGAAACCTGTGTGAAGGAACATGCAGTCTGACACAGCGCCTGGGAGAACCCTCCACTGTCTGATCAAAGCTACAACAGGAGCTGTGTATTCCAGCTGTGAGAGCGGTGGGATAAAGTGGAGGGTCTTGGTATTCCGTGGTGTAGGTTCACAGGGTCCTCATCATGTTATTGTTTAAAACCCTCTGTCAGAAACAACACTGGCAGAGAGGAATAGGAGGGGGCCATTTCACCCGCAAGCGCTACACCGCCATTTGATATCATCATGGTTGACCGAACACGTCAATGTCTTTTCCCAGCCCATCCACATCAACCTGTTGCCCAAAGGCGAAAAGGCACTGAATAACCCGAAAAACTCTGTGCAACCGTGGGAGGGAAATTTGTTTAGAGACAGTGGGCTTCAGCAGTTGGTTTTGTGAATGAGCAGCGTATTCTGGACTGATCATGTTTCAAACGATGCGATTCCCTCAAAACTCAGCACCAAGAAGGTGAGAAATCTTTTCTGGTCAGTAGCGGGGACGAGAACGCCAGACGCTGGAAACTGATGATGAGTCTGCTGAACAATCATTCATTCAGCTGAAATTTGAACTAAACTCCGATTCTGCTGGGACTCAAACCCACAAACTTTGAATCACAATCTTAACAATGCAGTAAAGTCCAACACGACTTTCATTGTGCCACAGAGGTGAGCTAGCCTACATTTTACTGCACCCAACATTATGGTGTTTAAGTCTTTTATCAAACATCTATTGATCCTCGCCCCACTTTCCAGTACCTGGTGCTTATCCGTACATGCTCTAGCTCCTCATGTGTTTGGCTAAATACTCCTGAAGTGTTCTGAGGACTCTTAGATTTACCATACGTTCACACAATGAGTTCCAGACAAACAACACTCTCAGGATGCAAACGTTCTTCCTAAATCTTCTCTGAATATCCTCTCTCTAGCGTTTCATCTATATACCTGGTTATTAACCCTTCCCATTATAATTTTATTCCTGTCACACGTATTTCTTCTCTTTCTGTGCACGTTAATCAATTCCTCTCTCAGATTTCTCCGGTCTCAGATTAAGAGCCCCAACCGAGCTCATCTATCTTTGCAGTGACGAGAGTGTAGTGCTATAAAAAAGCACAGCCGGTCAGGCAGCATCCAAGGAGCAGGAGAATCGATGTTTCGGGCATAAGCCATTCGTCAGGAATGAGACTTTTGTGTGGGGATTGAGGGAGGGGAATGGGGTTGGTGGTCAGGTAGCTGGGAAAGAGATAGGTGGATGAAGGTGAGGGAGAAGGTGGTAGTTCAGAGGGGGATTGTTGACCGGGTCCAGAAAGAAGTGCCTAGTTGGAGGCTTTGGACTGGGATAATGTGGGTGGAGGTGAAATGAGGAGGCTGTTGAAATACACATTGATCCCGTGTTGTTCTGGGGTCCTAAGGTGGAATATGAGATGTTCGTCCTCCAGGCATCGGCTGGTAATGGAATGGCCGTGGCTTGTGCCCGAAGCATCGATTCTCCTGCTCCCCAGATACTGCCTGACGTGCTGTGCTCTTCCTGTACTACACTTTCGACTCTGAGCTCCAGCACCTGCAGCCCTCTCTTTCGCTTACCTTCGCAGGGGGAATGGTCGAGCTCAGACACCACCTTGGCAAATCTCCTCTGACCACGTTCCCGTGCAATCGCACGTTTCCTGAAGGCTGGCGATCGGAACAGAACAAAATTATCCAAGGGAAAGCAGAAATATCTGGACAAAATCAGCTGGTCTGGTGGATCTGAGGAGAGATTTTCGAGCCAAACGATCGGCCTTTGGAACGAATGGTATGTGTAGGTGGGCAGAATCTAAAATGATTGAACTCAATGTTGAGTACTGCAGATTGTATAGTCTCTCAGTAGGACATGACTTGCTGCTCTTCCAACTCGCGCTGTGCTATGCGGGAGTGCTGCAGCACACCAAACTGACATGGAGGCATGGGAACACAGTGGGATGTTGCAGTGACAGGAACCTGGAAGCTCAGGGTCTTAGTTTGCTTGCCGACAGAACGTAGGTGTACTCATGTTTGTCTCCCGCTTTGTTTTTTCTCTCCACAGTCTCGATGAGACCACATTCTGAGCAGGAAATGCAGTTTGCTAAATTAAGCGATGGGCAGATAAATCAGTGGAACCTTACACAGTGAGGGGAGACATCGTAAACTAGCAGCATTGCACCTTCTGGGATTTCGTATAATGGTTCCAAATGGGGAAGTGCTGGGGATCAAGGAGGATTGGACGATAGTGTACAGAGAGTAATTGTCCTGCACAGTGCCAGTATTCAGTGGTGTGGGCCAGTGGGGAAAGGGCAGTAGAACGTATATCTTCCTGAGCTACCTGCTATAAGTAAACACCTCACTACGGAGCAAATGCACCAAGTACAGCTTGAGAAGTTACGTGTTTGCACTGTCACCCTCACCCTGTCTCCCCGGGAGCAGTAGTACTCCCCACGCAGTTTCAGTTGCAGGTGTTATGCATTTTCTTTCCTATGAATGTTAACCACTTCCAGAGTGTTTCCCTTTTGCAACCCCATCCAGGCAGCCCAGAATCACCGTCGCTGTTTAATTCACTCCTTGTGTGCCAGCACGCGCTTTTCGAATATTCTGGAATCAGAACATAAGATGTTTTTATTTCTGAAAATTCATCTCCGAAATCAATAACTCTCAGAATAAAAAATGCCTGACCAAAATTATTTATCGTGCGCTGTTGGGTTTGAAGTTCTAACGTCTAGTTTCCACTCAATGAAACGAGGAAATTACCCCCATATTTACTCTTAAGATATTATCAGCTGGATAACCTCTATTCGGACACAACTAAGTCTTTCCTGATTTCTCCCGCATTATTCTTTATCTATGCCGTCAGCCCATTAAACTGCCTCTTTTCGTTTTTAGTGGCTTTATCTCCCAGTAAACCTCATTTCCTTCGTTTCGAACTACATGGTATCACGGCTGTGTCATTCCTAACGTCTTTGTATTCCAGTAAACGATGCCCGTGGCATTATTCATGTCATTATATCCCTGTAAATTTCAACCTGAGAACGGATGCTGGGTTTAATTCAATGCATGAAAACTCACCACTAAGCTATGAAATCTTATTACCGACACAGGAAAGGTGGAAGCAATTCCAATTACAGCTGAATCGATTGGCTGCAACAGAATCGGTTCAAGTCGCAGTCACAAACTTGACTGTTGTTCTTATAGTTATTTCGTCTCTACGTGTGCTGAAGTTACGCAGTGAGGGATCAATTACTATTGCCAGACATATATAAGGGGGTCTATGAAATGCTGAAGTTGTGAGACCAGAGCAGTTTATATTGACGTAGGCCATTCCTTTTTCGAATCTCAGTCTTCGGAATTAGACAGAGAGCGATTTTGAGCAAAATTTGAGCAGGGACGTTTACCCCATGACGTAATACCAAATTGTGTGGTTACTTTGTTGTTTACCTCATTTGTGTGTTTTGCCTCATTGAGGATTTTGAAGTTATCCCCTCTATACAAAAGTTCCGAGCTTTTGCACCATTATACAAAAGATGCAGTACAATAACATCCAACGCTGTTTCAGTCTACTTGTACAGATATTGACTCCTGGAAACAGCACTATGCACTCGCCTCGAGTCTGGAAAATAATTTGCTACATTCCCACTCTTATGGCTCTTTTCATTCCATCGGCTTCTGTTCTTCACAGAATCCAATTCAGCAGATCTTGTCACTGAGTCATTTCTTTGTATGTGTTCAGATGATGTGAGCAGAATATCACAGTCCATAACACAGAAGTCAGACCATACTCAGAGAACCGTACTCTGCTCTAGATCATGAACATCAGGAAGAAATATCTATGATCTTCAAAGTTGACTAACCTATTTTTTCAGAAGCAAGATCTCCAATTCCAGGTTTCTGCTTTTGTTGTCACACGCACCCAAGTTGTAAATGCTGGAACCAGTTGAGTATGTCCGCTCTCCCACATCCATTTTCTCCCCAGGAGGTGTTAAGATGATGGTCTGAATCGGATTCTTCGAAAAAGAATAATCTTTTTATCCATTGATTTCTGGTGTATGGGCCCACTAGGCTCCCGCTGGGTCTCTGTGTTAGCGGTGATCACAGCAGTTTCCCGCAGTCTTCAGCTTTTTTGTAGCATGAACTTTCGAGGATGACATCAAAAGATATTCGCTGTTACTGTATGATACTCTACCAATGGAGACAGCTCTATCAATGGAGGCTGCTCAGTCCGCTGGGATGGGATAATTTATGCAGTGTGTCCTGCGGTTCAGATACAGTGCACTTTATCATTCAAATCATACAGAGTGAGAGCGCTCGAAAAGGCCAAGCGAGTTTTCTCCACAGGAGTTTATTGTAGGTGGAACAATACCAGTGGCACCACCCTAACCCAGGAAAGAATTGTCTCAGAAGTCCATTTGGTAAGTTTAGTTTCAGACTCTGGTCACCATTCTCTACGAACCCTGCAGCCTGTTGGCAATCAGCACCATGAAGTTGGTGGTGGATCCCAAAATGAGAGCATAATTCCTCATTTATCTCTCCAATAAAATAGGGGTGGTGGTGTGGGGGGGACACATTGTCAGTAGGAAGACAAAATCAAATACCAAAGCAGGTTATAATCTCCTTGAGTAAAATATTTACAACAGTTTTAGCAGTAGCGTTGGAAGTGCGGTAACCTTCAAGGAAAAGAAAATCAACAAGGACCAAAATATACTTCTAGTGCTGACACCTTTGCAACTCGGTGAAGTCTTTAAAACTCTTTTGCAGTTGGCATTAGGTGGTCAGAAGGCGACTCACCCTTATCAGAGAACATAGAACAGAGAAAGGACAGCATAGAACAGGCCCTTTCACCCACGAAGTTTAATCCTAATGTAAAATATAGTGACAACCTACACACCCCTCAATTCACTGCTCTCCATATGCAAGTCTACAAGTTGCTTAAATGCCCCCAAAAACTCTGCTTCCACCACTACCACTGGTTGCGAATTCCATGTATTCACAGCTCTCTGTGTTAAAAAAAAACTACTTCTGACATCTCCTTTATACCGTCCTCCTAATATCTTCAAACTATGAGTTCTCATACCAGTCAATCTTGCCCTGGGGAAAATACTCTAGCTATTCACTCTCTCTATTCCTTTCATTATTTTGTAAACATCTATCAGGTGTCTCTCTTCCTCCTTCGCTCCAGAGAGATGTCCAAGCCTATTTAACCTTTTTTTCATAAGGCAAGCACTCGGTCCAAGCAGCATCCTTCTTTGCACCCTCTCCCAAACCTCTGTATCTTTCCTCTCGTAGGGCAACCAGAACTGGACACAATATTTCAAGTATTGCCTCACCAGGGACTTGTAGAGCTGCAGCAAAACCTCACGGCTCTTGAACTCTATCCCCCTGTTAATGAAAGCCAAAACACCATATGCTTTCTTAACAACCTTATCCACTTGTATGGCAACTTTGAGGGATCTATGTACTTGCACATCCAAATTCCATTGTTCCTCCACACTGCCAAGAATCCTGTCTTTAATCCTATATTCAGCATTCGAGTTCCACCTTCCAACATGCATCACTTCGCATTTATCAGGGTTGAACTCAATCTGCCATTTCTCAGCCCAGCTATGCAGTCTGTCGATGTCGCGCTGCAGCCTGCAGTAGCCCTTTGTACTATTGCCGACACCTCCAAACATTGTGTCATCTATAAATTTACTAACCCTCCCTTCAACCTCCTCATCCAAGTCATTTATAAAAACTACAAAGAGCAGAGGTCCAAGTACAGAGCCCTGGGAGACCCCACTCAACACTGTCGTCTAGGCAGAATACTTTCCATCTACAGCCACTCTCTGCCTTCTGTCAGCCAGCCAATTCTGTATATATCTGTTTAATGCCTGGAAACAGAGTGTTGATGGAGGGTTGTCTGTTTATGTCTGATTAATGGTCGGTGATAGGGGGTGGTGCAGGGTTGTCTGCGTTTTTCTGTATATATCTGCTTAATGACAGAAGACGGACTGGTGGTGGTCGAAGGTTGTGTGTGTGTATTTCTGTGTATATCTACTCAGTGGAAGGATAACAGGGCGGCGTGGAGGGTTGTGTGTGTGTGTGTCTGTCTGTGTATATCTGTTTAATGGCAGGTGATAGGGCTGTCTAGGAGGGGTGTGCGTGTGATTCTGTGTATGTCTATTTAAGGGCTGGAGACAGGGTGGTGGTGTGTGTATCTGTTCCGTGTCAGGAGACAAGGTGGTCATGGAAGATTGTGTGTGTGTTTCTGCATATATCTGCTCAATGGCAGGAGGCATGTTGTTCATGGAATGTTGTGCTTGTGTGTGTGTGTTTCTGCGCATATCTATTTAATTACAGGAGATAGGGTAGTGGTGGAGGATTGTGTATGCATGTGCGTTTTTGTGTATATCTGTTTTCGGGCAGCAGGCAGAGTGTTCGTGGAAGGTTGTGTGTGCATATTTCCGTGTATAACTGTTTGGTGACAGGAGACAGGGTGGTCAGGGAGGTTTCAGTGAGTGTGCGTGTGTGTTTCTGTGCATATGTGCTTAATGGCATGAGACAGTTTGGTGTGTGTATGTTATTGTGTGTATCTGTCCAATGGCAGGAGGCAGGGTGTTCATGGAGTGTTGTGCATGTTGGTGATTCTGCGTATATCCTTTTAATGGCAAGAGACAGGGTGGTGGTAGAGGGTAGATGTCTGTGTTTCTGTGTCTTAATGCTTATGGGTAGGATACACGTTGGTGGTGGAGATTTGTGTTTCTGTGCATATCTGTTAAAAGACAGGAGACAGAGTGTTGGTGGAGGGTTGTCTGTGTGTTTTTCTTTTCTGTGCCTGTCAGTTCAATGCTGGTGTTAGGGTAGTAGTGCAGGGATGTGTATGTTTTTTCTGTAAGTATCTGCTTACTGATAGGAGACAGACTGTTGGTGGTGGAGGGTTGTATGTCTGTCTGTTTCTGTGTATATCTGATTAATTGCAGGAATCAGGGTGGCGGTGGAGCGTTCTGCATGTGTATGTGTTTCTGTGTATATCTGTTTTAAGGGCTGGAGAGAGTCTGGTGGTGGAGGGTTGTGCGTGTGTGTTTCTGTGTATATCTGATAAACGGCAGGAAATGAGGTCGTGGTCGAGGGATGTGTATTTGTGTGTTTGTGTATATGCCTGCTTAAAGGCAGGAGACAGGTGGTAGTGGAGAGTATAGTGTCTGTATTCCTGTATCTATGTGCTTACTGGCAGGAGACAAGGTGGTATGGAGGGTTGTGTATGCATGTGTTTTTGTGTATAGGTCAGTAGGCAGGGTGTTCATAGAACATAGACCAAAAATCATTACAGCCCAGTATAGGCCCTTCGGCCCTCAATGTTGCGTCGACCTGTCATTCCAAACTGAAGCCTATCGAACCTACACTATTCCATGTACTTCCATATGCTTATCCAATGACTACTTAAATGTACTTAAAGTTGGGTAATCTACTACCATTGTGGGCAAAGCATTCCATACCATTACTACTCTCTGAGTAAAGAAACTACCTCTGACATCTGTCCTATATCTGTCACCTATCAATTAAAGCTATGCCCCCTCGTGCTCGCCGTCACCATACTTGGAAAAAGGCTCTCCCTGTCCACCCTATCTAACCCTCTGATATCTTTAATGTCTCTATTGAGTCACGTCTCAAACTTCTTCTCTCCAACGAAAACAGCCTGAAGTCCCCCAGACTTTCCTCGGAAGACCTTCTCTCCATACCAGGCAAGATCCTAGTAAAATTCTTCTACACCCTTTCCAAAGCTTTCATATACTTCTTATAATGCGGTGACCAGAACTGGACACAATATTCCAAGTGCGGTAGCACCAGTGTGTTGCACAGCTGTATCATAACTTAATGGTACCAGAATCGATCCCTCTGTTAATGCCTTCTTAACAAAACGGTCAAACTGGGTGGCAACTTGCAAGGATATGTGCACCTAGACACCGAGATCTCTCTGCTCATCTACACTCCCAAGGATCTTTCATTAAGCCCAGTACTTTGAATTCCTGTTCCTTCGACCAAAGTGCATCACCTCACGCTTGTCCACATTAAACTGCATTTTACACCTCTCAGCCCAGATCTGCAGCTTGTCTATATCTCTCTGTAACCTACAACATCTTTTGTCACTATCCATAACTCTACCGACCTTAGTGTTGTCTGCAAATTTACTAACCTACCCTTCTATTTCCTCATCCAGTTCGTTTATAAAAATGATGAACAGCAGTGGACCTAACACCGACCCTTGCGGCACATCACTAGTAACTGGACTCCAGATGAACATTTCCCATTAACCAACTCCCTCTGTCTTCTTTCAGTAAGTCAATTACTTATCCAAACTGCAATATCTCCCACAATCCCATTTCTCCGCATTTTGAACAATAGCCTATTGTGGGGAACCTTACCAAATGCGTTGCTGATATCCATATACACCACATCAACCGGTTTACTATCATCTATCTGTTTGGTCATCTTCTCATAGAACTCAATACGGTTTGTGAGGTACGAAATAACCTTCACAAAACCGTGCTGACTATCCATTATCATAATATTATTTTCTAGACGATTGCAAATCTTATAACCTTTTCCAATACTTTACCAACAACTGAAGTAAGGCTCACTGGTCTATAATTACCAGTGTTGTCTCTACTCCCCTGCTTGAACAGGGGAACCACATTTGCTATCCTCCAGTCTTCTGGCATTATTTCTGTAGACAATGACGATTTAAAGATCAATGCCAAAGGCTCAGCAACCTCCTCCCTGGCTTCCCAGATGATCCCAGGCTAAATCCCATGCAGCCCAGTGGACTTATCTATTTTCACACTCTACAGGATTTATAATACCTCTAACTTGTGAACCTCAATCACACCTAGTCTAGTAGACTGTATCTCAGTATTCTCCTCGACAACATTGTCGTTTTCTAGAGTGAATACTGTCGAAAAATATTCATTTAGTGCTTCCTCCATCTCCTTCGGCTCCTCACACAACTTCCCATTAATATCCTTGTTTGGCCGTAACCTTACTCTTGTCATTCTTTTATTCCTTAAATACCTATAGAAAGCCTTATGGTTTACCCCGATCCTATCGGCCAACAACGTCTCGTGTCTCCTCCTGGCACTTCTGAGCTCTCTCTTTAGGTCTTTCCTGGCTACCTTGTGACCCTCAAGTGCCCTAACTGAGCCTTCACATCTCATCCTAACATAAGCCTTCTTCTTCCTCTTAACTAGAGATTCCACTTCCTTCATAAACCACGGCTCCTGCGCTCTACAGCTTCCTCCCTGTCTGACAGCTACATATTTATCTAGGACACTGTGGAGCGTTTCCTTGAATAAGCTCCACATTTCTAATGTGCCCATTCCCTGCAGGTTCCTTCCCAATTTAATACTTCCTGAATCTTGCCTAATCGCATTGTAACTGCCGTTCCCTCAGCTGTAAATTTCGTGGAAGGTTGTGTGTGTGTGTGTGTGTGTGTGTGTGTGTGTGTGTGTGTGTGTGTGTGTGTGTGTGTGTGTGTGTGTGTGTGTGTGTGTGTGTGTGTGTGTGTGTGTTTCCGTGCATATGTGCTGACTGACATTAAACAGGTAGACACCGAAACCAACACACAACCCGCCACCACCAACCTGTCTCCTGCCTTTAAGCAGATATACACACAAACACACAAACATCCCTCAACCACTACCCTGTTTCCTGCCGTTAATCAGATATACACAGTTTGGTGTGTGCGTGTTTCTGTGTATACCTGTTTAATGTCAGGAGACAGAGTGTTGGTGGTGGGGATGTTTGTCTGTCTGTGCGTTTTATTTTCTGTGTATGTTTGTTTAATGATAGGTGATAGGTGGTGGTGCAGGGTTGTGTGTGTTTTTCTGTATATATCTGCTTAATTACAGGAGACAGACTAATGGTGGTGGAGGGTTGTGTGTGTTTTTGTGTAAAATCGATTAATTTCAGGAAACAGGGCGGTGGTGGAGGGTTGTGCGTGTGTTTCCGTGTATATCTATTTAATGGCAGGAGGCAGGGTGGCCGTGGAGGTTTGTGTGTGTGCGTGTTTATGTGTATATCTGATTAACGGCAGGAAACAGGGTGATGGTCAAGTAATGTGCGTGTGTTTCAGTGCATTTCTGTTTAATGGCAGGAGACAGGTGATCGTGGAGGTGTGTGTGTGCTTCTGTGTATATCTGTTTAAGGGCTGTGCGTACGTATTTCTGTGTATATCTGATTAACGGCACGAAACAGAGTAGTGGTTGAGGGATGTGTGTGTGTTTGTGTGTAAATCTGCTTAATGGCAGGAGACAGTCTGGTGGTGGAGGGTTGTGTGCTGGTTTCGGTGTCTACCTGTTTAATGTCAGGAGGCAGGGTGGTCATATTGGGTTGTGTGCGTGTGTTAATATGTATATCTATTTAAGGGCTAGAGACAGGGTGGTGGTGGAGGGTGCTGTGTGTGTGTTTCTGTGTATAACTGTTTAATTCCAGGTGGCATGTTGGTGGTGGAGGGTTGTGTGTGTGTGTTTCTGCGTATATGTGCTTAATGGCAGGACACATGATGGTGTGTGTGTGTGTTTCTCTGCATACCTGTTCAATGGCAGGAGACAGGATGGTCATGGAGGGTTGTGTGTGTTTCTGCGTATCTCTATTCAATGGCAGGAGACACAGTGGTGTTGGAGGGTAGAGTGTCTGTGTTTCTGTGTCTGTGTGCTGAGTGGCAGGTGAGAGGGTGGTGGAGTGTTGTGTATGTTTCTGTGTATATCTGTTTAACAGATATTCGTAGAAGGTTGTGTGTGTGTTTCTGTGTATATTTGTTTAATGGCAGGTGACAGGGTGGTGGTCGAGGTTAGTGTGTGTGTGTTTATGTGTGTATATGTTTAATTGCAGGAAACAGGCTGGTGGTGGAGGGTGGTATGTGTTTGTTTCTGAGTATATTTGTTTCATGGCAGGAGACGTGGTGGTGCTTGAGGATTGTGCGTGCGTTTCTGTGTATATCTGCTTAATGGCAGGCAACAAGATGTTAGTCGGGGGTTTTGTGTGTGTTTGTGTGTGCGTTTCTGTGCATATCTGTTTAATGGTAGAAAATAATGTGGTGGTTAACGGTTGTGTGTGTGCATTTCTACGCATATCTGTTTAATCGCAGGGGATAGGGTTGTGTTGGAGGGTTGTTTGTGTGTTTGTGTGTGTTTCTGTGCATGTCTGTTTAATGGCAGGAGACGGGGTGATGGTGCAGGGTTGTGTCTGTGTGTTTATGTGTATATCTGATTAATGGCAGCAAACAAGGTGGTGGTGGAGGGTTCTGTATATGTGTTTGTTTCTGTGTATATCTGTTTCAGGTCAGAAGGCATGATGGTGGTCGAGGGTTGTGTGTGTGTACGTCCGTGTATATCTGATAAATGGCAGGAGAAAGGGTGGTGGTGAAGTGTAGAGTCCGTGTTTGTGTGTATATCTACTTAATGGCGGGAAATAACGTTGTGGTGGAGGGTTGAGTGTGTGTGTTTCTGCATATATCTGTTTAATGTTTGCTGACAGGGAGGTTATGGAGGGTTGTGTGTGAGATTGTTTCTGTATATATCTGTTGAAATGCAGGAGACAGGTTGGTAGTGGAGGGTTGTGTGTTTCTGTATATACCTATTGAATTGCAGGAGAACGGTGGCAGTGGAGGGTTGTGTGTGCTTCTGTTTAAATCTGATCATTGGCAGAAAACAACTTGCTTGTGTAGTGGTGTGTGTGTTTCTGTATATCCCTGTTTAATGGCAGGAGACAGGATGGTAGTGAGGTTTGTGTGTGTGTGTGTGTTTCTGTGTACAATTGATTTATGGCAGCAAACAGGGTGGTGGGGGAGGATTTTCTGCGTATGTGTTTCTGTATTTACCTGTTTAATTGCAGGAGACAGGTTGGTGGATGGTATATGTTTGTTTCTGATTATGTCTGTTTCATAGCAGGAGACATAGCGGCGGTTGATGGTTGTGCGTGTGTTTCTGTGTATATCTGCTTAATGGCAGAAAACAATTTGGTGGTGTACGGTTGTGTGTGTATTTCTATGTATATCTGTTTAATGGTGGGAGAGAGGGTTGTGGTGGAGGGTGGTGTGTGTGTGTGTTTCTGCGTATATCTGTTTAATGATAGGCGAGGGGTGGTCGTGGTGGTGGTGTGTGTGTGTGTATGCTTGTGTATATCTGTTTAATGACAGCAGACAGGGTGGTGGTGGAGGCTTGTCTGGATGTTTCTGTAAATATCTGTTAAATTGCAGGAGACACGGTGGTTTTGGAGGTTGGTGAGTGTGTGTTTCTGTATATAACTGTTCAATGAATCTAGATAGGGCGGTCGTGAAGGGTTGTGTGTGCGTTTCTGTGTATATCTGCTTAACGACAGAAAACAAATTGGTTCTCAATGCTTGTGTGTGTGCGTGTGTGCTTCTGTGTATATCTGTTTCATGACAGGAGACAGGGTGGTGGTGGAGGCTTGTTTGGATGTTTCTGTAAATATCTGTTTAATTGCAGGACACAGGGTGGTTTCGGAGGTTGGTGAGTGTGTGTTTCTGTGTATATTAGTTTAATGAATGTAGACAGGGTGGTCGTGGAGGATTGTGTGTGTGTTTCTGTGTATAGCTGCCTAATGACAGGAAACAAATTGTTTGTCAATGCTTGTGTGTACGTGTGCGTCTGTGTTTCTGTGTATATATATTTAATGGCAGAAAACAATGGGATAGTGGAGGGTTGTGTGTGTGTTTCTGTCTATGTCTGTTTTATGGCAGGAGACAGGATGGTGCTGAAGATATGTCTTTATGTTTCTGTATTTATCTGTTTAAGACAGAGTGGTGGAGGAGGGTGGTATGTGTGTGTTTGTGTGTCGATATGTTTAATTGCAGGAGACAGTGTGGTGTTGGAGGAATGGGTGTGCGTATTTCTGTGTATATATGTATGATGATGGGTGACTGGGTGATAGTGGTGGAGGGTTGTCTGTATGTTTCTGTAAATATTTGTTTAATTGCTTAATGACAGGAAACAAATAGCTGTTCAAGGGTTGTGTGTGCATGTGTGTGTGCGTGTGCGTGTGTTTGTGTGTGTTTCTGTGTATGTCTGTACAATGGCAGGAGACAGGGTGTTGGTGACGAGATGTTTGTGTGTTTCTGTGTGATTGGGGAGGATTGTGTGTGTATGTGTATTTTTATGTGCATATCTGATTAATGGCAACAAACAGGGTGGTGGTGGAGAGTTCTGTATGCGTGTGTGCTTCTGTGTATATATGTTTTAGGGCAGGAAACAGGGTGATGGTCGAGGATTGTGTGTGTGTATTTCTGAGTATATCTGCTCAATGGCACGAGAACAGTGTGGTGGTGGAGGGTTTTTGTGTGTGAGTGTGTGTGTGTGTGTGTGTGTGTGTGTGTGTGTGTGTGTGTGTGTGTGTGTGTGTGTGTGTGTGTGTGTGTGTGTGTGTGTGTGTGTGTGTGTGTGTGTGTGTGTGTGTGTGTGTTTAATGCCAGGAGACAGAGTGTTGGTGTAGGGTTGTCTGTGCGGTTTTTTTTTTGTGCCAGTCTGTTTAATGGTAGTTGATAAGGTGGTAGTGCAGGGTTGTGTGCGTTTTTCTCTATATATCTGCTTAATGACAGGAGACAGACTGGTGTTCGTGGAGGGTTCTGTGTATGTTTGTTTCTGTGTATATCTGTTTAATGGCAGGAGACGGGGTGGTGCTGAAGATATGCGTGTATGTTTCTGTGTATATCTGTTTAATGGCAGGAGACAGGGTGGTGCTGAAGAAATGCATGTATACTTCTGTGTATATCTGTTTATTTGCAGGAGACAGGGTGTTGGAGGAGGACTGTGTGTGTGTTTCTGTGTATATATGTTTAATTTCAGGAGACAGGGTGGTGGTGGAGAGATGTGTATATGTGTTGCTGTATATATCTGTTTATGGGTAGGAGATGGGGTTTCGTGAAGGTTTGTGTGCGTGTGTGTGTTTCTGTGTATAATCTGTTTAAGTGCTGGTGACAGGGTGGTGATGGAGGGTTGTGTGTGTTTTTCTGTATATCTCTGCTCAACAGCAAGAGAATAATTAGGTGTTGGAGGATTGTGTGTGTGTTTCTGTGTATATTTATTTAAGGACAGGAGACAGGGTTATCGTTGAGGGTTGTGTGTGTGTTTCTGTGCATATCTGATTAATGGCAGGAAACAGGTTGGTGGTAGAGGGATGTGTGTGTATTTCAGTGCATTTCTGTTTAATAGCAGGAGACAGGTGATCGTGGAGGTGTGTGTGTGCTTCTGTGTATATCTGTTTAAGGGCTGTGCGTACGTATTTCTGTGTATATCTGATTAACGGCACGAAACAGAGTAGTGGTTGAGGGATGTGTGTGTGTTTGTGTGTAAATCTGCTTAATGGCAGGAGACAGTCTGGTGGTGGAGGGTTGTGTGCTGGTTTCGGTGTCTACCTGTTTAATGTCAGGAGGCAGGGTGGTCATATTGGGTTGTGTGCGTGTGTTAATATGTATATCTATTTAAGGGCTAGAGACAGGGTGGTGGTGGAGGGTGCTGTGTGTGTGTTTCTGTGTATAACTGTTTAATTCCAGGTGGCATGTTGGTGGTGGAGGGTTGTGTGTGTGTGTTTCTGCGTATATGTGCTTAATGGCAGGACACATGATGGTGTGTGTGTGTGTTTCTCTGCATACCTGTTCAATGGCAGGAGACAGGATGGTCATGGAGGGTTGTGTGTGTTTCTGCGTATCTCTATTCAATGGCAGGAGACACAGTGGTGTTGGAGGGTAGAGTGTCTGTGTTTCTGTGTCTGTGTGCTGAGTGGCAGGTGAGAGGGTGGTGGAGTGTTGTGTATGTTTCTGTGTATATCTGTTTAACAGATATTCGTAGAAGGTTGTGTGTGTGTTTCTGTGTATATTTGTTTAATGGCAGGTGACAGGGTGGTGGTCGAGGTTGGTGTGTGTGTGTTTATGTGTGTATATGTTTAATTGCAGGAAACAGGCTGGTGGTGGAGGGTGGTATGTGTTTGTTTCTGAGTATATTTGTTTCATGGCAGGAGACGTGGTGGTGCTTGAGGATTGTGCGTGCGTTTCTGTGTATATCTGCTTAATGGCAGGCAACAAGATGTTAGTCGGGGGTTTTGTGTGTGTTTGTGTGTGCGTTTCTGTGCATATCTGTTTAATGGTAGAAAATAATGTGGTGGTTAACGGTTGTGTGTGTGCATTTCTACGCATATCTGTTTAATCGCAGGGGATAGGGTTGTGTTGGAGGGTTGTTTGTGTGTTTGTGTGTGTTTCTGTGCATGTCTGTTTAATGGCAGGAGACGGGGTGATGGTGCAGGGTTGTGTCTGTGTGTTTATGTGTATATCTGATTAATGGCAGCAAACAAGGTGGTGGTGGAGGGTTCTGTATATGTGTTTGTTTCTGTGTATATCTGTTTCAGGTCAGAAGGCATGATGGTGGTCGAGGGTTGTGTGTGTGTACGTCCGTGTATATCTGATAAATGGCAGGAGAAAGGGTGGTGGTGAAGTGTAGAGTCCGTGTTTGTGTGTATATCTACTTAATGGCGGGAAATAACGTTGTGGTGGAGGGTTGAGTGTGTGTGTTTCTGCATATATCTGTTTAATGTTTGCTGACAGGGAGGTTATGGAGGGTTGTGTGTGAGATTGTTTCTGTATATATCTGTTGAAATGCAGGACACAGGTTGGTAGTGGAGGGTTGTGTGTTTCTGTATATACCTATTGAATTGCAGGAGAACGGTGGCAGTGGAGGGTTGTGTGTGCTTCTGTTTAAATCTGATCATTGGCAGAAAACAACTTGCTTGTGTAGTGGTGTGTGTGTTTCTGTATATCCCTGTTTAATGGCAGGAGACAGGATGGTAGTGAGGTTTGTGTGTGTGTGTGTTTCTGTGTACAATTGATTTATGGCAGCAAACAGGGTGGTGGGGGAGGATTTTCTGCGTATGTGTTTCTGTATTTACCTGTTTAATTGCAGGAGACAGGTTGGTGGATGGTATATGTTTGTTTCTGATTATGTCTGTTTCATAGCAGGAGACATAGCGGCGGTTGATGGTTGTGCGTGTGTTTCTGTGTATATCTGCTTAATGGCAGAAAACAATTTGGTGGTGTACGGTTGTGTGTGTATTTCTATGTATATCTGTTTAATGGTGGGAGAGAGGGTTGTGGTGGAGGGTGGTGTGTGTGTGTGTTTCTGCGTATATCTGTTTAATGATAGGCGAGGGGTGGTCGTGCTGGTGGTGTGTGTGTGTGTATGCTTGTGTATATCTGTTTAATGACAGGAGACAGGGTGGTGGTGGAGGCTTGTCTGGATGTTTCTGTAAATATCTGTTAAATTGCAGGACACAGGGTGGTTTCGGAGGTTGGTGAGTGTGTGTTTCTGTATATAACTGTTTAATGAATCTAGATAGGGCGGTCGTGAAGGGTTGTGTGTGCGTTTCTGTGTATATCTGCTTAACGACAGAAAACAAATTGGTTCTCAATGCTTGTGTGTGTGCGTGTGTGCTTCTGTGTATATCTGTTTCATGACAGGAGACAGGTTGGTGGTGGAGGCTTGTCTGGATGTTTCTGTAAATATCTGTTAAATTGCAGGACACAGGGTGGTTTCGGAGGTTGGTGAGTGTGTGTTTCTGTGTATATTAGTTTAATGAATGTAGACAGGGTGGTCGTGGAGGATTGTGTGTGAGTTTCTGTGTATAGCTGCCTAATGACAGGAAACAAATTGTTTGTCAATGCTTGTGTGTACGTGTGCGTCTGTGTTTCTGTGTATATATATTTAATGGCAGAAAACAATGGGATAGTGGAGGTTTGTGTGTGTGTTTCTGTCTATGTCTGTTTTATGGCAGGAGACAGGATGGTGCTGAAGATATGTCTTTATGTTTCTGTATTTATCTGTTTAAGACAGAGTGGTGGAGGAGGGTGGTATGTGTGTGTTTGTGTGTCGATATGTTTAATTGCAGGAGACAGTGTGGTGTTGGAGGAATGGGTGTGCGTATTTCTGTGTATATATGTATGATGATGGGTGACTGGGTGATAGTGGTGGAGGGTTGTCTGTATGTTTCTGTAAATATTTGTTTAATTGCTTAATGACAGGAAACAAATAGCTGTTCAAGGGTTGTGTGTGCATGTGTGTGTGTGTGTGCGTGTGCGTGTGTTTGTGTGTGTTTCTGTGTATGTCTGTACAATGGCAGGAGACAGGGTGTTGGTGACGAGATGTTTGTGTGTTTCTGTGTGATTGGGGAGGATTGTGTGTGTATGTGTATTTTTATGTGCATATCTGATTAATGGCAACAAACAGGGTGGTGGTGGAGAGTTCTGTATGCGTGTGTGCTTCTGTGTATATATGTTTTCGGGCAGGAAAAAGGGTGATGGTCGAGGATTGTGTGTGTGTATTTCTGAGTATATCTGCTCAATGGCACGAGAACAGTGTGGTGGTGGAGGGTTTTTGTGTGTGAGTGTGTGTGTGTGTGTGTGTGTGTGTGTGTGTGTGTGTGTGTGTGTGTGTGTGTGTGTGTGTGTGTGTGTGTGTGTGTGTGTGTGTGTGTGTGTGTGTGTTTAATGCCAGGAGACAGAGTGTTGGTGTAGGGTTGTCTGTGCGGTTTTTTTTGTGCCAGTCTGTTTAATGGTAGTTGATAAGGTGGTAGTGCAGGGTTGTGTGCGTTTTTCTCTATATATCTGCTTAATGACAGGAGACAGACTGGTGTTCGTGGAGGGTTCTGTGTATGTTTGTTTCTGTGTATATCTGTTTAATGGCAGGAGACGGGGTGGTACTGAAGATATGCGTGTATGTTTCTGTGTATATCTGTTTAATGGCAGGAGACAGGGTGGTGCTGAAGAAATGCATGTATACTTCTGTGTATATCTGTTTATTTGCAGGAGACAGGGTGTTGGAGGAGGACTGTGTGTGTGTTTCTGTGTATATATGTTTAATTTCAGGAGACAGGGTGGTGGTGGAGAGATGTGTATATGTGTTGCTGTATATATCTGTTTATGGGTAGGAGATGGGGTTTCGTGAAGGTTTGTGTGCGTGTGTGTGTTTCTGTGTATAATCTGTTTAAGTGCTGGTGACAGGGTGGTGATGGAGGGTTGTGTGTGTTTTTCTGTATATCTCTGCTCAACAGCAAGAGAATAATTAGGTGTTGGAGGATTGTGTGTGTGTTTCTGTGTATATTTATTTAAGGACAGGAGACAGGGTTATCGTTGAGGGTTGTGTGTGTGTTTCTGTGCATATCTGATTAATGGCAGGAAACAGGTTGGTGGTAGAGGGATGTGTGTGTATTTCAGTGCATTTCTGTTTAATAGCAGGAGACAGGTGATCGTGGAGGTGTGTGTGTGCTTCTGTGTATATCTGTTTAAGGGCTGTGCGTACGTATTTCTGTGTATATCTGATTAACGGCACGAAACAGAGTAGTGGTTGAGGGATGTGTGTGTGTTTGTGTGTAAATCTGCTTAATGGCAGGAGACAGTCTGGTGGTGGAGGGTTGTGTGCTGGTTTCGGTGTCTACCTGTTTAATGTCAGGAGGCAGGGTGGTCATATTGGGTTGTGTGCGTGTGTTAATATGTATATCTATTTAAGGGCTAGAGACAGGGTGGTGGTGGAGGGTGCTGTGTGTGTGTTTCTGTGTATAACTGTTTAATTCCAGGTGGCATGTTGGTGGTGGAGGGTTGTGTGTGTGTGTTTCTGCGTATATGTGCTTAATGGCAGGACACATGATGGTGTGTGTGTGTGTTTCTCTGCATACCTGTTCAATGGCAGGAGACAGGATGGTCATGGAGGGTTGTGTGTGTTTCTGCGTATCTCTATTCAATGGCAGGAGACACAGTGGTGTTGGAGGGTAGAGTGTCTGTGTTTCTGTGTCTGTGTGCTGAGTGGCAGGTGAGAGGGTGGTGGAGTGTTGTGTATGTTTCTGTGTATATCTGTTTAACAGATATTCGTAGAAGGTTGTGTGTGTGTTTCTGTGTATATTTGTTTAATGGCAGGTGACAGGGTGGTGGTCGAGGTTGGTATGTGTGTGTTTATGTGTGTATATGTTTAATTGCAGGAAACAGGCTGGTGGTGGAGGGTGGTATGTGTTTGTTTCTGAGTATATTTGTTTCATGGCAGGAGACGTGGTGGTGTTTGAGGATTGTGCGTGCGTTTCTGTGTATATCTGCTTAATGGCAGGCAACAAGATGTTAGTCGGGGGTTTTGTGTGTGTTTGTGTGTGCGTTTCTGTGCATATCTGTTTAATGGTAGAAAATAATGTGGTGGTTAACGGTTGTGTGTGTGCATTTCTACGCATATCTGTTTAATCGCAGGGGATAGGGTTGTGTTGGAGGGTTGTTTGTGTGTTTGTGTGTGTTTCTGTGCATGTCTGTTTAATGGCAGGAGACGGGGTGATGGTGCAGGGTTGTGTCTGTGTGTTTATGTGTATATCTGATTAATGGCAGCAAACAAGGTGGTGGTGGAGGGTTCTGTATATGTGTTTGTTTCTGTGTATATCTGTTTCAGGTCAGAAGGCATGATGGTGGTCGAGGGTTGTGTGTGTGTACGTCCGTGTATATCTGATAAATGGCAGGAGAAAGGGTGGTGGTGAAGTGTAGAGTCCGTGTTTGTGTGTATATCTACTTAATGGCGGGAAATAACGTTGTGGTGGAGGGTTGAGTGTGTGTGTTTCTGCATATATCTGTTTAATGTTTGCTGACAGGGAGGTTATGGAGGGTTGTGTGTGAGATTGTTTCTGTATATATCTGTTGAAATGCAGGAGACAGGTTGGTAGTGGAGGGTTGTGTGTTTCTGTATATACCTATTGAATTGCAGGAGAACGGTGGCAGTGGAGGGTTGTGTGTGCTTCTGTTTAAATCTGATCATTGGCAGAAAACAACTTGCTTGTGTAGTGGTGTGTGTGTTTCTGTATATCCCTGTTTAATGGCAGGAGACAGGATGGTAGTGAGGTTTGTGTGTGTGTGTGTTTCTGTGTACAATTGATTTATGGCAGCAAACAGGGTGGTGGGGGAGGATTTTCTGCGTATGTGTTTCTGTATTTACCTGTTTAATTGCAGGAGACAGGTTGGTGGATGGTATATGTTTGTTTCTGATTATGTCTGTTTCATAGCAGGAGACATAGCGGCGGTTGATGGTTGTGCGTGTGTTTCTGTGTATATCTGCTTAATGGCAGAAAACAATTTGGTGGTGTACGGTTGTGTGTGTATTTTTATGTATATCTGTTTAATGGTGGGAGACAGGGTTGTGGTGGAGGGTGGTGTGTGTGTGTGTTTCTGCGTATATCTGTTTAATGATAGGCGAGGGGTGGTCGTGCTGGTGGTGTGTGTGTGTGTATGCTTGTGTATATCTGTTTAATGACAGGAGACAGGGTGGTACTGAAGATATGCGTGTATGTTTCTGTGTATATCTGTTTAATGGCAGGAGACAGGGTGGTGCTGAAGAAATGCATGTATACTTCTGTGTATATCTGTTTATTTGCAGGAGACAGGGTGTTGGAGGAGGACTGTGTGTGTGTTTCTGTGTATATATGTTTAATTTCAGGAGACAGGGTGGTGGTGGAGAGATGTGTATATGTGTTGCTGTATATATCTGTTTATGGGTAGGAGATGGGGTTTCGTGAAGGTTTGTGTGCGTGTGTGTGTTTCTGTGTATAATCTGTTTAAGTGCTGGTGACAGGGTGGTGATGGAGGGTTGTGTGTGTTTTTCTGTATATCTCTGCTCAACAGCAAGAGAATAATTAGGTGTTGGAGGATTGTGCGTGTGTTTCTGTGTATACTTATTTAAGGACAGGAGACAGGGTTATCGTTGAGGGTTGTGTGTGTGTTTCTGTGCATATCTGATTAATGGCAGGAAACAGGTTGGTGGTAGAGGGATGTGTGTGTATTTCAGTGCATTTCTGTTTAATAGCAGGAGACAGGTGATCGTGGAGGTGTGTGTGTGCTTCTGTGTATATCTGTTTAAGGGCTGTGCGTACGTATTTCTGTGTATATCTGATTAACGGCACGAAACAGAGTAGTGGTTGAGGGATGTGTGTGTGTTTGTGTGTAAATCTGCTTAATGGCAGGAGACAGTCTGGTGGTGGAGGGTTGTGTGCTGGTTTCGGTGTCTACCTGTTTAATGTCAGGAGGCAGGGTGGTCATATTGGGTTGTGTGCGTGTGTTAATATGTATATCTATTTAAGGGCTAGAGACAGGGTGGTGGTGGAGGGTGCTGTGTGTGTGTTTCTGTGTATAACTGTTTAATTCCAGGTGGCATGTTGGTGGTGGAGGGTTGTGTGTGTGTGTTTCTGCGTATATGTGCTTAATGGCAGGACACATGATGGTGTGTGTGTGTGTTTCTCTGCATACCTGTTCAATGGCAGGAGACAGGATGGTCATGGAGGGTTGTGTGTGTTTCTGCGTATCTCTATTCAATGGCAGGAGACACAGTGGTGTTGGAGGTTAGAGTGTCTGTGTTTCTGTGTCTGTGTGCTGAGTGGCAGGTGAGAGGGTGGTGGAGTGTTGTGTATGTTTCTGTGTATATCTGTTTAACAGATATTCGTAGAAGGTTGTGTGTGTGTTTCTGTGTATATTTGTTTAATGGCAGGTGACAGGGTGGTGGTCGAGGTTGGTGTGTGTGTGTTTATGTGTGTATATGTTTAATTGCAGGAAACAGGCTGGTGGTGGAGGGTGGTATGTGTTTGTTTCTGAGTATATTTGTTTCATGGCAGGAGACGTGGTGGTGTTTGAGGATTGTGCGTGCGTTTCTGTGTATATCTGCTTAATGGCAGGCAACAAGATGTTAGTCGGGGGTTTTGTGTGTGTTTGTGTGTGCGTTTCTGTGCATATCTGTTTAATGGTAGAAAATAATGTGGTGGTTAACGGTTGTGTGTGTGCATTTCTACGCATATCTGTTTAATCGCAGGGGATAGGGTTGTGTTGGAGGGTTGTTTGTGTGTTTGTGTGTGTTTCTGTGCATGTCTGTTTAATGGCAGGAGACGGGGTGATGGTGCAGGGTTGTGTCTGTGTGTTTATGTGTATATCTGATTAATGGCAGCAAACAAGGTGGTGGTGGAGGGTTCTGTATATGTGTTTGTTTCTGTGTATATCTGTTTCAGGTCAGAAGGCATGATGGTGGTCGAGGGTTGTGTGTGTGTACGTCCGTGTATATCTGATAAATGGCAGGAGAAAGGGTGGTGGTGAAGTGTAGAGTCCGTGTTTGTGTGTATATCTACTTAATGGCGGGAAATAACGTTGTGGTGGAGGGTTGAGTGTGTGTGTTTCTGCATATATCTGTTTAATGTTTGCTGACAGGGAGGTTATGGAGGGTTGTGTGTGAGATTGTTTCTGTATATATCTGTTGAAATGCAGGAGACAGGTTGGTAGTGGAGGGTTGTGTGTTTCTGTATATACCTATTGAATTGCAGGAGAACGGTGGCAGTGGAGGGTTGTGTGTGCTTCTGTTTAAATCTGATCATTGGCAGAAAACAACTTGCTTGTGTAGTGGTGTGTGTGTTTCTGTATATCCCTGTTTAATGGCAGGAGACAGGATGGTAGTGAGGTTTGTGTGTGTGTGTGTTTCTGTGTACAATTGATTTATGGCAGCAAACAGGGTGGTGGGGGAGGATTTTCTGCGTATGTGTTTCTGTATTTACCTGTTTAATTGCAGGAGACAGGTTGGTGGATGGTATATGTTTGTTTCTGATTATGTCTGTTTCATAGCAGGAGACATAGCGGCGGTTGATGGTTGTGCGTGTGTTTCTGTGTATATCTGCTTAATGGCAGAAAACAATTTGGTGGTGTACGGTTGTGTGTGTATTTCTATGTATATCTGTTTAATGGTGGGAGAGAGGGTTGTGGTGGAGGGTGGTGTGTGTGTGTGTTTCTGCGTATATCTGTTTAATGATAGGCGAGGGGTGGTCGTGCTGGTGGTGTGTGTGTGTGTATGCTTGTGTATATCTGTTTAATGACAGCAGACAGGGTGGTGGTGGAGGCTTGTCTGGATGTTTCTGTAAATATCTGTTAAATTGCAGGACACAGGGTGGTTTTGGAGGTTGGTGAGTGTGTGTTTCTGTATATAACTGTTTAATGAATCTAGATAGGGCGGTCGTGAAGGGTTGTGTGTGCGTTTCTGTGTATATCTGCTTAACGACAGAAAACAAATTGGTTCTCAATGCTTGTGTGTGTGCGTGTGTGCTTCTGTGTATATCTGTTTCATGACAGGAGACAGGTTGGTGGTGGAGGCTTGTCTGGATGTTTCTGTAAATATCTGTTAAATTGCAGGACACAGGGTGGTTTCGGAGGTTGGTGAGTGTGTGTTTCTGTGTATATTAGTTTAATGAATGTAGACAGGGTGGTCGTGGAGGATTGTGTGTGAGTTTCTGTGTATAGCTGCCTAATGACAGGAAACAAATTGTTTGTCAATGCTTGTGTGTACGTGTGCGTCTGTGTTTCTGTGTATATATATTTAATGGCAGAAAACAATGGGATAGTGGAGGGTTGTGTGTGTGTTTCTGTCTATGTCTGTTTTATGGCAGGAGACAGGATGGTGCTGAAGATATGTCTTTATGTTTCTGTATTTATCTGTTTAAGACAGAGTGGTGGAGGAGGGTGGTATGTGTGTGTTTGTGTGTCGATATGTTTAATTGCAGGAGACAGTGTGGTGTTGGAGGAATGGGTGTGCGTATTTCTGTGTATATATGTATGATGATGGGTGACTGGGTGATAGTGGTGGAGGGTTGTCTGTATGTTTCTGTAAATATTTGTTTAATTGCTTAATGACAGGAAACAAATAGCTGTTCAAGGGTTGTGTGTGCATGTGTGTGTGTGTGTGCGTGTGCGTGTGTTTGTGTGTGTTTCTGTGTATGTCTGTACAATGGCAGGAGACAGGGTGTTGGTGACGAGATGTTTGTGTGTTTCTGTGTGATTGGGGAGGATTGTGTGTGTATGTGTATTTTTATGTGCATATCTGATTAATGGCAACAAACAGGGTGGTGGTGGAGAGTTCTGTATGCGTGTGTGCTTCTGTGTATATATGTTTTAGGGCAGGAAACAGGGTGATGGTCGAGGATTGTGTGTGTGTATTTCTGAGTATATCTGCTCAATGGCACGAGAACAGTGTGGTGGTGGAGGGTTTTTGTGTGTGAGTGTGTGTGTGTGTGTGTGTGTGTGTGTGTGTGTGTGTGTGTGTGTGTGTGTGTGTGTGTGTGTGTGTGTGTGTGTGTGTGTGTGTGTGTGTGTGTGTGTGTGTGTGTGTGTGTGTGTTTAATGCCAGGAGACAGAGTGTTGGTGTAGGGTTGTCTGTGCGGTTTTTTTTGTGCCAGTCTGTTTAATGGTAGTTGATAAGGTGGTAGTGCAGGGTTGTGTGCGTTTTTCTCTATATATCTGCTTAATGACAGGAGACAGACTGGTGTTCGTGGAGGGTTCTGTGTATGTTTGTTTCTGTGTATATCTGTTTAATGGCAGGAGACGGGGTGGTACTGAAGATATGCGTGTATGTTTCTGTGTATATCTGTTTAATGGCAGGAGACAGGGTGGTGCTGAAGAAATGCATGTATACTTCTGTGTATATCTGTTTATTTGCAGGAGACAGGGTGTTGGAGGAGGACTGTGTGTGTGTTTCTGTGTATATATGTTTAATTTCAGGAGACAGGGTGGTGGTGGAGAGATGTGTATACGTGTTGCTGTATATATCTGTTTATGGGTAGGAGATGGGGTTTCGTGAAGGTTTGTGTGCGTGTGTGTGTTTCTGTGTATAATCTGTTTAAGTGCTGGTGACAGGGTGGTGATGGAGGGTTGTGTGTGTTTTTCTGTATATCTCTGCTCAACAGCAAGAGAATAATTAGGTGTTGGAGGATTGTGTGTGTGTTTCTGTGTATATTTATTTAAGGACAGGAGACAGGGTTATCGTTGAGGGTTGTGTGTGTGTTTCTGTGCATATCTGATTAATGGCAGGAAACAGGTTGGTGGTAGAGGGATGTGTGTGTATTTCAGTGCATTTCTGTTTAATAGCAGGAGACAGGTGATCGTGGAGGTGTGTGTGTGCTTCTGTGTATATCTGTTTAAGGGCTGTGCGTACGTATTTCTGTGTATATCTGATTAACGGCACGAAACAGAGTAGTGGTTGAGGGATGTGTGTGTGTTTGTGTGTAAATCTGCTTAATGGCAGGAGACAGTCTGGTGGTGGAGGGTTGTGTGCTGGTTTCGGTGTCTACCTGTTTAATGTCAGGAGGCAGGGTGGTCATATTGGGTTGTGTGCGTGTGTTAATATGTATATCTATTTAAGGGCTAGAGACAGGGTGGTGGTGGAGGGTGCTGTGTGTGTGTTTCTGTGTATAACTGTTTAATTCCAGGTGGCATGTTGGTGGTGGAGGGTTGTGTGTGTGTGTTTCTGCGTATATGTGCTTAATGGCAGGACACATGATGGTGTGTGTGTGTGTTTCTCTGCATACCTGTTCAATGGCAGGAGACAGGATGGTCATGGAGGGTTGTGTGTGTTTCTGCGTATCTCTATTCAATGGCAGGAGACACAGTGGTGTTGGAGGGTAGAGTGTCTGTGTTTCTGTGTCTGTGTGCTGAGTGGCAGGTGAGAGGGTGGTGGAGTGTTGTGTATGTTTCTGTGTATATCTGTTTAACAGATATTCGTAGAAGGTTGTGTGTGTGTTTCTGTGTATATTTGTTTAATGGCAGGTGACAGGGTGGTGGTCGAGGTTGGTATGTGTGTGTTTATGTGTGTATATGTTTAATTGCAGGAAACAGGCTGGTGGTGGAGGGTGGTATGTGTTTGTTTCTGAGTATATTTGTTTCATGGCAGGAGACGTGGTGGTGTTTGAGGATTGTGCGTGCGTTTCTGTGTATATCTGCTTAATGGCAGGCAACAAGATGTTAGTCGGGGGTTTTGTGTGTGTTTGTGTGTGCGTTTCTGTGCATATCTGTTTAATGGTAGAAAATAATGTGGTGGTTAACGGTTGTGTGTGTGCATTTCTACGCATATCTGTTTAATCGCAGGGGATAGGGTTGTGTTGGAGGGTTGTTTGTGTGTTTGTGTGTGTTTCTGTGCATGTCTGTTTAATGGCAGGAGACGGGGTGATGGTGCAGGGTTGTGTCTGTGTGTTTATGTGTATATCTGATTAATGGCAGCAAACAAGGTGGTGGTGGAGGGTTCTGTATATGTGTTTGTTTCTGTGTATATCTGTTTCAGGTCAGAAGGCATGATGGTGGTCGAGGGTTGTGTGTGTGTACGTCCGTGTATATCTGATAAATGGCAGGAGAAAGGGTGGTGGTGAAGTGTAGAGTCCGTGTTTGTGTGTATATCTACTTAATGGCGGGAAATAACGTTGTGGTGGAGGGTTGAGTGTGTGTGTTTCTGCATATATCTGTTTAATGTTTGCTGACAGGGAGGTTATGGAGGGTTGTGTGTGAGATTGTTTCTGTATATATCTGTTGAAATGCAGGAGACAGGTTGGTAGTGGAGGGTTGTGTGTTTCTGTATATACCTATTGAATTGCAGGAGAACGGTGGCAGTGGAGGGTTGTGTGTGCTTCTGTTTAAATCTGATCATTGGCAGAAAACAACTTGCTTGTGTAGTGGTGTGTGTGTTTCTGTATATCCCTGTTTAATGGCAGGAGACAGGATGGTAGTGAGGTTTGTGTGTGTGTGTGTTTCTGTGTACAATTGATTTATGGCAGCAAACAGGGTGGTGGGGGAGGATTTTCTGCGTATGTGTTTCTGTATTTACCTGTTTAATTGCAGGAGACAGGTTGGTGGATGGTATATGTTTGTTTCTGATTATGTCTGTTTCATAGCAGGAGACATAGCGGCGGTTGATGGTTGTGCGTGTGTTTCTGTGTATATCTGCTTAATGGCAGAAAACAATTTGGTGGTGTACGGTTGTGTGTGTATTTTTATGTATATCTGTTTAATGGTGGGAGACAGGGTTGTGGTGGAGGGTGGTGTGTGTGTGTGTTTCTGCGTATATCTGTTTAATGATAGGCGAGGGGTGGTCGTGCTGGTGGTGTGTGTGTGTGTATGCTTGTGTATATCTGTTTAATGACAGGAGACAGGGTGGTACTGAAGATATGCGTGTATGTTTCTGTGTATATCTGTTTAATGGCAGGAGACAGGGTGGTGCTGAAGAAATGCATGTATACTTCTGTGTATATCTGTTTATTTGCAGGAGACAGGGTGTTGGAGGAGGACTGTGTGTGTGTTTCTGTGTATATATGTTTAATTTCAGGAGACAGGGTGGTGGTGGAGAGATGTGTATATGTGTTGCTGTATATATCTGTTTATGGGTAGGAGATGGGGTTTCGTGAAGGTTTGTGTGCGTGTGTGTGTTTCTGTGTATAATCTGTTTAAGTGCTGGTGACAGGGTGGTGATGGAGGGTTGTGTGTGTTTTTCTGTATATCTCTGCTCAACAGCAAGAGAATAATTAGGTGTTGGAGGATTGTGCGTGTGTTTCTGTGTATACTTATTTAAGGACAGGAGACAGGGTTATCGTTGAGGGTTGTGTGTGTGTTTCTGTGCATATCTGATTAATGGCAGGAAACAGGTTGGTGGTAGAGGGATGTGTGTGTATTTCAGTGCATTTCTGTTTAATAGCAGGAGACAGGTGATCGTGGAGGTGTGTGTGTGCTTCTGTGTATATCTGTTTAAGGGCTGTGCGTACGTATTTCTGTGTATATCTGATTAACGGCACGAAACAGAGTAGTGGTTGAGGGATGTGTGTGTGTTTGTGTGTAAATCTGCTTAATGGCAGGAGACAGTCTGGTGGTGGAGGGTTGTGTGCTGGTTTCGGTGTCTACCTGTTTAATGTCAGGAGGCAGGGTGGTCATATTGGGTTGTGTGCGTGTGTTAATATGTATATCTATTTAAGGGCTAGAGACAGGGTGGTGGTGGAGGGTGCTGTGTGTGTGTTTCTGTGTATAACTGTTTAATTCCAGGTGGCATGTTGGTGGTGGAGGGTTGTGTGTGTGTGTTTCTGCGTATATGTGCTTAATGGCAGGACACATGATGGTGTGTGTGTGTGTTTCTCTGCATACCTGTTCAATGGCAGGAGACAGGATGGTCATGGAGGGTTGTGTGTGTTTCTGCGTATCTCTATTCAATGGCAGGAGACACAGTGGTGTTGGAGGTTAGAGTGTCTGTGTTTCTGTGTCTGTGTGCTGAGTGGCAGGTGAGAGGGTGGTGGAGTGTTGTGTATGTTTCTGTGTATATCTGTTTAACAGATATTCGTAGAAGGTTGTGTGTGTGTTTCTGTGTATATTTGTTTAATGGCAGGTGACAGGGTGGTGGTCGAGGTTGGTGTGTGTGTGTTTATGTGTGTATATGTTTAATTGCAGGAAACAGGCTGGTGGTGGAGGGTGGTATGTGTTTGTTTCTGAGTATATTTGTTTCATGGCAGGAGACGTGGTGGTGTTTGAGGATTGTGCGTGCGTTTCTGTGTATATCTGCTTAATGGCAGGCAACAAGATGTTAGTCGGGGGTTTTGTGTGTGTTTGTGTGTGCGTTTCTGTGCATATCTGTTTAATGGTAGAAAATAATGTGGTGGTTAACGGTTGTGTGTGTGCATTTCTACGCATATCTGTTTAATCGCAGGGGATAGGGTTGTGTTGGAGGGTTGTTTGTGTGTTTGTGTGTGTTTCTGTGCATGTCTGTTTAATGGCAGGAGACGGGGTGATGGTGCAGGGTTGTGTCTGTGTGTTTATGTGTATATCTGATTAATGGCAGCAAACAAGGTGGTGGTGGAGGGTTCTGTATATGTGTTTGTTTCTGTGTATATCTGTTTCAGGTCAGAAGGCATGATGGTGGTCGAGGGTTGTGTGTGTGTACGTCCGTGTATATCTGATAAATGGCAGGAGAAAGGGTGGTGGTGAAGTGTAGAGTCCGTGTTTGTGTGTATATCTACTTAATGGCGGGAAATAACGTTGTGGTGGAGGGTTGAGTGTGTGTGTTTCTGCATATATCTGTTTAATGTTTGCTGACAGGGAGGTTATGGAGGGTTGTGTGTGAGATTGTTTCTGTATATATCTGTTGAAATGCAGGAGACAGGTTGGTAGTGGAGGGTTGTGTGTTTCTGTATATACCTATTGAATTGCAGGAGAACGGTGGCAGTGGAGGGTTGTGTGTGCTTCTGTTTAAATCTGATCATTGGCAGAAAACAACTTGCTTGTGTAATGGTGTGTGTGTTTCTGTATATCCCTGTTTAATGGCAGGAGACAGGATGGTAGTGAGGTTTGTGTGTGTGTGTGTTTCTGTGTACAATTGATTTATGGCAGCAAACAGGGTGGTGGGGGAGGATTTTCTGCGTATGTGTTTCTGTATTTACCTGTTTAATTGCAGGAGACAGGTTGGTGGATGGTATATGTTTGTTTCTGATTATGTCTGTTTCATAGCAGGAGACATAGCGGCGGTTGATGGTTGTGCGTGTGTTTCTGTGTATATCTGCTTAATGGCAGAAAACAATTTGGTGGTGTACGGTTGTGTGTGTATTTCTATGTATATCTGTTTAATGGTGGGAGAGAGGGTTGTGGTGGAGGGTGGTGTGTGTGTGTGTTTCTGCGTATATCTGTTTAATGATAGGCGAGGGGTGGTCGTGCTGGTGGTGTGTGTGTGTGTATGCTTGTGTATATCTGTTTAATGACAGCAGACAGGGTGGTGGTGGAGGCTTGTCTGGATGTTTCTGTAAATATCTGTTAAATTGCAGGACACAGGGTGGTTTTGGAGGTTGGTGAGTGTGTGTTTCTGTATATAACTGTTTAATGAATCTAGATAGGGCGGTCGTGAAGGGTTGTGTGTGCGTTTCTGTGTATATCTGCTTAACGACAGAAAACAAATTGGTTCTCAATGCTTGTGTGTGTGCGTGTGTGCTTCTGTGTATATCTGTTTCATGACAGGAGACAGGTTGGTGGTGGAGGCTTGTCTGGATGTTTCTGTAAATATCTGTTAAATTGCAGGACACAGGGTGGTTTCGGAGGTTGGTGAGTGTGTGTTTCTGTGTATATTAGTTTAATGAATGTAGACAGGGTGGTCGTGGAGGATTGTGTGTGAGTTTCTGTGTATAGCTGCCTAATGACAGGAAACAAATTGTTTGTCAATGCTTGTGTGTACGTGTGCGTCTGTGTTTCTGTGTATATATATTTAATGGCAGAAAACAATGGGATAGTGGAGGGTTGTGTGTGTGTTTCTGTCTATGTCTGTTTTATGGCAGGAGACAGGATGGTGCTGAAGATATGTCTTTATGTTTCTGTATTTATCTGTTTAAGACAGAGTGGTGGAGGAGGGTGGTATGTGTGTGTTTGTGTGTCGATATGTTTAATTGCAGGAGACAGTGTGGTGTTGGAGGAATGGGTGTGCGTATTTCTGTGTATATATGTATGATGATGGGTGACTGGGTGATAGTGGTGGAGGGTTGTCTGTATGTTTCTGTAAATATTTGTTTAATTGCTTAATGACAGGAAACAAATAGCTGTTCAAGGGTTGTGTGTGCATGTGTGTGTGTGTGTGCGTGTGCGTGTGTTTGTGTGTGTTTCTGTGTATGTCTGTACAATGGCAGGAGACAGGGTGTTGGTGACGAGATGTTTGTGTGTTTCTGTGTGATTGGGGAGGATTGTGTGTGTATGTGTATTTTTATGTGCATATCTGATTAATGGCAACAAACAGGGTGGTGGTGGAGAGTTCTGTATGCGTGTGTGCTTCTGTGTATATATGTTTTAGGGCAGGAAACAGGGTGATGGTCGAGGATTGTGTGTGTGTATTTCTGAGTATATCTGCTCAATGGCACGAGAACAGTGTGGTGGTGGAGGGTTTTTGTGTGTGAGTGTGTGTGTGTGTGTGTGTGTGTGTGTGTGTGTGTGTGTGTGTGTGTGTGTGTGTGTGTGTGTGTGTGTGTGTGTGTGTGTGTGTGTGTGTGTGTGTGTGTTTAATGCCAGGAGACAGAGTGTTGGTGTAGGGTTGTCTGTGCGGTTTTTTTTGTGCCAGTCTGTTTAATGGTAGTTGATAAGGTGGTAGTGCAGGGTTGTGTGCGTTTTTCTCTATATATCTGCTTAATGACAGGAGACAGACTGGTGTTCGTGGAGGGTTCTGTGTATGTTTGTTTCTGTGTATATCTGTTTAATGGCAGGAGACGGGGTGGTACTGAAGATATGCGTGTATGTTTCTGTGTATATCTGTTTAATGGCAGGAGACAGGGTGGTGCTGAAGAAATGCATGTATACTTCTGTGTATATCTGTTTATTTGCAGGAGACAGGGTGTTGGAGGAGGACTGTGTGTGTGTTTCTGTGTATATATGTTTAATTTCAGGAGACAGGGTGGTGGTGGAGAGATGTGTATACGTGTTGCTGTATATATCTGTTTATGGGTAGGAGATGGGGTTTCGTGAAGGTTTGTGTGCGTGTGTGTGTTTCTGTGTATAATCTGTTTAAGTGCTGGTGACAGGGTGGTGATGGAGGGTTGTGTGTGTTTTTCTGTATATCTCTGCTCAACAGCAAGAGAATAATTAGGTGTTGGAGGATTGTGTGTGTGTTTCTGTGTATATTTATTTAAGGACAGGAGACAGGGTTATCGTTGAGGGTTGTGTGTGTGTTTCTGTGCATATCTGATTAATGGCAGGAAACAGGTTGGTGGTAGAGGGATGTGTGTGTATTTCAGTGCATTTCTGTTTAATAGCAGGAGACAGGTGATCGTGGAGGTGTGTGTGTGCTTCTGTGTATATCTGTTTAAGGGCTGTGCGTACGTATTTCTGTGTATATCTGATTAACGGCACGAAACAGAGTAGTGGTTGAGGGATGTGTGTGTGTTTGTGTGTAAATCTGCTTAATGGCAGGAGACAGTCTGGTGGTGGAGGGTTGTGTGCTGGTTTCGGTGTCTACCTGTTTAATGTCAGGAGGCAGGGTGGTCATATTGGGTTGTGTGCGTGTGTTAATATGTATATCTATTTAAGGGCTAGAGACAGGGTGGTGGTGGAGGGTGCTGTGTGTGTGTTTCTGTGTATAACTGTTTAATTCCAGGTGGCATGTTGGTGGTGGAGGGTTGTGTGTGTGTGTTTCTGCGTATATGTGCTTAATGGCAGGACACATGATGGTGTGTGTGTGTGTTTCTCTGCATACCTGTTCAATGGCAGGAGACAGGATGGTCATGGAGGGTTGTGTGTGTTTCTGCGTATCTCTATTCAATGGCAGGAGACACAGTGGTGTTGGAGGGTAGAGTGTCTGTGTTTCTGTGTCTGTGTGCTGAGTGGCAGGTGAGAGGGTGGTGGAGTGTTGTGTATGTTTCTGTGTATATCTGTTTAACAGATATTCGTAGAAGGTTGTGTGTGTGTTTCTGTGTATATTTGTTTAATGGCAGGTGACAGGGTGGTGGTCGAGGTTGGTATGTGTGTGTTTATGTGTGTATATGTTTAATTGCAGGAAACAGGCTGGTGGTGGAGGGTGGTATGTGTTTGTTTCTGAGTATATTTGTTTCATGGCAGGAGACGTGGTGGTGTTTGAGGATTGTGCGTGCGTTTCTGTGTATATCTGCTTAATGGCAGGCAACAAGATGTTAGTCGGGGGTTTTGTGTGTGTTTGTGTGTGCGTTTCTGTGCATATCTGTTTAATGGTAGAAAATAATGTGGTGGTTAACGGTTGTGTGTGTGCATTTCTACGCATATCTGTTTAATCGCAGGGGATAGGGTTGTGTTGGAGGGTTGTTTGTGTGTTTGTGTGTGTTTCTGTGCATGTCTGTTTAATGGCAGGAGACGGGGTGATGGTGCAGGGTTGTGTCTGTGTGTTTATGTGTATATCTGATTAATGGCAGCAAACAAGGTGGTGGTGGAGGGTTCTGTATATGTGTTTGTTTCTGTGTATATCTGTTTCAGGTCAGAAGGCATGATGGTGGTCGAGGGTTGTGTGTGTGTACGTCCGTGTATATCTGATAAATGGCAGGAGAAAGGGTGGTGGTGAAGTGTAGAGTCCGTGTTTGTGTGTATATCTACTTAATGGCGGGAAATAACGTTGTGGTGGAGGGTTGAGTGTGTGTGTTTCTGCATATATCTGTTTAATGTTTGCTGACAGGGAGGTTATGGAGGGTTGTGTGTGAGATTGTTTCTGTATATATCTGTTGAAATGCAGGAGACAGGTTGGTAGTGGAGGGTTGTGTGTTTCTGTATATACCTATTGAATTGCAGGAGAACGGTGGCAGTGGAGGGTTGTGTGTGCTTCTGTTTAAATCTGATCATTGGCAGAAAACAACTTGCTTGTGTAGTGGTGTGTGTGTTTCTGTATATCCCTGTTTAATGGCAGGAGACAGGATGGTAGTGAGGTTTGTGTGTGTGTGTGTTTCTGTGTACAATTGATTTATGGCAGCAAACAGGGTGGTGGGGGAGGATTTTCTGCGTATGTGTTTCTGTATTTACCTGTTTAATTGCAGGAGACAGGTTGGTGGATGGTATATGTTTGTTTCTGATTATGTCTGTTTCATAGCAGGAGACATAGCGGCGGTTGATGGTTGTGCGTGTGTTTCTGTGTATATCTGCTTAATGGCAGAAAACAATTTGGTGGTGTACGGTTGTGTGTGTATTTTTATGTATATCTGTTTAATGGTGGGAGACAGGGTTGTGGTGGAGGGTGGTGTGTGTGTGTGTTTCTGCGTATATCTGTTTAATGATAGGCGAGGGGTGGTCGTGCTGGTGGTGTGTGTGTGTGTATGCTTGTGTATATCTGTTTAATGACAGGAGACAGGGTGGTACTGAAGATATGCGTGTATGTTTCTGTGTATATCTGTTTAATGGCAGGAGACAGGGTGGTGCTGAAGAAATGCATGTATACTTCTGTGTATATCTGTTTATTTGCAGGAGACAGGGTGTTGGAGGAGGACTGTGTGTGTGTTTCTGTGTATATATGTTTAATTTCAGGAGACAGGGTGGTGGTGGAGAGATGTGTATATGTGTTGCTGTATATATCTGTTTATGGGTAGGAGATGGGGTTTCGTGAAGGTTTGTGTGCGTGTGTGTGTTTCTGTGTATAATCTGTTTAAGTGCTGGTGACAGGGTGGTGATGGAGGGTTGTGTGTGTTTTTCTGTATATCTCTGCTCAACAGCAAGAGAATAATTAGGTGTTGGAGGATTGTGCGTGTGTTTCTGTGTATACTTATTTAAGGACAGGAGACAGGGTTATCGTTGAGGGTTGTGTGTGTGTTTCTGTGCATATCTGATTAATGGCAGGAAACAGGTTGGTGGTAGAGGGATGTGTGTGTATTTCAGTGCATTTCTGTTTAATAGCAGGAGACAGGTGATCGTGGAGGTGTGTGTGTGCTTCTGTGTATATCTGTTTAAGGGCTGTGCGTACGTATTTCTGTGTATATCTGATTAACGGCACGAAACAGAGTAGTGGTTGAGGGATGTGTGTGTGTTTGTGTGTAAATCTGCTTAATGGCAGGAGACAGTCTGGTGGTGGAGGGTTGTGTGCTGGTTTCGGTGTCTACCTGTTTAATGTCAGGAGGCAGGGTGGTCATATTGGGTTGTGTGCGTGTGTTAATATGTATATCTATTTAAGGGCTAGAGACAGGGTGGTGGTGGAGGGTGCTGTGTGTGTGTTTCTGTGTATAACTGTTTAATTCCAGGTGGCATGTTGGTGGTGGAGGGTTGTGTGTGTGTGTTTCTGCGTATATGTGCTTAATGGCAGGACACATGATGGTGTGTGTGTGTGTTTCTCTGCATACCTGTTCAATGGCAGGAGACAGGATGGTCATGGAGGGTTGTGTGTGTTTCTGCGTATCTCTATTCAATGGCAGGAGACACAGTGGTGTTGGAGGTTAGAGTGTCTGTGTTTCTGTGTCTGTGTGCTGAGTGGCAGGTGAGAGGGTGGTGGAGTGTTGTGTATGTTTCTGTGTATATCTGTTTAACAGATATTCGTAGAAGGTTGTGTGTGTGTTTCTGTGTATATTTGTTTAATGGCAGGTGACAGGGTGGTGGTCGAGGTTGGTGTGTGTGTGTTTATGTGTGTATATGTTTAATTGCAGGAAACAGGCTGGTGGTGGAGGGTGGTATGTGTTTGTTTCTGAGTATATTTGTTTCATGGCAGGAGACGTGGTGGTGTTTGAGGATTGTGCGTGCGTTTCTGTGTATATCTGCTTAATGGCAGGCAACAAGATGTTAGTCGGGGGTTTTGTGTGTGTTTGTGTGTGCGTTTCTGTGCATATCTGTTTAATGGTAGAAAATAATGTGGTGGTTAACGGTTGTGTGTGTGCATTTCTACGCATATCTGTTTAATCGCAGGGGATAGGGTTGTGTTGGAGGGTTGTTTGTGTGTTTGTGTGTGTTTCTGTGCATGTCTGTTTAATGGCAGGAGACGGGGTGATGGTGCAGGGTTGTGTCTGTGTGTTTATGTGTATATCTGATTAATGGCAGCAAACAAGGTGGTGGTGGAGGGTTCTGTATATGTGTTTGTTTCTGTGTATATCTGTTTCAGGTCAGAAGGCATGATGGTGGTCGAGGGTTGTGTGTGTGTACGTCCGTGTATATCTGATAAATGGCAGGAGAAAGGGTGGTGGTGAAGTGTAGAGTCCGTGTTTGTGTGTATATCTACTTAATGGCGGGAAATAACGTTGTGGTGGAGGGTTGAGTGTGTGTGTTTCTGCATATATCTGTTTAATGTTTGCTGACAGGGAGGTTATGGAGGGTTGTGTGTGAGATTGTTTCTGTATATATCTGTTGAAATGCAGGAGACAGGTTGGTAGTGGAGGGTTGTGTGTTTCTGTATATACCTATTGAATTGCAGGAGAACGGTGGCAGTGGAGGGTTGTGTGTGCTTCTGTTTAAATCTGATCATTGGCAGAAAACAACTTGCTTGTGTAGTGGTGTGTGTGTTTCTGTATATCCCTGTTTAATGGCAGGAGACAGGATGGTAGTGAGGTTTGTGTGTGTGTGTGTTTCTGTGTACAATTGATTTATGGCAGCAAACAGGGTGGTGGGGGAGGATTTTCTGCGTATGTGTTTCTGTATTTACCTGTTTAATTGCAGGAGACAGGTTGGTGGATGGTATATGTTTGTTTCTGATTATGTCTGTTTCATAGCAGGAGACATAGCGGCGGTTGATGGTTGTGCGTGTGTTTCTGTGTATATCTGCTTAATGGCAGAAAACAATTTGGTGGTGTACGGTTGTGTGTGTATTTCTATGTATATCTGTTTAATGGTGGGAGAGAGGGTTGTGGTGGAGGGTGGTGTGTGTGTGTGTTTCTGCGTATATCTGTTTAATGATAGGCGAGGGGTGGTCGTGCTGGTGGTGTGTGTGTGTGTATGCTTGTGTATATCTGTTTAATGACAGCAGACAGGGTGGTGGTGGAGGCTTGTCTGGATGTTTCTGTAAATATCTGTTAAATTGCAGGACACAGGGTGGTTTTGGAGGTTGGTGAGTGTGTGTTTCTGTATATAACTGTTTAATGAATCTAGATAGGGCGGTCGTGAAGGGTTGTGTGTGCGTTTCTGTGTATATCTGCTTAACGACAGAAAACAAATTGGTTCTCAATGCTTGTGTGTGTGCGTGTGTGCTTCTGTGTATATCTGTTTCATGACAGGAGACAGGTTGGTGGTGGAGGCTTGTCTGGATGTTTCTGTAAATATCTGTTAAATTGCAGGACACAGGGTGGTTTCGGAGGTTGGTGAGTGTGTGTTTCTGTGTATATTAGTTTAATGAATGTAGACAGGGTGGTCGTGGAGGATTGTGTGTGAGTTTCTGTGTATAGCTGCCTAATGACAGGAAACAAATTGTTTGTCAATGCTTGTGTGTACGTGTGCGTCTGTGTTTCTGTGTATATATATTTAATGGCAGAAAACAATGGGATAGTGGAGGGTTGTGTGTGTGTTTCTGTCTATGTCTGTTTTATGGCAGGAGACAGGATGGTGCTGAAGATATGTCTTTATGTTTCTGTATTTATCTGTTTAAGACAGAGTGGTGGAGGAGGGTGGTATGTGTGTGTTTGTGTGTCGATATGTTTAATTGCAGGAGACAGTGTGGTGTTGGAGGAATGGGTGTGCGTATTTCTGTGTATATATGTATGATGATGGGTGACTGGGTGATAGTGGTGGAGGGTTGTCTGTATGTTTCTGTAAATATTTGTTTAATTGCTTAATGACAGGAAACAAATAGCTGTTCAAGGGTTGTGTGTGCATGTGTGTGTGTGTGTGCGTGTGCGTGTGTTTGTGTGTGTTTCTGTGTATGTCTGTACAATGGCAGGAGACAGGGTGTTGGTGACGAGATGTTTGTGTGTTTCTGTGTGATTGGGGAGGATTGTGTGTGTATGTGTATTTTTATGTGCATATCTGATTAATGGCAACAAACAGGGTGGTGGTGGAGAGTTCTGTATGCGTGTGTGCTTCTGTGTATATATGTTTTAGGGCAGGAAACAGGGTGATGGTCGAGGATTGTGTGTGTGTATTTCTGAGTATATCTGCTCAATGGCACGAGAACAGTGTGGTGGTGGAGGGTTTTTGTGTGTGAGTGTGTGTGTGTGTGTGTGTGTGTGTGTGTGTGTGTGTGTGTGTGTGTGTGTGTGTGTGTGTGTGTGTGTGTGTGTGTGTGTGTGTGTGTGTGTGTGTGTGTGTGTGTGTGTGTGTTTAATGCCAGGAGACAGAGTGTTGGTGTAGGGTTGTCTGTGCGGTTTTTTTTGTGCCAGTCTGTTTAATGGTAGTTGATAAGGTGGTAGTGCAGGGTTGTGTGCGTTTTTCTCTATATATCTGCTTAATGACAGGAGACAGACTGGTGTTCGTGGAGGGTTCTGTGTATGTTTGTTTCTGTGTATATCTGTTTAATGGCAGGAGACGGGGTGGTACTGAAGATATGCGTGTATGTTTCTGTGTATATCTGTTTAATGGCAGGAGACAGGGTGGTGCTGAAGAAATGCATGTATACTTCTGTGTATATCTGTTTATTTGCAGGAGACAGGGTGTTGGAGGAGGACTGTGTGTGTGTTTCTGTGTATATATGTTTAATTTCAGGAGACAGGGTGGTGGTGGAGAGATGTGTATACGTGTTGCTGTATATATCTGTTTATGGGTAGGAGATGGGGTTTCGTGAAGGTTTGTGTGCGTGTGTGTGTTTCTGTGTATAATCTGTTTAAGTGCTGGTGACAGGGTGGTGATGGAGGGTTGTGTGTGTTTTTCTGTATATCTCTGCTCAACAGCAAGAGAATAATTAGGTGTTGGAGGATTGTGTGTGTGTTTCTGTGTATATTTATTTAAGGACAGGAGACAGGGTTATCGTTGAGGGTTGTGTGTGTGTTTCTGTGCATATCTGATTAATGGCAGGAAACAGGTTGGTGGTAGAGGGATGTGTGTGTATTTCAGTGCATTTCTGTTTAATAGCAGGAGACAGGTGATCGTGGAGGTGTGTGTGTGCTTCTGTGTATATCTGTTTAAGGGCTGTGCGTACGTATTTCTGTGTATATCTGATTAACGGCACGAAACAGAGTAGTGGTTGAGGGATGTGTGTGTGTTTGTGTGTAAATCTGCTTAATGGCAGGAGACAGTCTGGTGGTGGAGGGTTGTGTGCTGGTTTCGGTGTCTACCTGTTTAATGTCAGGAGGCAGGGTGGTCATATTGGGTTGTGTGCGTGTGTTAATATGTATATCTATTTAAGGGCTAGAGACAGGGTGGTGGTGGAGGGTGCTGTGTGTGTGTTTCTGTGTATAACTGTTTAATTCCAGGTGGCATGTTGGTGGTGGAGGGTTGTGTGTGTGTGTTTCTGCGTATATGTGCTTAATGGCAGGACACATGATGGTGTGTGTGTGTGTTTCTCTGCATACCTGTTCAATGGCAGGAGACAGGATGGTCATGGAGGGTTGTGTGTGTTTCTGCGTATCTCTATTCAATGGCAGGAGACACAGTGGTGTTGGAGGGTAGAGTGTCTGTGTTTCTGTGTCTGTGTGCTGAGTGGCAGGTGAGAGGGTGGTGGAGTGTTGTGTATGTTTCTGTGTATATCTGTTTAACAGATATTCGTAGAAGGTTGTGTGTGTGTTTCTGTGTATATTTGTTTAATGGCAGGTGACAGGGTGGTGGTCGAGGTTGGTATGTGTGTGTTTATGTGTGTATATGTTTAATTGCAGGAAACAGGCTGGTGGTGGAGGGTGGTATGTGTTTGTTTCTGAGTATATTTGTTTCATGGCAGGAGACGTGGTGGTGTTTGAGGATTGTGCGTGCGTTTCTGTGTATATCTGCTTAATGGCAGGCAACAAGATGTTAGTCGGGGGTTTTGTGTGTGTTTGTGTGTGCGTTTCTGTGCATATCTGTTTAATGGTAGAAAATAATGTGGTGGTTAACGGTTGTGTGTGTGCATTTCTACGCATATCTGTTTAATCGCAGGGGATAGGGTTGTGTTGGAGGGTTGTTTGTGTGTTTGTGTGTGTTTCTGTGCATGTCTGTTTAATGGCAGGAGACGGGGTGATGGTGCAGGGTTGTGTCTGTGTGTTTATGTGTATATCTGATTAATGGCAGCAAACAAGGTGGTGGTGGAGGGTTCTGTATATGTGTTTGTTTCTGTGTATATCTGTTTCAGGTCAGAAGGCATGATGGTGGTCGAGGGTTGTGTGTGTGTACGTCCGTGTATATCTGATAAATGGCAGGAGAAAGGGTGGTGGTGAAGTGTAGAGTCCGTGTTTGTGTGTATATCTACTTAATGGCGGGAAATAACGTTGTGGTGGAGGGTTGAGTGTGTGTGTTTCTGCATATATCTGTTTAATGTTTGCTGACAGGGAGGTTATGGAGGGTTGTGTGTGAGATTGTTTCTGTATATATCTGTTGAAATGCAGGAGACAGGTTGGTAGTGGAGGGTTGTGTGTTTCTGTATATACCTATTGAATTGCAGGAGAACGGTGGCAGTGGAGGGTTGTGTGTGCTTCTGTTTAAATCTGATCATTGGCAGAAAACAACTTGCTTGTGTAGTGGTGTGTGTGTTTCTGTATATCCCTGTTTAATGGCAGGAGACAGGATGGTAGTGAGGTTTGTGTGTGTGTGTGTTTCTGTGTACAATTGATTTATGGCAGCAAACAGGGTGGTGGGGGAGGATTTTCTGCGTATGTGTTTCTGTATTTACCTGTTTAATTGCAGGAGACAGGTTGGTGGATGGTATATGTTTGTTTCTGATTATGTCTGTTTCATAGCAGGAGACATAGCGGCGGTTGATGGTTGTGCGTGTGTTTCTGTGTATATCTGCTTAATGGCAGAAAACAATTTGGTGGTGTACGGTTGTGTGTGTATTTTTATGTATATCTGTTTAATGGTGGGAGACAGGGTTGTGGTGGAGGGTGGTGTGTGTGTGTGTTTCTGCGTATATCTGTTTAATGATAGGCGAGGGGTGGTCGTGCTGGTGGTGTGTGTGTGTGTATGCTTGTGTATATCTGTTTAATGACAGGAGACAGGGTGGTACTGAAGATATGCGTGTATGTTTCTGTGTATATCTGTTTAATGGCAGGAGACAGGGTGGTGCTGAAGAAATGCATGTATACTTCTGTGTATATCTGTTTATTTGCAGGAGACAGGGTGTTGGAGGAGGACTGTGTGTGTGTTTCTGTGTATATATGTTTAATTTCAGGAGACAGGGTGGTGGTGGAGAGATGTGTATATGTGTTGCTGTATATATCTGTTTATGGGTAGGAGATGGGGTTTCGTGAAGGTTTGTGTGCGTGTGTGTGTTTCTGTGTATAATCTGTTTAAGTGCTGGTGACAGGGTGGTGATGGAGGGTTGTGTGTGTTTTTCTGTATATCTCTGCTCAACAGCAAGAGAATAATTAGGTGTTGGAGGATTGTGCGTGTGTTTCTGTGTATACTTATTTAAGGACAGGAGACAGGGTTATCGTTGAGGGTTGTGTGTGTGTTTCTGTGCATATCTGATTAATGGCAGGAAACAGGTTGGTGGTAGAGGGATGTGTGTGTATTTCAGTGCATTTCTGTTTAATAGCAGGAGACAGGTGATCGTGGAGGTGTGTGTGTGCTTCTGTGTATATCTGTTTAAGGGCTGTGCGTACGTATTTCTGTGTATATCTGATTAACGGCACGAAACAGAGTAGTGGTTGAGGGATGTGTGTGTGTTTGTGTGTAAATCTGCTTAATGGCAGGAGACAGTCTGGTGGTGGAGGGTTGTGTGCTGGTTTCGGTGTCTACCTGTTTAATGTCAGGAGGCAGGGTGGTCATATTGGGTTGTGTGCGTGTGTTAATATGTATATCTATTTAAGGGCTAGAGACAGGGTGGTGGTGGAGGGTGCTGTGTGTGTGTTTCTGTGTATAACTGTTTAATTCCAGGTGGCATGTTGGTGGTGGAGGGTTGTGTGTGTGTGTTTCTGCGTATATGTGCTTAATGGCAGGACACATGATGGTGTGTGTGTGTGTTTCTCTGCATACCTGTTCAATGGCAGGAGACAGGATGGTCATGGAGGGTTGTGTGTGTTTCTGCGTATCTCTATTCAATGGCAGGAGACACAGTGGTGTTGGAGGTTAGAGTGTCTGTGTTTCTGTGTCTGTGTGCTGAGTGGCAGGTGAGAGGGTGGTGGAGTGTTGTGTATGTTTCTGTGTATATCTGTTTAACAGATATTCGTAGAAGGTTGTGTGTGTGTTTCTGTGTATATTTGTTTAATGGCAGGTGACAGGGTGGTGGTCGAGGTTGGTGTGTGTGTGTTTATGTGTGTATATGTTTAATTGCAGGAAACAGGCTGGTGGTGGAGGGTGGTATGTGTTTGTTTCTGAGTATATTTGTTTCATGGCAGGAGACGTGGTGGTGTTTGAGGATTGTGCGTGCGTTTCTGTGTATATCTGCTTAATGGCAGGCAACAAGATGTTAGTCGGGGGTTTTGTGTGTGTTTGTGTGTGCGTTTCTGTGCATATCTGTTTAATGGTAGAAAATAATGTGGTGGTTAACGGTTGTGTGTGTGCATTTCTACGCATATCTGTTTAATCGCAGGGGATAGGGTTGTGTTGGAGGGTTGTTTGTGTGTTTGTGTGTGTTTCTGTGCATGTCTGTTTAATGGCAGGAGACGGGGTGATGGTGCAGGGTTGTGTCTGTGTGTTTATGTGTATATCTGATTAATGGCAGCAAACAAGGTGGTGGTGGAGGGTTCTGTATATGTGTTTGTTTCTGTGTATATCTGTTTCAGGTCAGAAGGCATGATGGTGGTCGAGGGTTGTGTGTGTGTACGTCCGTGTATATCTGATAAATGGCAGGAGAAAGGGTGGTGGTGAAGTGTAGAGTCCGTGTTTGTGTGTATATCTACTTAATGGCGGGAAATAACGTTGTGGTGGAGGGTTGAGTGTGTGTGTTTCTGCATATATCTGTTTAATGTTTGCTGACAGGGAGGTTATGGAGGGTTGTGTGTGAGATTGTTTCTGTATATATCTGTTGAAATGCAGGAGACAGGTTGGTAGTGGAGGGTTGTGTGTTTCTGTATATACCTATTGAATTGCAGGAGAACGGTGGCAGTGGAGGGTTGTGTGTGCTTCTGTTTAAATCTGATCATTGGCAGAAAACAACTTGCTTGTGTAATGGTGTGTGTGTTTCTGTATATCCCTGTTTAATGGCAGGAGACAGGATGGTAGTGAGGTTTGTGTGTGTGTGTGTTTCTGTGTACAATTGATTTATGGCAGCAAACAGGGTGGTGGGGGAGGATTTTCTGCGTATGTGTTTCTGTATTTACCTGTTTAATTGCAGGAGACAGGTTGGTGGATGGTATATGTTTGTTTCTGATTATGTCTGTTTCATAGCAGGAGACATAGCGGCGGTTGATGGTTGTGCGTGTGTTTCTGTGTATATCTGCTTAATGGCAGAAAACAATTTGGTGGTGTACGGTTGTGTGTGTATTTCTATGTATATCTGTTTAATGGTGGGAGAGAGGGTTGTGGTGGAGGGTGGTGTGTGTGTGTGTTTCTGCGTATATCTGTTTAATGATAGGCGAGGGGTGGTCGTGCTGGTGGTGTGTGTGTGTGTATGCTTGTGTATATCTGTTTAATGACAGCAGACAGGGTGGTGGTGGAGGCTTGTCTGGATGTTTCTGTAAATATCTGTTAAATTGCAGGACACAGGGTGGTTTTGGAGGTTGGTGAGTGTGTGTTTCTGTATATAACTGTTTAATGAATCTAGATAGGGCGGTCGTGAAGGGTTGTGTGTGCGTTTCTGTGTATATCTGCTTAACGACAGAAAACAAATTGGTTCTCAATGCTTGTGTGTGTGCGTGTGTGCTTCTGTGTATATCTGTTTCATGACAGGAGACAGGTTGGTGGTGGAGGCTTGTCTGGATGTTTCTGTAAATATCTGTTAAATTGCAGGACACAGGGTGGTTTCGGAGGTTGGTGAGTGTGTGTTTCTGTGTATATTAGTTTAATGAATGTAGACAGGGTGGTCGTGGAGGATTGTGTGTGAGTTTCTGTGTATAGCTGCCTAATGACAGGAAACAAATTGTTTGTCAATGCTTGTGTGTACGTGTGCGTCTGTGTTTCTGTGTATATATATTTAATGGCAGAAAACAATGGGATAGTGGAGGGTTGTGTGTGTGTTTCTGTCTATGTCTGTTTTATGGCAGGAGACAGGATGGTGCTGAAGATATGTCTTTATGTTTCTGTATTTATCTGTTTAAGACAGAGTGGTGGAGGAGGGTGGTATGTGTGTGTTTGTGTGTCGATATGTTTAATTGCAGGAGACAGTGTGGTGTTGGAGGAATGGGTGTGCGTATTTCTGTGTATATATGTATGATGATGGGTGACTGGGTGATAGTGGTGGAGGGTTGTCTGTATGTTTCTGTAAATATTTGTTTAATTGCTTAATGACAGGAAACAAATAGCTGTTCAAGGGTTGTGTGTGCATGTGTGTGTGTGTGTGCGTGTGCGTGTGTTTGTGTGTGTTTCTGTGTATGTCTGTACAATGGCAGGAGACAGGGTGTTGGTGACGAGATGTTTGTGTGTTTCTGTGTGATTGGGGAGGATTGTGTGTGTATGTGTATTTTTATGTGCATATCTGATTAATGGCAACAAACAGGGTGGTGGTGGAGAGTTCTGTATGCGTGTGTGCTTCTGTGTATATATGTTTTAGGGCAGGAAACAGGGTGATGGTCGAGGATTGTGTGTGTGTATTTCTGAGTATATCTGCTCAATGGCACGAGAACAGTGTGGTGGTGGAGGGTTTTTGTGTGTGAGTGTGTGTGTGTGTGTGTGTGTGTGTGTGTGTGTGTGTGTGTGTGTGTGTGTGTGTGTGTGTGTGTGTGTGTGTGTGTGTGTGTGTGTGTGTGTGTGTGTTTAATGCCAGGAGACAGAGTGTTGGTGTAGGGTTGTCTGTGCGGTTTTTTTTGTGCCAGTCTGTTTAATGGTAGTTGATAAGGTGGTAGTGCAGGGTTGTGTGCGTTTTTCTCTATATATCTGCTTAATGACAGGAGACAGACTGGTGTTCGTGGAGGGTTCTGTGTATGTTTGTTTCTGTGTATATCTGTTTAATGGCAGGAGACGGGGTGGTACTGAAGATATGCGTGTATGTTTCTGTGTATATCTGTTTAATGGCAGGAGACAGGGTGGTGCTGAAGAAATGCATGTATACTTCTGTGTATATCTGTTTATTTGCAGGAGACAGGGTGTTGGAGGAGGACTGTGTGTGTGTTTCTGTGTATATATGTTTAATTTCAGGAGACAGGGTGGTGGTGGAGAGATGTGTATACGTGTTGCTGTATATATCTGTTTATGGGTAGGAGATGGGGTTTCGTGAAGGTTTGTGTGCGTGTGTGTGTTTCTGTGTATAATCTGTTTAAGTGCTGGTGACAGGGTGGTGATGGAGGGTTGTGTGTGTTTTTCTGTATATCTCTGCTCAACAGCAAGAGAATAATTAGGTGTTGGAGGATTGTGTGTGTGTTTCTGTGTATATTTATTTAAGGACAGGAGACAGGGTTATCGTTGAGGGTTGTGTGTGTGTTTCTGTGCATATCTGATTAATGGCAGGAAACAGGTTGGTGGTAGAGGGATGTGTGTGTATTTCAGTGCATTTCTGTTTAATAGCAGGAGACAGGTGATCGTGGAGGTGTGTGTGTGCTTCTGTGTATATCTGTTTAAGGGCTGTGCGTACGTATTTCTGTGTATATCTGATTAACGGCACGAAACAGAGTAGTGGTTGAGGGATGTGTGTGTGTTTGTGTGTAAATCTGCTTAATGGCAGGAGACAGTCTGGTGGTGGAGGGTTGTGTGCTGGTTTCGGTGTCTACCTGTTTAATGTCAGGAGGCAGGGTGGTCATATTGGGTTGTGTGCGTGTGTTAATATGTATATCTATTTAAGGGCTAGAGACAGGGTGGTGGTGGAGGGTGCTGTGTGTGTGTTTCTGTGTATAACTGTTTAATTCCAGGTGGCATGTTGGTGGTGGAGGGTTGTGTGTGTGTGTTTCTGCGTATATGTGCTTAATGGCAGGACACATGATGGTGTGTGTGTGTGTTTCTCTGCATACCTGTTCAATGGCAGGAGACAGGATGGTCATGGAGGGTTGTGTGTGTTTCTGCGTATCTCTATTCAATGGCAGGAGACACAGTGGTGTTGGAGGGTAGAGTGTCTGTGTTTCTGTGTCTGTGTGCTGAGTGGCAGGTGAGAGGGTGGTGGAGTGTTGTGTATGTTTCTGTGTATATCTGTTTAACAGATATTCGTAGAAGGTTGTGTGTGTGTTTCTGTGTATATTTGTTTAATGGCAGGTGACAGGGTGGTGGTCGAGGTTGGTATGTGTGTGTTTATGTGTGTATATGTTTAATTGCAGGAAACAGGCTGGTGGTGGAGGGTGGTATGTGTTTGTTTCTGAGTATATTTGTTTCATGGCAGGAGACGTGGTGGTGTTTGAGGATTGTGCGTGCGTTTCTGTGTATATCTGCTTAATGGCAGGCAACAAGATGTTAGTCGGGGGTTTTGTGTGTGTTTGTGTGTGCGTTTCTGTGCATATCTGTTTAATGGTAGAAAATAATGTGGTGGTTAACGGTTGTGTGTGTGCATTTCTACGCATATCTGTTTAATCGCAGGGGATAGGGTTGTGTTGGAGGGTTGTTTGTGTGTTTGTGTGTGTTTCTGTGCATGTCTGTTTAATGGCAGGAGACGGGGTGATGGTGCAGGGTTGTGTCTGTGTGTTTATGTGTATATCTGATTAATGGCAGCAAACAAGGTGGTGGTGGAGGGTTCTGTATATGTGTTTGTTTCTGTGTATATCTGTTTCAGGTCAGAAGGCATGATGGTGGTCGAGGGTTGTGTGTGTGTACGTCCGTGTATATCTGATAAATGGCAGGAGAAAGGGTGGTGGTGAAGTGTAGAGTCCGTGTTTGTGTGTATATCTACTTAATGGCGGGAAATAACGTTGTGGTGGAGGGTTGAGTGTGTGTGTTTCTGCATATATCTGTTTAATGTTTGCTGACAGGGAGGTTATGGAGGGTTGTGTGTGAGATTGTTTCTGTATATATCTGTTGAAATGCAGGAGACAGGTTGGTAGTGGAGGGTTGTGTGTTTCTGTATATACCTATTGAATTGCAGGAGAACGGTGGCAGTGGAGGGTTGTGTGTGCTTCTGTTTAAATCTGATCATTGGCAGAAAACAACTTGCTTGTGTAGTGGTGTGTGTGTTTCTGTATATCCCTGTTTAATGGCAGGAGACAGGATGGTAGTGAGGTTTGTGTGTGTGTGTGTTTCTGTGTACAATTGATTTATGGCAGCAAACAGGGTGGTGGGGGAGGATTTTCTGCGTATGTGTTTCTGTATTTACCTGTTTAATTGCAGGAGACAGGTTGGTGGATGGTATATGTTTGTTTCTGATTATGTCTGTTTCATAGCAGGAGACATAGCGGCGGTTGATGGTTGTGCGTGTGTTTCTGTGTATATCTGCTTAATGGCAGAAAACAATTTGGTGGTGTACGGTTGTGTGTGTATTTTTATGTATATCTGTTTAATGGTGGGAGACAGGGTTGTGGTGGAGGGTGGTGTGTGTGTGTGTTTCTGCGTATATCTGTTTAATGATAGGCGAGGGGTGGTCGTGCTGGTGGTGTGTGTGTGTGTATGCTTGTGTATATCTGTTTAATGACAGGAGACAGGGTGGTACTGAAGATATGCGTGTATGTTTCTGTGTATATCTGTTTAATGGCAGGAGACAGGGTGGTGCTGAAGAAATGCATGTATACTTCTGTGTATATCTGTTTATTTGCAGGAGACAGGGTGTTGGAGGAGGACTGTGTGTGTGTTTCTGTGTATATATGTTTAATTTCAGGAGACAGGGTGGTGGTGGAGAGATGTGTATATGTGTTGCTGTATATATCTGTTTATGGGTAGGAGATGGGGTTTCGTGAAGGTTTGTGTGCGTGTGTGTGTTTCTGTGTATAATCTGTTTAAGTGCTGGTGACAGGGTGGTGATGGAGGGTTGTGTGTGTTTTTCTGTATATCTCTGCTCAACAGCAAGAGAATAATTAGGTGTTGGAGGATTGTGCGTGTGTTTCTGTGTATACTTATTTAAGGACAGGAGACAGGGTTATCGTTGAGGGTTGTGTGTGTGTTTCTGTGCATATCTGATTAATGGCAGGAAACAGGTTGGTGGTAGAGGGATGTGTGTGTATTTCAGTGCATTTCTGTTTAATAGCAGGAGACAGGTGATCGTGGAGGTGTGTGTGTGCTTCTGTGTATATCTGTTTAAGGGCTGTGCGTACGTATTTCTGTGTATATCTGATTAACGGCACGAAACAGAGTAGTGGTTGAGGGATGTGTGTGTGTTTGTGTGTAAATCTGCTTAATGGCAGGAGACAGTCTGGTGGTGGAGGGTTGTGTGCTGGTTTCGGTGTCTACCTGTTTAATGTCAGGAGGCAGGGTGGTCATATTGGGTTGTGTGCGTGTGTTAATATGTATATCTATTTAAGGGCTAGAGACAGGGTGGTGGTGGAGGGTGCTGTGTGTGTGTTTCTGTGTATAACTGTTTAATTCCAGGTGGCATGTTGGTGGTGGAGGGTTGTGTGTGTGTGTTTCTGCGTATATGTGCTTAATGGCAGGACACATGATGGTGTGTGTGTGTGTTTCTCTGCATACCTGTTCAATGGCAGGAGACAGGATGGTCATGGAGGGTTGTGTGTGTTTCTGCGTATCTCTATTCAATGGCAGGAGACACAGTGGTGTTGGAGGTTAGAGTGTCTGTGTTTCTGTGTCTGTGTGCTGAGTGGCAGGTGAGAGGGTGGTGGAGTGTTGTGTATGTTTCTGTGTATATCTGTTTAACAGATATTCGTAGAAGGTTGTGTGTGTGTTTCTGTGTATATTTGTTTAATGGCAGGTGACAGGGTGGTGGTCGAGGTTGGTGTGTGTGTGTTTATGTGTGTATATGTTTAATTGCAGGAAACAGGCTGGTGGTGGAGGGTGGTATGTGTTTGTTTCTGAGTATATTTGTTTCATGGCAGGAGACGTGGTGGTGTTTGAGGATTGTGCGTGCGTTTCTGTGTATATCTGCTTAATGGCAGGCAACAAGATGTTAGTCGGGGGTTTTGTGTGTGTTTGTGTGTGCGTTTCTGTGCATATCTGTTTAATGGTAGAAAATAATGTGGTGGTTAACGGTTGTGTGTGTGCATTTCTACGCATATCTGTTTAATCGCAGGGGATAGGGTTGTGTTGGAGGGTTGTTTGTGTGTTTGTGTGTGTTTCTGTGCATGTCTGTTTAATGGCAGGAGACGGGGTGATGGTGCAGGGTTGTGTCTGTGTGTTTATGTGTATATCTGATTAATGGCAGCAAACAAGGTGGTGGTGGAGGGTTCTGTATATGTGTTTGTTTCTGTGTATATCTGTTTCAGGTCAGAAGGCATGATGGTGGTCGAGGGTTGTGTGTGTGTACGTCCGTGTATATCTGATAAATGGCAGGAGAAAGGGTGGTGGTGAAGTGTAGAGTCCGTGTTTGTGTGTATATCTACTTAATGGCGGGAAATAACGTTGTGGTGGAGGGTTGAGTGTGTGTGTTTCTGCATATATCTGTTTAATGTTTGCTGACAGGGAGGTTATGGAGGGTTGTGTGTGAGATTGTTTCTGTATATATCTGTTGAAATGCAGGAGACAGGTTGGTAGTGGAGGGTTGTGTGTTTCTGTATATACCTATTGAATTGCAGGAGAACGGTGGCAGTGGAGGGTTGTGTGTGCTTCTGTTTAAATCTGATCATTGGCAGAAAACAACTTGCTTGTGTAGTGGTGTGTGTGTTTCTGTATATCCCTGTTTAATGGCAGGAGACAGGATGGTAGTGAGGTTTGTGTGTGTGTGTGTTTCTGTGTACAATTGATTTATGGCAGCAAACAGGGTGGTGGGGGAGGATTTTCTGCGTATGTGTTTCTGTATTTACCTGTTTAATTGCAGGAGACAGGTTGGTGGATGGTATATGTTTGTTTCTGATTATGTCTGTTTCATAGCAGGAGACATAGCGGCGGTTGATGGTTGTGCGTGTGTTTCTGTGTATATCTGCTTAATGGCAGAAAACAATTTGGTGGTGTACGGTTGTGTGTGTATTTCTATGTATATCTGTTTAATGGTGGGAGACAGGGTTGTGGTGGAGGGTGGTGTGTGTGTGTGTTTCTGCGTATATCTGTTTAATGATAGGCGAGGGGTGGTCGTGCTGGTGGTGTGTGTGTGTGTATGCTTGTGTATATCTGTTTAATGACAGCAGACAGGGTGGTGGTGGAGGCTTGTCTGGATGTTTCTGTAAATATCTGTTAAATTGCAGGACACAGGGTGGTTTTGGAGGTTGGTGAGTGTGTGTTTCTGTGTATATTAGTTTAATGAATGTAGACAGGGTGGTCGTGGAGGATTTTGTGTGTGTTTCTGTGTATAGCTGCCTAATGACAGGAAACAAATTGTTTGTCAATGCTTGTGTGTACGTGTGCGTCTGTGTTTCTGTGTATATATATTTAATGGCAGAAAACAATGGGATAGTGGAGGGTTGTGTGTGTGTTTCTGTCTATGTCTGTTTTATGGCAGGAGACAGGATGGTGCTGAAGATATGTCTTTATGTTTCTGTATTTGTCTGTTTAAGACAGAGTGGTGGAGGAGGGTGGTATGTGTGTGTTTGTGTGTCGATATGTTTAATTGCAGGAGACAGTGTGGTGTTGGAGGAATGGGTGTGCGTATTTCTGTGTATATATGTATGATGATGGGTGACTGGGTGATAGTGGTGGAGGGTTGTCTGTATGTTTCTGTAAATATTTGTTTAATTGCTTAATGACAGGAAACAAATAGCTGTTCAAGGGTTGTGTGTGCATGTGTGTGTGCGTGTGCGTGTGTTTGTGTGTGTTTCTGTGTATGTCTGTACAATGGCAGGAGACAGGGTGTTGGTGACGAGATGTTTGTGTGTTTCTGTGTGATTGGGGAGGATTGTGTGTGTATGTGTATTTTTATGTGCATATCTGATTAATGGCAACAAACAGGGTGGTGGTGGAGAGTTCAGTATGCGTGTGTGCTTCTGTGTATATATGTTTTAGGGCAGGAGACAGGGTGATGGTCGAGGATTGTGTGTGTGTATTTCTGAGTATATCTGCTCAATGGCACGAGAACAGTGTGGTGGTGGAGGGTTTTTGTGTGTGTGTGTGTGTGTGTGTGTGTGTGTGTGTGTGTGTGTGTGTGTGTGTGTGTGTGTGTGTGTGTGTGTGTGTGTGTGTGTGTGTGTGTGTGTGTGTGTGTGTGTTTCTGCGTAAATCTATTTAATGGCAAAACACAGTGTGGCAGTGGAGGTTAGAAAGTCTGTGTTTCTGTGTCTATGAGCTTACTTGCAGGAGACAGGGTGGTGGTGGAGGGTTGTGTATGTATGAGTGTTTCTTTGTATATCTGTTTAATGGCAGGAGGCAGGGTGGTGGCCGAGAGTTGCGTGTGCTTGTTTCTGTGTATATCTGTTTAATGCCAGAAGACAGGGAGTTGGTCGCGGGTTGTGTGTGTGCATTTCTGTGAATATCCGCTGAATGGCAGGAGACAGGGTAGTGGTGGAGTGAGTATGTGCGTGTTTCCGTGTATGTCTGTTTAATTGCAGGAGACAGGTTGCTGATGGAGGGTTGGGGATGTGTATGTTTCACTGCATATCTGTTTAATGATGGGGGACAAGGTGTTGGTAGAAGGTGGTGTGTGTGTGTTCCTGTGTATATCTGTTTAATGAAAGGAGACAGGGTGGTGGTGGAGGATTGCTGTATGTTTTTGTAAATATCTGTTTAATAGCAGCAGACAGCATGGTGGTGGAGGATGGTGAGTGTGTGTTTCTGCGTATAACTGTTTAATAGCCGGAGAGAGGGTGGTGCTGGAGTTTTGTGTGTGTATTTCTTTATATATTTGTTTAATTACAGGAGACAGGTGGAGGGTTGCGTGTGTGTGTCTGTGTCTATCTGCTCAATGACAGGAGAGAAATTGGGTGTCAAGGATTGTGTGTGTGTGTGTGTGTGTGTGTGTGTGTGTGTGTGTGTGTGTGTGTGTGTGTGTGTGTGTGTGTGTGTGTGTGTGTGTGTGTGTGTGTGTGTGTGTGTGTGTGTGTGTTCCTTAGTATATCTGTTCAATGGCAGAAAACAATGTGGTGGCGGAGGGATGTGTGTGTCTCTGAGTATATCTCTTTATTGACAGGATACAGGGTGTTAGAGGAGATTGTGTGTGTGTTTCTGTGTATATCTGCTTAATAGCGGGAGACAGCGTGGTGGTGGAGGGTTGTGTTGAGTGTTTTAATGTATATCTGATAAATGACAGGAATCAGAGTGTGGTGGAGGGTTTTGTGTGTGTGTGTTTCTGTGTATATCTGTTTAATTGCAGGAGACAGGGTGGTCGTGGAAGGTAGTGTGTGTGTTTCTGTGTATATCTACTTACGACAAGAAAGAAATTGGGTGTCAAGGGTTGTGTGTGCGTGTGTGTTTGTGTTTGTGTGTGTGTGTTTCTGTGTATATCTGTTTAATGGCAAAAAACCATGTGGTGGTGAAGGGTTGTGTGTGTGTGTGTGTTTCTGTGCATGTCTATTTAATGGCAGGAGACAGGACGATTGTGTCGAGATGTGTGTGTGTGTTTTTATACCTGTTTAATTGCCGGTGAGTGTGTGATGGTGGACCATTGTGTGTGTGAGTGTGTGTGCATGTGTTTCTGTGTACATCTGTGTAATGGCAGGAGATAGTGTGGTCGCGGATGATTGTGTGTGTGTTTCTGTGATAATTTGTTTAATGGCAGAAAACAATATGGTGGTGAAGGGTTGTGTGTGTGTGCGTATCTGTTATATTTTTTAATGTCTGGAGACAGGAAGTTGGCTTAGAGATTTGTGTGTGTTTCTGTGTATATATGTTTATTGACTGAAGGCAAGGTGTTGGTGCAGGGTTGTGTGTGTGTGCTTCTGTGTATATATGCTTGATAGCGTGAGACAGCGTGGCGGTGGAGGCTTGTGTTGTGTGTTTTAGTGTATATCTGATTACTGGCAAGAAACAGGGTTTTGGTGGAGAGTTGTGAGTGTGCTTCTGTGTATATCTATTTAATGGAAGGAGACAGCGTGATGATGGAGGTCTGTGTGTGTTTCTGCATATATCTGGTTAATGGCAGGAGACAGGGTAGTGGTGAAAGGTTGTGTGCTTCTGTTTCTGTCTATAACTGTTTAATAACAGGAGACAGGTGTTGGTGCAGGTTCGTTTGCATGTTTTTCTGCATTTTATGTTAACCGGGCAATTTGCTGCAGACACGTTCACACCTGGACATGAGCAACATGGATACCAACTGAGTTGGAAACGTGTTGGATTTGAGTTGGAAGCGTGTCTTTTTTAAACGTTTTCAAGATGTCAATTACGCTGGAAAACAAATAGCTATTGGAAACAGAAAGGGGAAAGGTAGAATGGCTTCAACTTTCTGTGCTGGATTCCACTGAGCCGCAGCACGAGCGGCTGTGGCGTTTTTCTGTAGTGTAGTGGTCATCACCTGCGCCTACCATGCGAAAAGTCCCCAATTCGGAACTGAGCGGAAGCTGCTATGCTTTTCAACTGCAGCCTTTTACATGGACAAGAACGGAGCTTTCTTGCTTGCTTGCTTTCCCATCTGCAAACTTGCCTTCGAATTTGCTAGAACAAATCTGCTCTCGGAGTGAAATGTAATGCAATTCCATATAATTTCTGTGTAAAGCATTGTAAAGTTTTTCTCCAACCTGGTTCTGATCATATGCCATTCTGTTTGAGAGTGGAGTTATCGCCTTCTGATCCTTCCACGAAAAGCAGTACCGCATTTGCATTCCTTGCGCAGGCGGCCCGTTTCCAAGACAGGGAAGAAGCTGATGCGCTGGTGTCACAGCGCACCACGGATTCCTAAACTAGTCTGTCTGTCAAATGTACCCCAAAGTCATCTCTGAAAGACCTCATTTGCAAGCTGTCTGCCGTTATTCAACGTGCGAGAATTGGCATCAAAGGTCCTGAGTCATGTTTTGGAGCAGTTCGCACGTTAGTGGCTCATTCAATCAGCAACAGTAATGAAAGAAATCACACTCTCAGAGGAACCTCTGGACCTATGCTTTCATAGCGTCGCTAGTATTAAGGTGCGCCCCGAGATCTAAGCCACGTTGGAACTGAAACGGAGGAATCGACAGAGAGGCTACAGAATGACATCGCATCCATCTGGTTTTCTTGGAATCACTGACGAGCAGGAAAATGTAAACGAAGAGGGCGAGTGGAGAAGTGAGGCAGTTGCAGCTCTGGTGAAACTCCTTCTTTGTGATTCATTCAGCAACCAAAGACGTGAAGGCCTGAGAGCTCTTCACATCGAGAACAAAAAGCACTCAAGGGCAGTTAGCACCTCTTCCGGAGTGGGGGTGGGGTGAGGTAATTACCTTTTGACTTCTGTTACTATGTTCAGAAACTGCCTTTTAGATTGAGGTGAACAGAAACTGCATTTCTAAACAGCACCATGGAATTTAGCAAAATGTATTGAGTCGCTTCTCGTCGATTCCCAAACAGGTTTCCAACTCAGTTGGTATCCATGTGGCTCATGTCCAGGAGTGAACATCTCAGCAGCAAATTGCACGGTTAAGGGAAAAGACAAGGAAAGTGGCATCTCGAACTGGCACCGAGGTCAGAGCATCCTCACAATGTGATCTGTCGTTCTCGGATTGTAATGCGACCTCCGGTTTTAGGGTGGAGACCATTCTTTGGGACTCTTATTCTGCAAAACAGACACAATGACTGAAACTAAACTGCACTGTATGATGTGGAACACGGCCTGCTCAGCTTTGTGCATTTTCCCTGTATCCGATGTGTTTCATGTTCCGTGTAAACGTGAAAGTTGTCCCGTTTCGAGCAAAGGGTGAAATCATTTAGCAAAGCAAGAATCAAAATTGCAGAATATCAAGCATCTCATGGTTATTTGATCAAATCATAACCGAGCATATATTCTCACGCACTCACAGATACACTTGTAGCTGAAAAGAGTCTGAGAAGATAGACTCAGCTTACCATTGATTTTTGTCCGGATTGATGGGCTATCATTATCTGCTGCGAAATTGACATTGCAGCCGGGCACATCCCAGCAGCTGTGTGAGTCGGAGAGGGATCATGGAACCCTTTTCACGTGACTTTGTATCTGTTGTCATGCACGAGCCCAATTGGAAATGCAAGAAAATGGGGTGCGGGCCGCGGGCCGCTGGTAGTGTGGCCGAGCGGTCTAAACTGCTGGATTAAGGCTCCAGTTTCGGCAAGGTTGTGGGTTCGAATCCCACCGCTGCCATTGCAGCTGATCAACTCCAATGTTAAAATGCTGTTTCGATCCCTGCAGTATTCCTGTTTAAAACAGGAGAAAAATGGGTTTTCTTCCCGGGGAATTAACTGTGGTGTGGGAAAGTGCCGAATTTTCGAACGTGTCTCTGCTCTCATGGTCGTGTTCACCTCCCGCACATAAAATCGCAAGCAGCTCTACTGTTGCTTCATATTCCAGGCAAGTTGAGTTTTTACTGGAACCGAATGGAGACTGTTATTTCATCGCTGTTGTGAAGCAAAGTCCTGCGGTGACTCGACTCGTGGTTATTTGGTATTCTGGCTAATGGGAAAATCGTTACAATGAATTTCGATGTCATATGTTATTGAATTTCTCCAATTTCCTTCATTTCATTACTGGAGACACCGAAGGAAAAGGTAATCTAATCGAGACTGTGATTGGTGAAATTCACTTTTTATGGCCCATTCTTATTATGTTCTTTGTTTTTCTCTTTTCAGCATTGTCTGGGAAGTGGTGGTGCACTCAGGCTCCAGTTGTTCGTTGTGAGATTACTTTATGGCTCATGCCCCCGGACTGTCTCACATTTAGCATTCATGCTTCGCTGTGTTTTAAAATGCATTAGGTTCGCCAGTTTTGTTTGAGTTCCGTGTTAAATGCTTGCTGTTTTGCGATTCGCTCAATACAGGACGAGTTAACAGGCTTTCTGAGGTAATTGCAGCTGCAACAATCCTTAACTGAGGATCTGGGAAAATTTCACGGAGTGGTCAGTCGGAGCAAAAGTAAGGAATTTGTTCGTTTCTGCAGTGTTTCACAATACTACCTTTCCCGTGAGCAGTCGAACAGACTAAATGGTTGTGCCACAGATTGAGACGGCAAGCTCCGCTAAAAAGTTATCCTTTAAACCCCTGTAAGCAACACAACATTATTGGGGTACACCACATGGAAACAGACATAGAAGAAGAAGAATACAGCGCAGTACAGGCCCTTGGGCCCTCGATGTTGCGCCGATCCAAGCCCACCTAAACTACACTAACCCACTATCCTCCATATACCTATCCAATGCCCTCTTAAATGCCCATAAAGAGGGAGAGTCCACCACTGTTACTGGCAGGGCATTCCATGAACTAACGACTCGCTGAGTGAAGAACCTACCCCTAACATCAGTCCTATATCTACCCCCCCTTAATTTAAAGCTATGCCCCCTTGTAATACCCGACTCAATACCCGGGAAAAGGTTCATACTGTCGACCCTATCTAACCCCCTAATCATCTTGTACACCTCAATCAAGTCACCCCTAAACCTTCTTTTCTCTAGTGAAAACAGCCCCAAGTGCCTCAGTCTTTCCTCATACGATTTTCCTTCCATACCAGGCAACATCCTGGTAAACCTCCTCTGCACCCGTTCCAATTCCTCCACATCCTTCCTATAGTATGGCGACCAAAACTGCACACAATATTCCAGATGCGGCCGTACCAGAGTCTTATACAACTGCATCATGACCTCAGGACTCCGGAACTCAATTCCTCTACCAATAAAAGCCAGTACGCCATATGCCTTCCTCACCGCACTATTTACCTGGGTGGCAACTTTCAGAGATCTGTGTACATGGACACCAAGATCCCTCTGCTCATCCACACTACCAAGTATCCGACCATTAGCCCAGTACCCCATCTTTTTGTTATTCTTCCCAAAGTGAATCACCTCGCACTTAGCTACATTGAATTCCATCTGCCACCTTTCTGCCCAGCTCTGCAGCTTCTCTATATCCTGCTGTAACCTGCCACATGCTTCCTCACTGTCAACAACTCCTCCGACTTTCGTGTCATCCGCAAACTTGCTCACCCAACCTTCTAACCCCTCTTCCAGGTCATTTATAAAAATGACAAACAGCAATGGTCCCAAAACAGATCCTTGCGGAACACCGCTAGTGACGGCACTCCATGAAGAAACTTTGCCATCAACTACTACCCTCTGTCTTCTTCCATCCAGCCAATTCCTAATCCAAACCTCCAACTCACCCTCAATGCCATATCTCCGTATTTTCTGCAGTAGCCTACCATGGGGAACCTTATCAAACGCCTTACTAAAATCCATATATACCACATCTACCGCTTTCCCCTCATCAACCTCCTTCGTCACCTTTTCAAAGAATTCAATAAGGTTTGTGAGGCACGACTTGCCCTTCACAAAACCATGCTGACTATCCTTGATCACATTATTCCTATCTAGATGTGCATAAATCCTATCCCTTACAATTCTCTCTAAGACTTTGCCCACAACAGAAGTGAGACTCACCGGCCTATAGTTACTAGGGCTATCCCTACTCCCCTTTTTGAACAAGGGAACCACATTTGCTATCCTCCAGTCTTCTGGGACTACTCCTGTAGACAAAGAGGACATAAAAATCAAGGCCAATGGCTCTGCAATCTCCTCCCTTGCTTCCCAGAGAATCCTAGGATAAATGCCATCAGGCCCAGGGGACTTATCTATTTTCACCTTTTCCAGGATTTCCAACACCTCTTCTCTACATACCTCAAAGCCATCCATTCTACTTATTTGTGCCTCAGTATTCTCATCGACAACAATGCCCTGTTCCTGAGTGAATACTGAAGAAAAGTATTCATTCAGTGTCTCCCCAATCTCTTCCGCCTCCACACGCAACTTCCCCCTACTATCCTTGACTGGACCTATTCCTACCCTAGTCATTCTTTTATTCCTAACATACCTATAGAAAGCCTTAGGGTTTTCCCTAATCCTATCTACTAAGGACCTTTCATGTCCCCTCCTTGCTGCTTTTAGCTCTCTCTTCAGGTCCTTCCTGGCTACCCTATAACTCTCAATCGCCCCAATTGAACCTTCACGTCTCATCTTGAGATAGGCCGCCCTCTTCCATTTAACAAGGGATTCCAATTCCTTATTAAACCACGGCTCCCTCGCACGACCCTTTCCTACCTGCCTGACAGGTACATAATTATCAAGGACAATTCGAGACACTTCGGTGCATCTCGTCCATGCTCACCACATAGCCAAAATTAAACAAATCCGATTCCCCAGCATTTGGCCCAATCCCTCTAAACCGATTCTAACCAGAAACTCATCTGGTTACCTTTGCAATTTTCTGAGTGTAATAGCCTCCTCCACTTCCTCTGGGAGCTCATTCCATACACGCACAATCCTTTGTGTGGGAAATGTGCCTCAGGTCCTTTGTCAATTTCAGCCCACTCACCTTAAACCTATGCTTTCGAATTTTCAAATCTCTCCAGCTAGGGTAAAACACGTAAATACTCAGTTTACAACCTTTCCATAAGATCATGTCGCAGCCGTTACGGTGCAGGGAAAGTCGTCCCAGCCGATTCCACCTCGCCCTACGGTCCAAACATTGACGACATCCTTGTCTATATTTTGTCATCAATTTCACGTACCTTTTTTAACGTTTTCAAGACGTCAATTCCGTTGTGAGCTGTTGGAAACAGAAAGGTGAAACGGAGAATGGCTTCAACGTTCAGTGCTGGATGCCACTGAGCAACAAGACGGGCGGCTGCGGCTTGTTTCTGTTGTGTAGTGGTCATCACGTTCGCCTAACTCGCGAAAGGTCCCCAGTTCGATGCGTTTAATGTATTGTGGGAGGATACAAACATTGAATTGGTTAGAAAAGGAAGATGTGAAGTGGATATTAGTCATAGAACGTAGAACAATACAGCGCAGTACAGGCCCTTCGGACCTCGATGTTGGGCCGACCTGTCGTACCAATCTGAAGCCCATCTAACCTATACTATTTCATGTACTTCCATATGCTTGTCCAATGACGACGTAAATGTACTTAAAGCTGGCGAATCTACTACCGTTGGAGGCAAAGCATTCGATAACCTTAGTCCTCTATGATGAAAGAAACTACCTCTGACATCTGTCCTATATCTATCATCCCTCAATTTAAAGCTATGTCCCCTCGTGCTCGCCGTCATCATATTTGGAAAAAAGGCTCTCCCTGTCCACCCTATCTAACACTCTGATTATTTTATATGTTTCTATTATGTCACATCTGACCCTTCTTCTCAGCAATTAGAACAGCCTCAAGTCTCTCAGCCTTTCCTTGCAAGAGCTACCCTCCATACAAGGCAACATCCGAGTAAATCTCCTCTGCAGTCTTTCCAAAGCTTCCACATCCTCTTATAATGCGGTGACTAGAACTGTACACAATACTCCTAGTGCGGCCGCAGCAGAGTGTTGTACAGGGATAGCATAACCTCATGGTTCTGGAATTCGATCCCTCTATTAGTAAAAGCTAAAACACTGCATTCTTAACAACCCTCTCAACCTGGGTGGCAACTTTCAAGGATCTGTGTGCCTCGACACCAAGAATTCTCTTCTCATCTACACACCCAAGAGTCTTACCATTAGTCCATTACTTTGCATTCAGTTTACTCGAACCAAGGTGAATCACCTCACACTTGACAAAATAAACTCCATTTGCCACATCTCAGCGCAGCTCTGCAGCTTCTCTGTGTCTCTCTGTAAACTACAACATCCTTCGTCACGATCCACAGCTTTACCGATCTTCGTGTCATCTGCAAATCGACTAACCCACCCTTCTACGCCTTCATCCAAGTCGTTTATAAAAATGACGAACGGCAGTGGACCCAACACCAACCCTTCCGGTTCACTACTAGTAACTGGACTCCAGGATGAACATTTCCCATCAACTACCACCCTCTGTCTTCTTTCAGCAAACCAATTACTGATTCAAACTGCTATATCTCCCACAATCCCATTCCTCCGCATTTTGTGCAATAACCTACGGTGGGGAACCTGATAGAACACCTTGCTGAAATCCAAAATGCACCACATCAACCGGATGGCTTTCATCTACCTGTCTGGCCACCTTCTCAAGAATACCTCGTCCTTCTGAACCTCAATCACATCTAGTTTAGTAGCTTGTACCTCTGTATTCTCCTCGACAACACTGTTGTTTTCTCGAGTGAATACTGTCGAAAAATATTCATTTAGTGCTTCCTCTATTTCCTCTGACTCCACACACAACTTCTCACTACTATCCTTGATTGGCCCTAATCTCACTCTCTTTATCCTTTTATTCCTTAAATACCTATAAAAAGCATTTTGGTTTACACTGATCCTATCCGCCAACAACTTCTCATGTCTCCTCCTGGCTCTTCTGAGCTCTCTCTTTAGGTCTTTCCCTGACTACCTTGTCACCCTCAAGCGCCCGAACTGAGCCTTCACATCTCATCCTAACATAAGCCTTCTTCTTCCTCTTGACCAGAGATTCCACTCCCTTCGTAAACCACAGCTCCCGCCCACTTCAGCTTCCTTCCTGCCTGACAGGTACATACCTATCTCGGATACTCAGGAGCTTTTCCTTGAATAAGCTCCACTTTTCTAATGTGCCCATCCCCGGCAGTTTCCTTCTCCATCCTATGCTTCCTAAATCTTGCCTAATCGCATCATAATTGCCTCTCCCCCAGCTGTAACTCTTGCCCAGTGGTATACACCTATCCCTTTCTATCACTAAAGTAAACATAACAGAATTTTGATCGCTTTCACCAAAGTGCTCACCTCCTTCCAAGTCTAACATCTGGCCCGTCTCATTACCCAGTACAAAATATAATGTGGCTTCAACCCTTGTTGGCCTGTCTACATACAGTGGCAAAAAGCCCTCCTGCACATACTGGACAAAAACTGACTCGTGTGGTGTGCTGGATTGCACTGTCAGCGCATAATGATAGCTGATTGAAGAGCCCCCAGGGCGACAGCGATTGCTGCCCTTAATGCATCTGTTTGCTTTTCTGCACTGTTTCAATTTCTAATGAGGTCAAAAGATATTCTCCAAATTGAAAACACTATCGTGTGACTAACCACAATGACATTCCCGCATTGCTGTCAAGATTAATGTCAAGAAGTGTGACTTGTGGGAATCTGAAACCAAAAAGAAACTGCTGCAGAAACAAGCCAATTTGGGAGGACCTGTGGGAGAAAACACAGCCCTGATGACGTTCTGAAATATTGCCTCTTAACGTCTCTCCAGAAATGCTGCTAGACCTGCTGAGGTTTTCTTGCAAGTTCTGTTTTTGTTTTAAAAAATTCCCATTTCATCCATCAGGATGATGCAGCCAGCCTCACCACGCACCGAAATTGTACACGTTTGGAAGCTGTGAAATGATTGGATTCAAATAAACCCAATAATGATTTACTCTTCCTCATCTCCACTCGGTAAGAGACCTGGGAAGTGAATTGCACAGTGCCGTCCTGTCGTCTTGCATGAGTGGTTAAGGCAAGAGAATTGAAATTCATATGGCTTTCACCATGCAGCCTCGAATCCTACTGATGGTGATGGGGAAATGCCAATAATTGCGAAGGGAAATTGCTCCCTGACTTCGACTGGAAGAGTCAGCTTAAAAACAAAAATGGGCAAATTGGGCATGGTCGGAATCTGCAACCCACTGCTTGTCAGGGTGCAGCAAGCAGAAATTTCTCCCGAAATTTGAGACGCATTGAGGTGTACACTTCTACCACCAACTGCGTTTGAAGCTGTGAGCCAACTGTTGGAAAATGAGACGAGAACAGTCAGGGACTTGTGTTCGACTGGTGCAAACTTGTTCAGCTGAAGTGCATTTTCTGTGCTGCAGAAATCTTTGACATGCTGCGGTGAGGTGGTCGGAGAAACTGGCGGATGTGAAGCGCGTTAAACTGATCTCATCCTGACATCTCTCCTGCTCTGGGAGATTTTTCTGTCTGTCCACCTGTGTGGACGAAAATGAGGATGATGTCCTCAGGGCGATTACCATACAGTTTGACCACGTCAAAGTTCAGTTCCATGATTGTGTCATTTAAAGCACAGGGAGTATCTCATTGAAATTTACCCTGGAAACATCAGAACATGCAAGGTTAAATGCCTCATGCTGGAAACTGGGACTAGAGTGGATAAATATCCGGTCTCCCGCACTGCAGATAGGCGAAAAGGCCTTTTCCACGCTGAAAGAAATGGAAGAAAGAAGGAAATTTATGTGCAGCTAAAATGATCACAAATGGAAAATAAAAGGGGATTCATTATGGAAACATACAGCACCATATTTCAATTTCCCTGGAAGTCTCGTGGTAAGGATTCAGTACTCTTACTGCTGTGGAAATGGGAGATTTCCTCTGCCGGGTTATCTTGTGGACAGCCTTCCCAAAGCAGGGAATGTTGTATGGTGCTGGCAATTGATGGAGTTTTGTCACAAACACGATTCAGACTGGTGTAAGTGCGAATCCTGGAAATCTGAATCCAGAACAGGAATTGAAGACAAATTCAGCGGCCTGACAGCACCCGTGGAGAAAAAGAGATTTAATTTTTCATATCGACAGAATCAGGTTACTTGTGCATTTTATTGTTTTAATTCCTGGGTAATTCCCATTTTTAATCATACATATCAGAATCTCTCATTAGCTGACAAACGTCATCTGTAAAATGAAAAATGTCATATCGGCTGTAATGCTGTTGCTGTTCTCCTGAGTTGGTGAAAGGCTGACCTTACTCATTACCTTTATCTTGTCCTTTCTGTCCATGAGCAACAACATTGAATGGAGAGCTTCTGTTTTCAGTGTCGACCTTCGTATGCTTATCTATTTGTCTCCCGTTGTCTCTCTGTACCATCTCACTCTCTTCTACATTCTCCCACTCTCTGTCTGTCAATATCCCTCAATTTCTATTCCTACTCTTGGAAAAGTCTGAATTTCGGTGGCTTTCTCCGCCTCCCCCCCAACCCGCCATCCTCCCGCCCCCTCCCCACCCCCCACCCCCCCCCCCCCCCCCCCCCCCCCCCGCCAGAGTGTGTAGAACTGGGCTCACAGTCTCCAGGTAATATCTATGTCACTTAGGTCTGAGGTCAGGTGATATTTCTTCACTCAAACTATGATCATTTACAATTGTAATTAGAATTCATAACCGGCCAGAAGAAAAGCAGTTTCTCTCCAATTATAGGATTTCAATGACGTCTTTGCAGTTTGCCTAAAATTAATGAATGGTGACAGCAGACAATGAGAGCTGTCATCTCGCAATGGATGCGTTATTGCCACAACATTTCCTGGCAAGTCTGCAGTGTCTCCTGTCTCACTTCATTATTTAAAAAAAGACTTGCTCTGACAGCGAGAGACTAAAAGTAGAAGAGATGGAGAAATCATTGTTGAACAGAATAAAGAATCTCGGCGTTGGATGAGCAGGATAGAACATTAACTAATGGGTCCACAGCAGGCGGCAGGGCTTGGTATCACCAACTAACAACGGGCTGAGCTCAAACACAAGAAGCATGCTGAGCCGTCACTTTCGCGATATTGGGTCAATAATACGGTTTTTACAATAAGTTTATGTAATGAACTTTCAATGTACGGAACATTTGAGAGCATTTCACACCATACTCGCTTGGTTATTACCAGATGCTTGAACTGACAAAGCCACATTCGGTGTTCTTCAAATCCATATGTGCATTTAATTAACTATTTGATCACAGTAACTCAGACTTCCTTGCAGTAATAAAGCTGCTCGATGAGAATATATATCAACCTGTGCTTATGCAGGAAAGAACAGTTCACAGCTGGTCTTCCTTCACTGAAAATGCACCGAAAGAGGAAATCTTTTCTTGCTTTGCTTTCAAACTATTGTCTTCCCCTCTGTAATCTGACAGGATAAAGAGGATGCGTTCATCCTCTCGGGGCCGAAAAAAAGCGTGAATATGCACAGAGGGAATCTCATACCAAAAGATCAGGCTAATTGTGGTGAATTTACCAGGAGTAGTGTGTGAGTCGGTGTTAACAGTGGGTAGTAAGGGCTAACCCATTAGCACTGACATTGCGCCTTGCACCAACAGCATCACGTTTCTTGCCTCACGTCTCCCAGTCATCATTGACTTTCAGATTATCCGACTCCCCCTTCGAAACTTCTCACTTTTTCCCGAATACTTTCGTGTTTCCACTTCGAAATTGCAGCCGTTTGAAACGAATTTCTGGAGTATGCACGTCACTCTTTGGGATCAGCTGCACTGCCCATCCATAATTACTGAGGAGAAAGTGAGGTCTGCAGATGCTGGAGATCAGAGATGGAAATGTGTTGCTGGAAAAGCGCAGCAGATCAGGCAGCATCTAGGGAACAGGAGAATCGACGTTTCGGGCATTAGCCCGAAGAAGGGCTAATGCCCGAAACGTCGATTCTCCTGTTCCCTAGATGCTGCCTGACCTGCTGCGCTTTTCCAGCAACACATTTCCATCATCCAAAATTACTCCAGAGCTTGCGATAGTAAGCTACTTTACAGAATCGTGGAAGTATTCAGCACAGAGATGCACCCATGATGTCGCTCGGGAGGGAGTTCCGAGAATTAAAACAAACGACATTGAAGGAACAGTGAGATAGTTTCAGCTGAGAAAGGCAAGATTCTTAGAGGCGATTTGCGGTGACAGGTGTCTCGTGTATCTGCCGCAATTATCCTTCTAGTTGGATGCAATCAATCACTGGATTGATTCTGGCAGATCCGCGTCTGTGCTCTGTGTGGAAGCAGGAAATAGTTTTCATTCAGATAAGCCAAAAGAAGAGAAATAAATCTTTATTTCCTGAAGGCGAATTGGACCCAAGTCTGTGCGATTCAAACTCAGACTCTGAAGCAGGAACTCCACTGATCCTTACAATAACCCTTGACCTAACCTGTCCAAACTTTTGTACCTATTTTCTTTCTCCCCACATTTTGGAGCACCAGCCCTTGCCGTGAGTGTTGAAGGAGCTAACTAAACCCTCGCAGAAAAACAATTGGGGCAAGAGACCCATATATCTGTCGCGCAGCGGGTATTGCTTTGCTCCGAACAGACCGGGTTTGCTGTGTGGGACTGAAACTGTGTTCGATCACACACAGATGCGGTGTATCAGCTGCCAGCAGATGTGGAGAAGGTTGGGGCGGATTCAGACCCATTCTGGAAAATAGACAGGATCAGGAATTCAGGGGAGCTTAGTGTCACAGAAAGAGTGCTGGAGAATTGGGTTGGGAAAGATATCAGCCATGATCGAATGGTTGCGCAGACTAGATGGGCTGAAAACTCTAACTATCCACCGATGCTTTCTGGTCCCTGGCCATCCGGAATCTAAGGAAATAGAAACAGACTTTTTTTTTTCAGTTCGAAATCCTCCGGTCATAATTGGGTGAGGTGAGAGATGGAACACGTCTGATGTAAGTTTAGAGACTGGGAAAATGTTGGAGACGAAGTAATAAAAGAATATCTGAGTATAAAGTTGGAAGTCAGGAGATATTCAATAAAAAGGAAGGGTGTGTAAGGCAGAGGGAGATGGACATGCAGAAAGAAGTGTCACTGGTCTTGAAGTCATAACTTTATTTTCCTTTCTAAGATTCTACCAGACCTGCTGAGATTTTCCCGCAATGTCTTTTGTTGGTACTGAAACAGAAGATGGGAGTGAGTTCCTGGATCAACCAACTCTCTGTCCTGTGGGCGTTTAAATTCCCCGTTCGACCAGATCACATCTCAGCCACGCGAAAACCTCACTATCCTACCCCACCCCACCCCTGTTACTGACAATAAAGTGTTCATTACGTACACCCACGTGCACGCAACACCACCATTTTCCGAGTGATTTGGGAAAAGTTTAGGGAGAGTTCCGTTCGGTTTCATTCAGAGCATTCTGAATCAGTTACTTTTGTTTCAGCACTATTTGACATGGAGCCGTCACTCTCAATCCCCCAAGCATCTGGCCATTCGCATTCCACGTCTCTGGATATTTCGGTTGGTGCATGGTTGGAATGGAACCTCACGTTTTGAAAGGGACATTGATTATCGTATATTCGGCTGAATTGATAAACGTGTCTCTGGCACCTCCGGTACAGTGGAAACAATTTTCGCTCTGAAACCAACACATGATCAAAAACAGTGGTAACAATGTGTCAACAAAATCTGCAACAGCGAGCGAATGCGCTCTTGTGTGGGGTTGCAACATTGCAAATTGAATAGAGAGCTTTGAACCTATTAACAGATAATAATGCCCCACTCACTCATTCTATCGATACCTGTTTGCAAAATTCCACATGCTTATCACAATATGCTCACCCACCTATTGTGTATCGGCAGCATTTCACTCTGCCACTTCCTCCAAGTCATTCAGTCAGATAAAACATTCAATCCAATGACTGAACAATCTGGATTTCTCTAAATATATCTTTCCAACTTTAAAACTGCCCATTAAACTCGATTCGGTGATTTCTGTTAAATAGACAACAGACAGACAATTCTGCTTTTTTATCCAACACCGAGAAAGGCTTTCTTGTGCAATGGACTTTTACATAGCCCCTTATTGATTGATTGCTAAAATTCAAATGTACTTTACTGAGCATCGCCCTTCACCAAGTCTGCAGGTCATGCTACCAAAGAAATCTGTCAGATTGTCATCGTGTGATTTTCCTTTCAAAAATGATGTTGACTCAGTTTGACTGTAATCATCTCTTCTAAACTTGCTGCTTTTCTTAATTTGCAATGGTGGTTCACATTTTCGAAATAACAACAAAGACATTAGAGCAGCTGGAAGCAATTTAACCAATCAAGTCAGCGACAAGTTTCAATGAGATCATGGCTGATTTGGTTAATCCTCAAATCCCCTTTCGGACTCATCTCTGTGGCCCTAGATTCCCGAAGTGACCAAATGCCTGTCTTTCTCAGCATTGCATGGATCCAGCCTTGACAACCCTCTGTTGCACACATCTTCACAGATTTGCTACCCTCTGAAAGAGAAAGTATCCTCCACACCTAAGTCTTACATAATTGGCCCCTTCCGCTGTGAGGAGGCCTTCTGGTGCCACATTATCCCAGGTGGATATCAGAGAAGAAAATCCATCAAGGTCGGTCTGCACTGTCCAGTCCCAGCTCTGAGTGTTTGCAGCATTGTCTTTTGTGACTTTTGAATGAACAAATAAACCTTAATCTTCTTCAAAAAACGCTTCATTGGCTATAATTTCGCTGGCATTGTAGTGCGCTAGAAAGTCGAGTGCTTGATCACAAATATATCACTCTCAAAATGTTATCTCTGTTTCTCTTTCAACAAGTACCGCTGGATCCGTCGGTTTTCTGCAGTATGCTGTGATTGTACTGTGTACAAGTGCTGCATTTCATTAAATTCCTTCAATCACAGTCCTCTGGACACTGACCCTGTTCAGTGACAATACTTCCTCCTGATCGTCAATGTGCCAATCCCCACCGCTCCCTCCCCCATCAAGATAAACAGCTGCAGAACATCTTCAGTTAACTCTCTTGGCTCCAAAGAAAAACTCGGGAATCTCTCCAAGTGCCAGGAAATCTCAACCTTGGACATGGTGCAAGGCAGAGGAGTGTTAAAGAGACTTTTGAGAAAATATTATCAATTGTCAGGTGGAAAAAATGTAAAAGAGGCAAACCATATAACCCAATCTCCAACATTGTGAATCTTCAGAAACTCTGTGAGAATGAAATCCAAGGAGAATGAAGACGGGTGAACTGCCCGAATGAGCAGAGACAGTCAAGACAGCTTCCCCTTCTTTAAGAGGACAGACCATTAACTTTGATGTTCTCGGGACATGAACTGATCTGAGATATTGAAATAATTCTCGTTCCCCTACATGACAAATACAAACCTCATCTACACTCCGGGATAATGAAAAAACTCTGGACCGCACAAGGGACTAGGAGGCTTGAAGGGAGGTGGTCCCAGTTGGAGGAGAGCTGGTGCTCAGTGACATGGGTGTGTCTGTCGTGGATGGAATAAGACTGTTCCCATGCCTCCATAATGAATGTTCCAGACTTTATTTTGGAAAAATAAAACTGATAAGAGGACACATCTCGGTCTGGGAAGGACAGACTGAAGTCCGTCACAGCCTGCTTTAGATGTTCGGGCAAGGTTTTAGGTTGGACATTTCAGCCTATTAGATCGTTAACCGAAAGGCTGGTGGTTCAAGACCTCCAAAGGCGAGAGCGAACGTTGTTGTTAAAGCATCTGTTTTCTCTGCTGCAGTGTTTCTTGTTTCTAATGGAGGCAGGAAAATGTTCCTCAAACGGAAGATTTCCGTGTGAAGAACCACAAATAACTTTCTGCAATGGTTTAAAGGTTGATGTAATGAACTGTGGACTCTGGGAATCTGAAACAAAATCAGAAACTGCTGACAAAACTATCTGGTTTGGCAGTACCTGTGGGAGATTATTGAGTTCTGATGAAGTAGTTAAGTATTGTCCACGATTCTCTCTGCATGGATGCTGCCAGACCTGCTGAGTTTTGTCGTGGAAAAAGTATAGAGAATCACCAGGAGACGTAGAGAGTTCTTCAAGAAGTCGGTCTGTTATTTGCAAACGAAAAACTGTGGCACTGAGAAAGCAGATTCTCGAATGCTCTCGAACTTCATTGTCCATGGTTTTTATAAATTTTTCCCACGCTTTGTTTGCTTATCAGCATGTCTAAATATGTTAATCAAAGTACCTCACACTCGCTACACAATAAACCAGTGATGTTAGTTCCCATCATCTCTTTAATTGTTCATTCTACTTAACGTTATTCTCATGTGACAGTTAGATATTTAATGTCAGCTTTCGCAACAATGGTCTTTCATTCCAGACCCTACTTCTTAGTTTCCCGATGTCATAATTAGTTATTTATTGTCAATAATCTCAATCAGGCTGACTGTATTAACTATTAATTTGATACTGAATGTCATATCCCAAATATTTATGTTCCCAATCGAGTCATAATGATACTTAACAGGAAGCCTGACTTTACTAACTGTAATCTAATCTCACCATCGAGATTTTTCAGCGTCAACCTTTCTTTGCTAATTGGTGTGAGAGAATTTCACTATTCTTATCTCATCCTGCATTCTACAGACCCCTTGCAACAGATCGCCAGTGGGGTTCATGCTTTAAGCCTTCCCTTGCTTTCATGCTTTAAACCTTCCCTTACTTTCATGCTCTTTATTTTACATAATAACATTTTGTCATTCTGACCAATGGCAGTCATTCCTGGCACTGGATTTACTAACGTTGAAGGGTCAGTGATCAGAGAGGACTGTCCCTGTAGTTCTGTTCCCGACTCTCCACCTCCCGCTCTGTTAGTAACCTCTCAGTCTCCTGGGAATTGCATTGTTCCCAATTTTGCCGGATTCCAGGCCTTTAACCTTGGCTAAGCAGACAGTCGATGATCTGAGGAATATCATTCCCAAACGTCCCATGTCCGAGGTAATAACAATTAATAACAATGTCAGTGCATCCTCCTCTAATCTGTGAAAATCATTGCTGCGGACTGTAGGAACATTTATTGACCGAAATTGAGGAGGGTTTGAACCAGATCAAACTCCTCTGAGTTAAGAAGATGGTCTAGATCCCTTTTTCTTTTCCCCTGAAGGCAAATGTACGGCAATGCAATTCAATTGGTGAAATTTCCAGGCTTGAACCAACACAAAATTTACTTCGCACTATCGTTGTAACACAAACACAAAACAAAGTGTTGACTAACCCAACTCGATTGGAAAACTTAACGAAATGATCCATCATTTAACTACGAAACAGTCAATGTTCGAATATCGCAACATTGCATAAAACACACAAAACTGGTTTTCCTGCTATCGGAATGATATTGAGAAACTTGAACTGATGAGGAAAAGGTAAAATGTGATGTTTGTAATTCTTAAGCTTCCAAATGGTTTTGAGGTGCGAATGTATTTTAACCTTGAAGAAATTTGATGCATTTAAAACTCCTTCCTGTCCACGATAGAAACTGTTGAATCTGTTCCGAATTTCCAAGGGCTTCTGTAATTATTTAAGGTTTCTGACAATAGCAATCTCTGACGTTTCGAACAAAACAAAACGAACCTTATGTTACGAACAATATTCAACTAAGCAATGGGCAGCAGAGAGGAAAGCTTTCGAGCAACGCTACCGGGATTGTCACGGAAATTAACAGGAACCATCGCCATGAAAACCCTAAAGCAACCTGACAAATCCGTTTCGCCACAGAATGCAACGTTGGTGCTCAAGACGTTTCCTTGGAAAATCACAGGAAAAGCCATAACGCTGCGATGGCCGGGAATCGAACCCAGATCAACTGCTTGGAAGGCAGCTATGCTCACCACTACACCACCACCGCGCTAGCAGCTAATTTGCCCCTTTTCCCAAACGCACATGCAAGGCCGTGATAGTCACCAACTGAACTGGGGCTGAAAGCAAAACAAGAAATTGCTTGTAAAACGTCAACAGGTCTGAGAACACCAGAATCAGAAGCCTTCAGCCCTTAAGAACAATCACTGGATCCAAAAGGTTCACTCCCCACAAATGCTGCCGGACGTGCTGAGTTTCCCAGCAATTTCTGTGCTGTCTCTCAGATCTGCAACATCTGCAGTTCTTTGTCAGATAGAAAACAAACGTTGTCCCAGTGAAGGGGATATTTGATCAGATGATATTCCACTTCATCCACACAGATATATTGGATGGAGTATAGGATCATAAAATTCCTACAGTGTTGAAACAGGTTATTCGTCTCATCATGCATCCCACCGAGTCTCACCCTCTACGCTATTCCTGTAACCCTGCATTTCTGATGGCTAACCATATAACCAACACTCACTTGAACACTATTGACGATAGAGCGTTGCATATCCACCCTAACCTGCGCATCTTTCGACTGTGCGAGAAAACTGGAGCACCTGGAGGAAACTCACGCAGACACCAGGAGAATGTGCAAACTCCGCACAGACAGTCTTCAATCAGACAGGGATCTGGGTAATTGGAGAGGTTTCAAGAGGGAGTGCAGACTGGTGTGTGAATGATGGGCCGAAAGCCTGATCTCAGTGTTGTAAAAGCTCTGCAATAACATGATTCCCTCCATCCAGCATTCAACACAGTTTGCATTTTGTTTTAATCCGTCCTGTTATTGACATTATTCTGTGTGAAATGTACAGAGAGAGGTTGTTTGTACATTCACTAAGATCTGTGTTGTGATGGGTCAGGAGCATCATATAAAATAACAACTGGCGGAGGGAGCACTGAATTCCCCCTTTGAATCTGCCGAGGACATGCAGGACCTGGAACTTCTCTATCACCACTCACTCACCACCCGGTGCCTGGAGGAAGAACGCCTGATCTTCCTCCTCAGGAACATCCAAGCCCAGGGCATCAATGTGGCCTTTACCATTTGCCTGATTTTCCCCTCCGACCACCTTATCCCAGTTCCATCCTGCCACATCAGCACCATCCTTATGGCCTGTTCTACCTTCCAATCTTCCTTCCCACCTATCTGCTCCACCGTCCTCTCTGACCAATCATCTTTACCCCCACCTCCATCCATCAATTGCGCTCTCCGCTCCCTTCTCCGCAGCCCCACTCCCTCCCATTTACCTGTCCACGATGGACGCTCCCAGCCACATTCCCGATGATGGTGTTTTGCCCTAAATGTCGACTCTTCTGCTCCTCGGATGCTACCTGACCTGCTAGGCTTTTCCTGCATTACTCTAATCTTGATACTGATTTACAGCATCTGCAGTCCTCACTTTCACCTCGCATGACTGAATTCCTGCCCCTTCCAGATCCAATTGGATCTCGTGTTTTCATCATAAATTTCATTATGTTTAAAATATTTTATTTTAAAAATCATCACAATATATTGATGCCCTCATGAGCATGTAATGCATTTAGACAGTTTCCTGTCCAATCCACATATCCCGTGACTCCCTGAGAAACCAGCAATCTGTGTCTTCCAATCTGAAATGCACTCAGTGAGGATGCATCAGCAATCGTCAGGGACAGAAAATATTAAAGACTCGCAGGCCTTAGAGTTAATCGCTCTCTCCTCATCTCATTCCCAACTAACCTGCCCTTACCCTGAGGGTGTGTCAATAATAATCAAAAGATCTGTAAATGGTGTAACTTTAACACTGACTTCTCTTCACAGATTCTGTCAGACCTGCTGAGCTTTTCCGCAACTCCTGAGACTGTGTTATCGTGTTTCAGATACCCAGACCCACAGGATCAATTTCGCACCATCTACCCTCTGAACCCTGTTCAGAATTTGATGCATTCAAATGAAATCGTATTTCAATTTTCTCGAATATGGACACAATTTATTCAAAAGCTCAGCATTAGAGCACGTGGGTTCCAAACAATGACCTTTATTTTGTGGTTCATTAATGTGTTTGGCTCATTGCTGCTGGCTTACCACGTATTACTCAGATATAATTGCTTTGGCGAAGTTGACGATGAGTTAGCATCTTGATCTGCTGCCAGTCATTTTGTCCAGATAAAACCATAATGATGTAAGGGAGGGAGTTCCAGGATTTCCAACGAATGGCACTTGTGGAAGTGAGACGTTTTTCCGAGCCAGGGTGGCGAGTGCCTTGGTGTGGAATTGTCAACTGGTGTCCCATGTATCTGCTGTGCTCAGTGTCCCACGCGATAATGGTGTGGTTCTGGAAGCTGCTCTGTGAGGAACTTTGGCGAATTTCTACAGTGCATCTTGTCTGTGGTACACTCCAATGTTTCTGAGTGTGGGTGGTGGAGACAGAGAATGTTTGTGACTGTGGTGCTGAGCAAGCTGCACTGCAAGTTAATTCCACCTAATTATGGGGAACATAACTACTTGCCATCATCATCAATCCATTTCACACCTGGACATCCAGTGATTACACGGATGTGGTGTACAAGTCTGTTAGTTGCTCAAATGACCATGATCTTTTAACTAGATTCACCTTTTCACAGATATTATGCTGAGAGACCTCACGCGACTGTTCCACTTTCTCGTCAACATTTCATCTGTAAAAACTGGGAACGAACGGGTGGGACACAGATTGTGCTGCAGATGGTTAGACACAGCGCAGTGTCAGTTACTGCACACTGAATCTGTTTGGCTTCATGCATGTGTTTCTCTGAATGTGTGTGTGCATTCTCGTGTGTTCCTGTCTATGTGATTCTGTGTGTATCTACCCATCTATCTCTTCCTGACTATCTGTGCTTATGTGAGTGTGTTTGTGTCTCATTATGTATATTAGTGTGTGTCTCCACGTTTATGTATCTCTGGGTCTGTACCTCTGTGCAACGGGCTCTCTGTTATTTTCGGGATTTTAACAATTGAAATGTGGTTTAAACCCCAATATATCTGTACCTCTGACTATTCCTCTTGGGCGTGAAGTTATACATTGATTTTTGTTATGTTTGATCGTGTGCGTGCGTGTGTGTGTGTGTGTGTGTGTGTGCGTGTGTGTGTATTTGCGTGTGTGTGTTTTGTGCCTGCCTCTGTGTGTGTGTGACAGACGGAAATACGTACAGAGACTCAGACACAATCACATCTACAGAGAGATGTGCAAAGACACATTCAGACAGAAGCACACATATCGACTATGTCACACAGACATACACACACAAGCGCACAAATGTTGATGGAGATAGCAAAAGTGATACTATTAGAATTTCTTGTTCCTAAAACTAAATGACAAATTAATAGATTTTTGGATTGTTTGACTTTACAGGAAATTTGTCCATAATTTTGTCCGGACAGCTGCGCTTTTAACATGTTTTTGAACGAAATAAGAGAAAGGTGGTTTAGTTAGTAGAGTGCGAGGTTAATGTTGAAAGGATGAAAGCAATTTGAATCGATGAACCTATTTTACCATACCTGCGTTTTCCAGTCTTTTCAAAATGGCCTCTGATGCTTCTGAATTGGGTCGATGTGTTGTCTTGTTCCAGGATGATGAATTAGGAATTGAGAACCTGAAGGATATTTCTATTAGAATCAATACCGATCATTGGAAAAGTCCTCTTCCATAGGAAAGGGGACTTTGGGATTGCTGTTAGATCTTCAGCACTTCGAAGACCACCCAGCAAAGAATAATGAAATACAAAATTACACACATTGTAATCCACTGGCCTTCTTTAAATGTTTCAAATTAGCCATGCAACATATTTTGATGGTGTCGTTTTTTGTAACCATTTTAATATACACATCACTAGAAAACCGAATGTGAATTCAGATATATTGTCCTAAAATACAAATGATGAAATACGTAAAAGCTTTAAGAAATGTGAAGGTTGCATAACATTGCAAGAAGGGAGAAATAATAAATAGACTGCACTTTTTATAAAAATTGTGCATCATGTATTTTGCAAGTAAATGCGTTTTTAAAATGGTATTTTATTTTTCTCAGGGCGAATACATATAAAAAACATTTAAAATAAATTGAGTGTAATTGTGGACTAAATGTGAAAAGAGCGACCTTACAATCAGATCGAAAGTGGAGGATAGCTGCAAGGTTTGACAGCAATTTACCTGATAGTGACCCAATAATTGAAATGTGATTGGAGATGAGCGGAGTTATACACAGATGCAGCCTTTGTTTGTGACAAGGAGCTCATTGATTATTGGCCACTAGTTCACCACTGACAAAGGCTGTCAGCTACCAGCAACGATGTGATTGGTTCTCAGGCAACTAAACAGCATGGGACTCTGAACAAGATACAGGGAAGTCTTCACCTGCTCAGGAGCTCTCTCTGTTCGCGGCAGTGATAGGTGCTTTAATCCTGAAGAAACCTGGTTTATTTTTGTTTCAGCTGTTCCTTTTAATGAGTGTGTTAGAGACTGTTTGTAAGTATTAACCAGTCCTTCTGCATGGTGTAAATCAATGACAGCCTCCAAAATGCACTGCACAAATTTACCAAGGCGCTAAACAAACTACATTCCAAAGGCATGACAACGAAGAAATGGAAGGGCTGGGGAAGCAGATGAATGGGAGTGTTATGACTTGGAGCCAGTGATCAAGAGTAGAGGACTTTAATTTATAAAGTCAGGAAGTATGGGATACAGTGAGATTTGGCGATCTGGATTCAGAACTGGCTGGCTGACAGAAGGCAGAGAGTGGTTGTAGATGTAAAATATTCTGCCTGGAGGACAGTGTTGATTGGGGTCCCGCAGGGCTCTGTTCTTGGGCCTCTGCTCTTTGTAGTTCTTATAAATGACTTGGATGAGGAGGTTGAAAAGTGGGTTAGTAAGTTTTCAGATGGCACTAAGGTTGCAGGTATTGTCGACAGTATAAATGGCTACTTCAGCCTGCAGCGCAACATAGATAGAATGCAGATCTGGGCATGGCAGATGGAGTTCAACGTGGATAAACGCGAAGTGATGCATTTTGGAAGGAGGAACACGAATGCTGAATATAAGATTAATGACAGGATCCTTGGCAGTGTGGATGAGCAGAGGGATCTGGGTATGCAAGTACATAGATCCCTCAAATTTGCGACCCAAGTGGATAGGGTTATTAAGAAAGCATATGGAGTATTGGCTTTCAATAAGGGGGATTGAGGTTAAGAGCTGCGAGCTTTTGCTGCAGCTCTACAAGTCCCTGGTGAAACCACTCTTTGAATATTGTGTCTAGTTCTGGTCGCCCTACTACAGGAAAATGCAGAGGCTTCGGAGAAAGCGCAAAGAAGGTTTACCAGGATGCTGCCTGGACTGGAGGGCTTGCCTTCTGAAGAAAGTTGGAATAACCTCGGACTTTTCTCTCTGGAGAGAAGGAGGAAGAGAGGAGACCTGATCGAGGTATAGGAAATAATGTGTGGAATTGATACAATCAATAGGAAGAGACTTTTCCCCCGGACAGGATTGACTGGTATGAGAAGTCATAGTTTGAAGATATTAGGAGGAAGGTCTAAAGGAGATGTCAGAGGTAGGTTCTTTACGCAGAGATTTGTGAATGCATGGAATCGGTTGCCAGCTGTGGTCATGGAAGCAGAATCACTGGGGACATTGGTGCGACTCCTGGACATGCACATGGATAGCAGTGAGTTGAGGGGTGCGTAGGTTAAGTTACTATATTTGACATTAGGATTAAATCTCGTGGGCCAAAGGGCCTGTTCTGTGCTGTACTTTTCTATGTTCTATGTTCTATGAGTGCATACACTTGGTATATCTAAACGTAAGGTTCAACCTGGTGAAGCTACGACACAGAAATAGTTGCATGCCAGAAACCATAAGAAGCAAGGCTAATTGATTTCATCACTCACAGATCAGACATAATATCTGCAGTCCTGCCACCTCCCATCATAAATAATGCTGGACAATATAATAAATCATTTCTTTCACATGAACGTCGAGGCTGAGGGATACGAAATAGATCCTTTCGAAATTATGACAGGCATCAAAGTAATGGATAATGGAAGTCTTTTACACAGACCACAGGAGACATAGGTTTAACGTGTTATCGAGCAGACCAGACCCAGACGTATGGTATGCAGATTGATTCTTCTTGTTTTATGATAGTCATACAAACTGAGAAACAGTGAAGAATATTGAGTTGCATTCTCTTCAGTACAAATCATACCTTGCTTAAGGACATCAGTTTAATATAGTTTCACAGCTTTTGAACAGGTGCAGAGAAGGATCAACTCTATATATGACAGGTCTATTCATAAGTTTGATAACAGCACGGTAGAAATTGTTTTCTGAATCCATTGGTGCGTATTTTCAAACATTTGCATCTTCTCTCCGATGGAAGAGTTTGGGAAAGAGCATTGCGGTGGTGGGAGGGGCCTTTGATTGTGTTGGCTGCATTCCTGAAGCAGTGGGAATTCAAGACTGAGTCAATGGAAGGAAATATGATTTGCGTGATGGATTGTGTTAGGTACATGCATCTCTGCAATTTCTTGCAATACGGCCAGTGCAGTTACCAAACGAAGCGTCTGGATAGAATGTTTTCTGCAGTGCAATATTAAAATTGATCAGAATCATTGCCAAAATGCTAAATTTTCTTCCCCGTCTGAGGTGGTAGATGAATTGATGTGCTTTCTTGGCTGTAGAGTTGACATGGACAGACTGATTGTTTGTGATATTTATTACTCGGAACTTGAAGCTGTCCATCACCTCCAAATCAGCACCAATAACAGAGACCAGTGTGTGTCCTTCAGTCCAATTCCTGAAGTCAATGGCCAGATCCCTTGTTTTGCTGACATTGAGGGAAAGTAACACCATGTCACTAAGCTCTATTTCCTGTAGGAGAAAGTGAGGACTGCAGATGCTGGAGATCAGAGCTGAAAACTGTGTTGCTGGAAAAGCGCAGCAGGTCAGGCAGCATCCAAGGAGCAGGAGAATCGACGATTCGAGCATAGGCCCTTTTTCATGAATGAGGAAGGTGGGCCAAGCAGGCTAAGATAAAAGGTAGGGAGGATGGACTTGGGGGAGGGGCGTTCGGAAGGCGTACGTGGAAGGAGGTTAAGGTGAGGGTGATAGGCCGGAGAGAGGGTGGGGGCGGAGAGGTCAGGAAGAAAATTGCAGGTCCAGAGTCGGAGGTTTGGCACTGAGATAAGGTGGGGAGAGGGGAAATGAGGAAGCTGGAGATATCTGCATTCATCTCTTGTGGTTGGAAAGTTCCTAGGCAGAAGATGAGGTGCTCTTCCTCCAGGCGTCGCTTGCCATGGTCTGGTGATGGAGAAGGCCAAGGACCTGCATGCCCTTGGCGGAGTGGGAGGGGGAGTTAAAGTGTTCAGCCACAGGGCAGCTGGGTTGGTTGGTGCGGATGTCCCAGAGGTGTTCTCTGAAATGTTCCGCCAGTAAGCGGCCTGTCTCACCAATGTAGAGGAGGCGACATCAGGTGCAGTGGATGCAGTAAATGTTGTGTGTGGAGGTGCAGATGAATTTGTGACGGATATGGCAGGATCACTTGGGGCTGTGGAGGGAAGTAAGGGGGGTTTTGGGCGCAAGTTATGCATTTCTTGCGGTTGCAGGGGAAGGTGCTGGGAGTGGAGGTTGAGTTCGTGGGGGTTGTGAAACTGGCAAGGGAGTCGTGGAGGGAGTCTTTCCAGAACGCTGGTGGGGGAGGGGAGGGAAATATATCCTTGGTGGTGGGGTCTGTTTGGAGGTGGCAGAAATGACGAAGGGTGTTACGATATCTGGAGATTGGTGGGGTGGTAGGTGAGGACCAGTGGGGTTCGGTCCTCCTGGCGATTAGAGGGGCGGGGTTCAAGGGCGGAAGAGCGTGAAGTGGAGGAGTTGCGGTGGAGAGCATGAGGGTTCTCAAGGCAGAGCTAAAACCAAGATACAGAAGTCTGATGTACGTGTCCTTGTTATCCAGATGTTCCAGAGATGAGTGAAGTGCCAGAGAGATGGGGTCTGCATGGATTGATTACGATCGTGGCGAAGTATCGAGGACCTGAGCAATCTGGGAGTTAGTGTTTGCCATTCCTAACCTCTTAAAGCACTTCATAGATGAGATCGGCCATGATTGTATAAAAAATCGGAGCAGGTTCGAGGAGCCGAATTCCAGACTCATGCTCCTATTTCTTGTGTTCATTTGTTCTTTATAGCTCAGAGGGAAACATGTTAACGAATGGTCCTGGCAGACAATGAAGATCCACACACACAAATCCCATTTCTCAGCTATAAGCCCATCGTCCTGAAGGTTTCAGCAATGCATGGGATTATTGAAATACCACACAGGTAGTACGAATGCTTATGATTCAAACATTCATCCTCGTAATGAGAGTGTGTGAGACTTTACGTTCTTCTGGATGTATGGTAGCCGACTGTAAAATAAACCTCAGCAGGAACCGCAAAGAGGAGGGTATCAGACTAAGGAGCACAAACAGTCCAAGAGCTGCAAATGTTGTTAGGAAGAAGGCCACCTGCACAAGAACTACCCAAGACAGGGGAGGGTGGGGCCTGGTAGTGAGGGTGTTGATTCAATATTACCAGAAGTGTTAAGTGAGTTGATCAATCAATGAATTAATTAAAATTTGATGAAGAAATGTATCTGACTCTCTCTGTCACTGTCTGTCCCTCTTTTTATAAAAGTGATAAAATACCGCCCTCTGCTGGCCTTCCAGTGTCACTGTACAAGCAGTAGAATTTTTTTTTCTCTGGGACACTTTGCTCCTGTCCCTGTTCATTCTTTTATTTCTGACAGTCTCACAATGCTCTGAATGACGCAAAGGCGCAAGCGGCTGCGCAGTGATGTCACAAAAAGAATGGCCACAACCAGCGGGGAAAGTCTGACACCGAGGAAGTGAGAGGAGGCAACAGGGGACTCGTGCAGGGGCCGTGAGGTGAGGGAGAGCGATCCCCTCTGGCCACCACGAGAGGAACCAGCAACCACTTTCTGAATGAAAGCAACTAGATATTTTTGGAGAACTAGGTCGTTTATTCTCATTCCATCATTCAGTAAAAAGGCAGCACCCACTCCCTGAAATACTTCAATACTATAGTACAGGAAATGTATAAATGTTAGGAACCACAGAACGATGAAAGGGTTTAACATTGTTGCTTGGGCAGAATTTCAGCAGTGGCCCTGTTTTCTGCCTCCCACCATTTTCTAATCGAAAAGTTACATTTGTTGCTTCCGAGGTTAAATGAACCTTCTCTGAATTTAATGAAGGAAAACAAAAGAAGTGGTAGAGCAATAGTGATAAAGGGACTGCATTGTTCGGGCATTCGGCAGATGTCTGTGACAGTGTAGATGCGAAACCAGATAGCACGCTGCCTCTCTGGTTGCAGAGTCTGCGATGTCACTGAGTGGCTGAAGGACAGTCTGAAAAGGATACAGCAAATATAAGATGAGGCAACGGTTGGAGCCTTGAAAACGGTATACAGGAAGCTGTGAGATCAAATGACAACTTAGGGTTAAATACAGAATAAACTTCCCTCGATGATGCCTAACCAAACATTTTGAATATATGTACAATCTGAGAAATGATAGAAATTTAACTCACGCTCAACTATCACCACAGAAACGCACGTGCATACGCGGACGCGCGCGCGCGCACACACACACACACACACACACACACACACACACACACACACACACACACACACACACACACACACACACACACACACACACACACACACACACACACACACACACACACACACACACACACACGCAGTAATTCTCGATTGTTATCCAAGAGGGTTCCCATTTTCAATGAAAATAGATGTATTCCAGAACTTCATCACGGAGTTCTTTACTTGATTGTTTCTGTTCAGTTTGGATTCTAAACTAGATTCCTGATTCGTAACATCCCCATGGACAATTTTCCTCAACCCATGTGCTATGATCTGCTCACAAAAATTGTATTTGATTCCAATACCGTATGTTGTTTGATACAGGAACCTTTCTGTGTCGGGAGGATTGAGTCTTGAGTCCGACCCAGGTGTGTGAATGTCCTGTTTGTCTGACATCCAGGATTGTTTAATGAAGCTTTGATGTTTGGAAATCCTGATGTTATTTTTTTTACAGTCCCTTAGGAGAACTCTATTTATTTTCAGTCAAGTACTCCTTTAATCTGGATCTTATTAATTGATTCAACATCATTATCCACAACATTGGACACAAATCGGGAGAGTTAAAGTGATGGCGTCACCAAATATTTGGACAGTTTGGCAATTATGACCCGGACTTGGACCGAGGGAGGTGAAGACGTTTTACTGTGATCGTACAGGAGGTATGGACATCATGAAGCACGTTCATCCTCAGACCGAATAGAAATAACTTCTGCATGTGTCCTCCTAAATTCTGCTACTCTTCTCTTCCCTGTTTCCTGCATTTTCAATTTGTGTCATTTGCAAATTCTGAAGACATGTCCTGTTGTCTGGAGGTAGACAGTGAGTCAAGCTCGATGTCCACAACAAAGACTCCCAAACCAAGCGTCAGCATGCTGACATCTCTTGATGCCAGTGACCAAGTCCTCATTGACAAAGTGGGAGTTTGAGATTCAGAAACTAAATAACTGTGACACTCTGTTCTGTCCATTGACTCTCCACCCCTCAGTGAAATTCAAATAATGACCTAGTTCCCTGTTGAAGGTGTCAGTTGGAGCCGCCTCCATAAGAATTCCAGAAAACCCCTCCACAAAACACCAAGCGTGGAGTCAACAAAAAACATCTCTTACTACACATCTGTTACTTTTGCAGATAATTGTAGCCTGTGTTGTCTCATTCTTGAACCTTATATTTGGGGAGCAGTATCTCCCAGGGATCTTATGATTTTTGAAAGTCCCATCAGATTCCCTATCTGAAAAGTTCCATTCTTTCCAATCCATCCCCATGATTGAAAGTGCTGACCCAGGGACAAATATTCCAGTAATCTGTAGTGGTTAAGGAAGTGAGCTCACTCTCTACCACCTTCTCGGGAGGAATAAGTGACAGCACAGACAGTTAAGGCCACATTCTTTAGGAAGGCCTCCCCATTAGAGATTTCAGATCCCCAGTTGATTACCACAGAGTCTATGTCCAGGTTTTTGCAGGGGCCTGACATGCACAGCCAGCCTGTGCTTATCCAATAAATACCTGACCAATGGAATTATTCATTTCTGAATGAGTTAATGCAGAGAAATATTGATGCTTTTCATTGTAATTCTCTGGTTGTACAATCGACTAGAATCTGCTGTAAATGATACTCTCCATTAGGTGTTCGGCAGTTTATCAGGTATTCGTACAGTAGATATTCGACCCATTTGAATGGTTGGATTTTAACCCAGTGGAAGAGTTCCTGTCCTAATCAAACGCAGGTTCAATTCCCAAGCATCGTCATTGGGCACAGTTGTTACATGGGTTCCCTTGGAACTGGCTGTCCAAGCTCTGTGTGTAATTGTCAGTGTCCCTCTGTGCAGCCGAGAGTGAGGCCCACAGTGATTCCTTCCTGGTCGTGCCTTGCCCCTTGGGGAACACTGAGACATGGAGATTTTACAGAGGCTGCGCTGTGGGGTCTGTCCCCTGAGTCTCATCACCCTGCTGCTGGGTCTCTATCCTCACAATGGGAGATAACCCCCTTTCAACTCGAGCTGGAGATTCAACAACAGCCAATAGTATTGATCCCTGGGGCACGGCCGCTTAAACGTGAAGAAAAGGAAATCAGAGAAAGTTGCTCAGACAGAGAGAGTACTGGGGAGAGAAACTGAATTTCTCACGTGTCCAAAATCAGGTTGGAGTGCAGTGACTACAGCGACTCCAGCTGTCTTTTCCCATTTGAACTGAACTGATTGTACTGGAATCTGAAATATGAAAATTAAATCGAGGAAAATACTTCGTGTCCATCAGGGGGAAAGTGGACTTGACATTTCAACATCAATAAGTGTTAAGCATAAATTTTAATGAATCCTAATCATACTTTACTTATTTTATTGCAAGTTAACAAATACTCACAATCTGCTGTCGACTCTTACTTTGTCTGAGTTCCATTTGCTTTCATCAGAAATTAAAAATGCAGCAATTAAAAGGATTTAGTGACAAAGAAAAAAGAGAGGAACCGGAGGAAATGAAAACAAAATGGAAGTGCAGGAATGATGAGATAACAAAATGATAAGGGTGCAAAACAGAATCTCTGCATTCCAACTTTCTTGTCCAAAGTTGCTTGGAAGCAGAAAGAAATAGATCGGGAATGGAGTTTGTGGTAGAATTGAGCAAAAGTGCCAAATTATTATTGGAAGCTATGAAATACTGAGACCAGGATTGGAATCAGGAGGTGTAGCCACGTGGGCAGGGTAGGAAAAGTCTTGAATGCAACATTGTCAGAACTGACCAATTAACGGCCGGTCAGCAATCATATTTAAAGGCTGTTACCTATACTTTCAAACAACAGCTCTGGAGAGACATTGGCTACTAACAAACATTTACCATCAATTAGATTCAGGTTGCTCCCTGATTCACTAAAGTTCCTGCATGTAGTTTGTGCACAGGAACAGTCCCTGTTCTATCAAGGCTGGAGAAGATCAATAAGTCAAAGTGGGCAAGTTCAGGTAGAGATTGCTGAGGTGGTGTGTACGTGTGGGGAACCTGCTTAAGTTGACAAAAAGTGATCAGCGAACGGACATTTTCTGGAAGGGTTACAAGGTTAAACTGAAGAACTTACAAGTGGCCAGAGATGAAAGTGAAATTGAAAGCAAAACACATCACATCCAGCCACTGGCAAATCCATGGCAGCAGACTGTCCTTCCAAAAGGTCAGGTTAAAGAGGGTCCATTGTGCCCTGACAGGGTAGATCAGCTGCTGACTTCGGTAACTGGATAATGGGGAGTGGTGCTGTTTCGGGGGAGTGGGGGTTGGAGGCCTCACAGGCACATCCCGTGACCAACAGCAGCTCCTCATCCCCGCTGAAAATTACACCAGAAACCACGCAGAAAGCTCCCAGGTTGTAGGCATATTCTCGTCCTTAGGCAATCACAGGAGAGCCAGAATGATCAAAACCAATGGAGAAAACAGATAGCAGCTTGACGTCACTTCAGCTGTCAGTGCAGAGGTACAATAACACCATACCACCCGCATTTGTTAAGAAGGTCACCTTGAAGACCTTAGATTTCACAAGAATTAACTTTGTTATTACATGACACCGTGGTGTGTCGCCATTTTCAATTAATTCTGGTGGGATGCATGACAAGTCAATACCGTCAATTACGCACCCCACTGGGAGCAGGGAGTCAGTGAACTCTCTACAGAAAGGGGCCATTGACAACAGGGCAAGTAGGGGTCGAGAAGAGCGCAGATAGGTGAATTGGAGCATGACCAAGAGCATCAGGCGCTTACCTGGTCAGAGGGTTCAGGGCTGTGTGAAATTACTGCCCGCAGCATGGAATAATGGACATCCGGGTTCTCTAATGTGAGACCCTCAGAAGAACAGTGGATACTGGCATTCAATTTACACAAATTCTGCCGGCTCAGGAGGGCGACTGGGCAAGAGTCTGAAATAATGGCAGCATCAGTCGCAGTGGCAGGTTCAATACTGGAGTTATTGGGTTAGGAGAGTGGCTCTGTTATGCGTAGTCCTGAAAAACCTACAGTGCAGAGGGTCTTGCAACTCAGGTAATTTTCCGTGTTGGGAGCCGTAGACGGTTGGACAGACCCAGAATCCACCACAATATAAATGAGCAGCTCACCACCTCCACATCCATTATCGGAATTCCAGACGGGGCGATTGAGAGACATATTGAGATCGCGTGTGAAAACTCCCACTCACGATAGCTGTAGTTAGTTTCTGGAGCACGGGGGAAGGGATTAGCCACAGTGTAGGCAGCCTGTTGAAGCTGCCTCTGTTGTGTGGTGGACTGCTGTCGTGCCTGAGGGGAGAGAGAGAGGGTAGATGGCCCTGGGCGACATTGGTTGGATTAGCACTGTCTCACTCAGTATTCCAATTTCCCACTGTTCCAGCACTGCCTTCTATAAATTGCCCTAGTTTGCTGTACTGGCCTGTCGGTGTCCCTCTGGTTGTCAAGTTGCGCGAGGCAGTCGAATGCCCCCGTCCGTTTTGGTGTAGTGAACAACCAATTCCCGTCCAAGTTACCACGTTAAATTAAAATGTCCGTCCAGCTCGTCGTTTGATTGTGCAACGTGAAAACGTGAGCTTAAGTAAGGTCTGCACAGTAAGCTTTTCGTTCTCTGCTAATGGAATGCCCGACGAGGAGTCCCCGACCTCCCTAAAGCGGACAATGACATCGAGCAAGTGCTTGGCTGCTCTGCAGACACTGGATAACAGCCCAAAGTCGGCGTGCCGTCTTGCACTGGCCTTTATTGCATCCTTCACGGTGCTGTCCAGGCACTTTTTCCCAGTCTGAAGCGGTGTCCAAGGATTGGATGGGGATGTCAATAACAGGGCTAATGGTCACCCAGTTGGTTATATGCGCAAGCTGTAATATGGTCTGCACGTCTTGGGACAGACATATGAAAATACAGGAAATTTCGAGGACTCAATTGTAGAACGGGAGCTGTCACTTCAACGGGTCTGGGGCATCTTGTCGCAAGGCTCAGACCTCTGCGTGGATCCAGGTCTTATACAGTGGAGTGCACCCAATCATGATGCGGGGAAAATGACATTTGGTGCCCTGTTAATTTCTGCAAGCACTCGGGCTTCTTGTGAGTCTGGAGTTATCATTTGTGTTGGGCAGCAGTGCTGATTCATACAGCCCGCCGGTAATGTGTCCCATCGTGGTCTTGCTATGTAATGCATGGCAAAAAAATTGAGCCACTTCATTTCGGCCCAACGGGTCTGGCTTTGAAGACAGTATGGGAAATTTCGGGGACTGCGGGGCATAGGGCGGTGTGGCCGGATCTGGAATTATTGGGGTCTCAGTGTCGGTTTTATTGCAGCAGTCTTTCGTCTTCGCGGCCTGATACTGCTGGGCAAAGTGTCGAAACTTTGCAAGACACTTCAGCATGTATAGAGGGTCACAGGAGGGGTCATCGTGCCCTCCCGTAATGGCCGTGGTCCAATAATCAAGCTTATCGAATTTAAAGGACCCCAATATGGCCAATTTCCTTGTGGCCATGTATAAACGTCTCCTGTAAAGTGGAGAAATTGAGGACTGCCGATGCTGGAGATCAGAGCAGAAAATGTGTTGCTGGAAAAGCGCAGCAGATAAAGCAGCAGTCAAAGAGGACAGGCCGCATACTTGCAGAACATTTCAGAGAACACCTCTGGGACACCCGGACCAACCAACCCAAACACCCCATGGCTCAACACTTCAACTCGCCCTTCCACTCCACAAAGGACATGCAGGTCCTTGGACTCCTCCATCGCCAGACCATAGCAACACGACGACTGGAGGAAGAGCGCCTCATCTTCCACCTAGGAACCCTCAAACCATAAGGGATGAACTCAGATTTCTCCAGTTTCCTCATTTCCCCTCCCTCCACCTTGTCTCAGTCCCAACCCTTGAAGTCAGCACCGCCTTCCTAACCTACAATGTTCTTCCTCACCTCTCCGCCTCCACCCCCACGCTGGCCTATCACCCTCACCTTAATCTCCTTCGACCTCTCGCATTTCCAACACCCCTCCCCCAAGTTCCTCCTCCCTAACTTTTATGTTAGCCTGCTGGGCACACGTTCCTCATTCCTGAAGAAGGACCCATGCCCGAAACTTCGATTCTCCTGCTCCTTGGATGCTGCCTGACCTGCTGCGCTTCACTGTAAAGTGGGTAATGTAACCGCCATCCCCTCTCTCTTTCGGCACAGTGTCTGCCAGTGATACAGGTATAACAAGAGAATCTCCGATCTTTATTTTGAAGTTCACGTATTTGTAGGGCGGCATGGTTATCACTGCTACCTCACAGCGCCAGGGTCCCAGGAACGATTTCAGCCTTGGGCGACTGTCTGTGTGCAGTTTGCACATTCTCCCCATGTCTGCGTGGGACTCCTCTGCGTGCTCCAGTTTCTTCACACAATTACAAAGGTGTGCAAGTCAGGTGCTAAATTGCCCATAGTGTCAGGTGCATTAGTGGGAGGGAAATGTGTCGGCGTGGCTTACTCTTCTGAGGGTCGGTGTGGACGGGTTGGGTCGACAGGCCTGTTTGTACACTGAAGGGAATCTAAACTTACATGCCTCCTCAATATCGTCTTGGACAATTTCGGTCCTGGGCCGTTCTCACGACATAGTTGGGGTTGCCCAGCTAGCACATCCCAGCAGTGGGTGGAATTCCCTGCCCCCATGGCGTACTGGACATCATGCGTTGACTGCTTAGCATTACACTTCAGCTTTCGAGGAAAGACAGAGGGAGTACTCACAGAACACACAAGCAGTGTGTGATTGACAGGTCAAGCAATAAAGGATTACTGAGTGCACAATCGCTCACCGGACTGTAAACACACACTTGTCTGATGGATAAACACACTTAGACAAGACACCTGAAACTGACAAGACATGCCGTCAGCAACTGCAAAACAAACAGACATATCCAACGCAAATGCTCAGAAATCACAAGACAGAGAAAAAAGTGAACTGGTGGAGCTCCTGTAAATTTCCTTCGAGCTGAGGAATCTCTTAGGATTGATGTGAAATTTTTTATCTGCAGACTCTCCTTCTATTTTGCCAGGCTTCCCTTGCCCGTCCGGCTTTCCCCTGGCTGGATCCGGGCTACGGCACAAGCTCTGGACGTGATTAATACAATCAAGACACAATCAAGCATTCAATCAGTTCTAGAATGGGATCAGGGGGTTCCAGCTCTCTTCGTGGGTATTTGAGAATGTACCTTTCCTTGGCAGTAAGGTGATACCATTGTTGCTCTCCAGACATGAGCAAGGTATTCTGGTGCATCCCTGGCTTCCTTTGGCTTTGATATCACTGGGGTATTAGATTTCACTTCAGCCTTTGGGACAGCTGTGTTTATGGGTCGAGGAAGCTTATTGGTAGTTTGTCTTGGGAAGTGTATTCCCAGGTTTGTGAATGACTGTGGTCATGTATAGTTTCCCTTGTCAGCCTGTTTGGTCAATGCTGAGGCATTTTTGGGTGTTCCTTGTATGGCTTGGACATGCTAGATTTTCTGTGTTCTTATTGGCCATGCTGTGTGTAGGCAGGTTTGCAAGTTATTTCCCATTCTGTTGAAAAATAAACTTTAAGATCTTCAAAGGTTTTGAATTCAAAATCTTAATTCAACATCAACCTGTTCACATGGGGACAAACCACTCAGCTGTTCCATGGACGGGAAGATATTCACTCGGGGATCAATCCTAATGGCTTCAACAAAGGGAGAGAAAATATGTCTGCTGTTTGGTCAGAAATTATCTTCACAACCCCGCCTCATGTCACCAAATCGACATGACACTGGAGAGACACCATTCTTCTGCTCTGTGTATGAAAAGGAATTTATTAAATCAGCAAAGCTTCAGATAAAGAAGAATGGGCACACTGTAGAGAGGCCTGCACTGAGTGTGGAAAGAGATTCACCTGGTCATCTCTATTCAGTGAGCACGAGCATATTCACACGAGCGAGAAACATTTCCTTGCCCCATGCCTGGGAAGTGATTAACTCGGGTCTCCAATCTCAGCAGATATGGACCTGTTCCCACAAATGAGAGAAAATGTTAATGGTATGACTTTGAAAAGAGCTTAAAGAGTAGCAATGATGTGATGGAACACCAGAAAACACATGAGATTCCCTGCAGTACGGCAACAGGCCCTTCGGCCCAACAAGTCCACACAATCCCAACAAAAAGCACTCAAGCCTATTACCCTCCCTTATATTTATCCCAACTATTATCTATGGTATAGGTAATATATCATGGCCAATTCACCTAACAGGCACACCGTTTTGTCTTGTGGGATGCAATTTGAGGACTTGGAGGAAACTCACGCAGACACGTGGAGAACGTGCAAATTCCGCACAGACAGGTCTCCGAGGCTGAAATCGACGGCAGCCCCTCATGCTCTGAGCCAGCAGTGCGAAACACTGAGCCACCGTGGGTGGAGAGGCAGTTAATTTGCACTGTGGGTAGCAAGTGATTCAATTACTCATTTGCACGTGTGACAGCCCAGTCAGGTGGAATCTGTTTCACTCAGTTGGCTGCTTTGTTGGCTTATAAAGCAGTGTGATGCTCGCTGCGTGGTTCCAATTCCTATCAGTGGTTTGAGGTTAATTTAAAGGTTGTATTTCACTAAATATTCTCTGACCTGCGGTCTGGTGGTGCTCTGATTAAATTTCTCAAATAAAGGCAGCAGCCTCAAAGGTCTGGTAAGATGGTAACAGTGCAAAAAATCCAATGAGGTCGCATGTGAATGCGATATCGTGTTATTGCATCGAGAATTGAACTGTGTTCATTCTGTCAGCAGGGGTTTACTTCATTGGATGTGTTTAATCTCTTTAATTGATCTGGTGTTTAATTGTTCAGTTTTCAATCACATCAAATTCAATTACTTTTTCTCCTGATTTCTGTACAATTATAGGAGACTGGTAGATATCCATTCATTGCCCTGTTCTTGATCCTTTTCTTCATTGTTAAGTGTGGATTTGTACTTAAAAATATTCCGATGCATTCAGCATTTCTGAATGCTCTTCACATCTAAATGAAGACCTTGTGAAGTGTATTCACTTATGTCAGAGAAACAACAATCCTACAGTAAGAGCACAAGATTGTGTTCTCATCAGCGTGAACATGTTGATGGGACCTCAATTACTGGAACATTATAAAGCATTTCCTAAACTGTGTCAATAAAACAAATTGTTGTCACAGTGAACCCTTTGGTGTAAAAAGGAGGATGGCTGGCTGAAGTGCATCCTTTCCCCAATTCAGAACATATGAATAGCCTCTCGCCTATATGAATTCGCTCAACACTCAGTAAGTTTGAGAAATGTAAGAGCCGGTGAATAGTCTCTTTCCAGTGTGAACTCTCTTGTATTTCAGCAGATTGCCGGAATCAATTAATGACTTCAAATCACAGCGGACGAATGATCTCTACGCTGTGTGAACACACAGGTGTCTCAGCAGAATGAATGACTGACTGAATTCTTTCCCATTCTTCGAACAGGCGAACGGTCTCTGTCCACTGAGTTCGCAGATGTAAAGTGAGATCAAATGACGGCCTGAACCCACTCCCTCAGTGAGAATACTTGAAGGGTTTCTCATCAACGTCAACACTTTGATGGTACAGCAGTTCGTCAAAACTTTTAAAGCGTTTTCCATACTCTGGACAATTAAATGGTTTCTTCTCCGTGTGAACCCACAGGTGAGTCAGCAAGTTAGAAAACTGAGTAAATCCCTTTCCACACTCAGAACAGATGAATGGCTTTTCCCCGGTGTGGTTGCACTGATAAATTTTCAGGGCTGACAAGTAATTGAATCGTCCCCACATTACCATAGTTTCTCTCCAGTGCCCCTCCAATTATGTCTCGATAGTTCAGATAATGAATGGTTTCACTCCACTGTGAATGTCGCTTTCTGCTTTCATTTTCAAAGGCCGGGGAGGTTCAGGCTACATGGAACAAAGCAACTCCATCAAATTCTGATGTAATGCTTCGTTTCAGTTTCCCAAATGCAAATCCTCATCTTTGATTCTCGTCAAATAAATCCAGAAATATCTCAGTAAGAGAGAACTCCTCAGAACACCAAAGCATATGGTTTTCATTCTTCGTCGGATGTGGGTATTCCAGAACAGGTCAGCCTTTATTGTTCATTCCTGATTTGACTGGACAAGGTGATGATGAGCTGCCTTCTTGAACCATTGTTTCCGTGTGCTGTCGGTAGACCCAAATTATAGGGGAGTGAAATCCACAATTTTGACCCATGATTCTGGAGGAACGACAATGTATTTCCAGAGCAGGAGGCTAAGTGGGTTGTAGGTCTTTCCTATCTATCTACTACACTTTTCCTTGTATGTGGATGTAGTTGTGAGTTTGTAATGTACAGTTTAAGGACCCTTGGTGAATATATGCAGTGCATCTTATGGATGGTGAAGACTGCATGTCTGAGTGTGTGGTTATGGTGGAAATGGATGTTTGTCGATGTTTTATTAGTTGCGTGTTGCTGCTCAATTCAGCTGCTGTGTTCTGGATGGTGTTGAGCTTTTCAGTTTTGTTGCAAAAGCACTAAGGAAGCCTCAAGAAGGTTGTGATTTAAATGTGCTGGAAATGTGTTGCTGGAAAAGCGCAACAAATCTGCTCTCGTAGTGAAATGTAATGCAACTCCATTTAATTACTGTGCAAAGCATTGTAAAGTTTTTCTCCAACCTGGTTCTGATCATATGCCATTCTGTTTGAGAGTGTAGTTACCGCCTTCTGATCCTTCCATGAAAAGCAGTACCGCATTTGCATTCCTTGCATTCAGGCAGCATCCAGGGAACAGGAGAATCGACGTTTCGGGCATAAGCCCTTCTTCTACACTCTCAAACAGAATGGCATATGATCAGAACCAGGTTGGAGAAAAACTTTACAATGCTTTGCACAGTAATTAAATGGAGTTGCATTACATTTCACTACGAGAGCAGATTTGTTCCAGCAAATTCGAAGAGAGGTTTGCAGATGGGAAAGCAAGCAGGTAAGCTCCGTTCTTGTCCATGGAAATGGCTTCATTTGAAGAACAAAGCAGTCTCAGCCCAATTTCGAATTAGGGACTTTTCACGCCTAAGGCAAACGTGATGACCACGAGACTACAAAAACAAGCCTCAGCAACTTCTGCCGAGGCTCAGTGGCATCCAGCACTGAAAGTTTAAGCCATTCTACCTTTCACCTTTTTGTTTACAATAGCTCGTTGTTTCATGGGACTTGTTTAATTTTGGCTATGTGGTGAGCATGGACGAGATACACCGAAGTATCTGTTTCCACGTGGTGTGCCCCAATAACGTTGTGTTGCTTACACCGGCTTAAAAGGATTACTTTTCAGCGGAGCTTGCCGTCGCAGTCTGTGGCACAATCATTTAGTCTGTTCGACTGCTCACGGGAAAGTTAGTATTGTGAAACACTGCAGAACCGAACGACTTCCTTACTTTCGCTCCGACTGACCATACTCTGTGAAATTTTCCCAGATTCTCAGTTGAGGATTTTTGCAGCTGGAAAAAAAAGAAAAAAATTAAAAAAAAAAAAAAGTGGGCGGCACGGTGGCACAGTGGTTAGCACTGCTGCCTCAGAGCGCCAGAGACCCGGGTTCAATTCCCGACTCAGGCGACTGACTGTGTGGAGTTTGCACATTCTCCCTGTGTCTGCGTGGGCTTCCTCCGGGTGCTCCGGTTTCCTCTTACAATCACAAAAGATGTCCAGGTCAGGTGAATTGGCCATGCTAAATTGCCCGTAGTGTTAAGTAAGAAGGGGTAAATGTAGGGGTATGGGTGGGTTGCGCTTCGGCGGGTCAGTGTGGACTTGTTGGGCCGAAGGGCCTGTTTCCATACTGCAAGTAATCTAATCTAATCTAATCTAATCTAATTTCCAGCTCTGATCTCCAGCATCTACAGACTTCACTTTCTCCTGTGATTTAAATGTCTCTTGCAACTCAGATGCTAATCTGCTGTGCTTCTCCTGTGCATTGTTTCTTTAACACTGCAATCATCCAGGCGAACAGGAACTATCCCATCATGTCTCATTCTGTATTGTAAAGGAGTAAACAATTGATCGGGAAAGAACAAAAGAAAGAGAAGAACATTTGGTCAATGAGGTGAATAACGCTCTCGCTCGGAGAGTGAACAGCTGTTAGTGGAGACTGCCGGTGACAAATCATAGGTGGCCTGTCGTCGCAGGCTATGTGTCAGACAGGCTTTCGGGAGTCGCAAAAATCTCTGACTATGACCTGCTCTTGTGGCCACAATGATTTTGGCTGCTAAAGTTAGCTTCTCAAAGACATTGTGACTTTCACTGCACCAGAGAAGGACTTTGGACCCATCTTTCAAATGTCCATCATGAAACAACGTTCCATTCTCATCCCATGTTTTTCAGAACATGGTCTGGAACCTTAAGTGCTATGGTACTCCAAGTCATCAACGAAATATTTTCCTAATTCCACCACTTCCAGCGAAATACTATTACCAAACATATATTCCCCTTCCCGACCTTGTCTGCCTTCCGCAGGAACCATTCCCTCCACGGGACCGTGGTGCACTGTGCCTTCTCTCTCAACACCTTCCCATGGAAGCTTTCCGTAAAATCGCGGAATATGTGACACATACATTCATAGAACATGAGAACGAGGAGCAAGACTATGCCATACGGGCCTTAGAGACTGCTTCGCCATTCAATAAGATCATGCCTGATCTTTGCATGGATATGCATCCAATTAACCAAACTCTTAAGGTAATCATTACTTCCTTTATTGTTCAAACAAAAATCAGCCCTAGCTTAAAAAAAACATTTATTGATGTATCATCAACTACTTCGTTGGACAAGCAGTTCCATAGAGTACTGCTCTGGTTGAAGGAATTCGTCCTCAATTCAGTCCTAAATCGGCTCCTTCTAATCTTGAGGCTGTGCCCTCTTGTCCTAGTTTCATCCGCCAATGGAAGCATGCTCTCTACTTCTATCTCACACATGCTCTTCATAATTTTATATGTTCCCATAAGATCCGGTCTCATTCTTCTGAATTTTCGACATAATCCTATTCCACATAGTCTCCGGTCATCAGCGAACACCTTCAAATCCGAAATTCCATCCGCCCGAATATTGCCCATTAACCCAATACTTCAATGTTCCTCGGCAAATTTTTACTGTCCTCCGCACACTTTGCTCAGCTACTCACCTTTTTGTCAACTGCAGACCTTGACACGGTGCGCATGGCTCCAAAATACAAATCATCCATATAAGTTGGAAGTAATTGCGGTCCCAGCACCAATCCCTGAGGCACACCGTTGATGGACAGTAGAATAGCACTGATTTATCCCCACTCTGCGCATCCTGTTGGACAAATAATCCTGAATCCATGCTCATACTTTACCCTTAACAGCATGCATACGTTTGCTGTCAGCCCCTGAACCGCAAATTGCCGATTGCATTTTGCAAATCTAGGTACACCAATTCACTGGGTCCCGTTATATACCATGCTCGTAATGCCATCATAGAACTCGAAAAGCTTTTTCAGGCATGACCTGCCCTTCATTAACCCATGCTGCGTCTGTCCAAATTTTGTCGAGATGCCCTGCTATTTCTTCATCGATAATAGACTCAAGACATTTCTGCAGTACAGAGGCTAAACAAAGTTCTATAATGTTGGGGAATGGGTCTGGGTGGGTTGCGCTTCGGCGGTCGATGTGCACTTGGGCCGAAGGGCCTGTTTCGACACTGTAAGTAATCTGATCTAATTCCTCATATTCTCTCTGCCTCCCTTTTTAAACAGTGATGTCATATGTCTGTTTTCCAATCTGCTGGGACTGCCCCAGAGACCAACGAATTTTGGAAAATTACCGTCAGCAAACTTCTTTTTAACACACCATCGCGTTTAATACCCTGCGATGTTAATTAGCTCCAATAATCCAACACTAGCCCTTTTCTTCTAATGACTGTTCCCAGGTCGTCACCAACCGTCATCACTTTGTCAATTACTGGCATGTTATTAATATCCTCCACTGTGAAGACCGACGCAAATGCCTGTTCAATGTCACCGCTATTTCCGCATATCCCATAAGTAAATGCCCCTTCTTATCGACGAAAGTGTCAACGTTTACTTTTGCCACTCTTTCATTTTATATTTTAATAGAAACTTCTGCCATCGATCTTTAGATTCTGTGCTAATTTTAATGCCATGCTCTTTCGCACATTTTCTCTGCATTAAATTCCATTTGCCAACTCTCAGCCCAGCTCTGCAGCATACCTGTGTCCCGATGGAACCTCCAATATATTTCTGCAGTATGCACAATTGTACCGAACTTCGTGTCGTCCGCAAATTTACGAACGCATCCTTCTACGCCCCTGTCCAGGTCATTTATAAAAAAATGAGAAAAAGCAGTGAACGCAAAACAGATCGTTGCAGTACACCAAAAGCAACTGAATTCCAGGATGGCGTTTTCCCATCAAATAACACCCTCTGTCTTCTTTCGGCTGGCTAATTTCTGGTCCAAGGCACGAAATCCTACTCAAGCCCATACCTCAGTATTTTGTGCAGTCATCCACCATGGCGAAATTTATCAAACGGCTAACTGAAATCCAAACGTGCATTACATGAACGGCATTATCCTCATCTATCTGTTTAGTCACCTACCGAGTTTTAACAAGTTTGTAGCTCAGGATTAGCTTCCACATGAAGATTTGCTCGCTGAGCTGGAAAGCTCACTTCCTTACATTTCTTTACCCTTCTGGGTAACATCTTCAGTGGGCCTTCGGGCGACGTATTGTTCAGGATTTCTGCTTTCTATTGACATGTTTGGGGTTCTTTGGGTTGGACATGTAATTTCCTGTGGTGATATAATTTCCTGTTCTTTTTCTCAGGGGGTTGTAGATGGGGTCCACCTCGATGTGCTTTTTGATAGATTTCCGGTTGGAATGCTATGCTTCTCGGAATTCTCGTGCCTGTCTCTGTTTCACATGTGCTCGGATGAATGCGTTGTCCAAGTCAAAGTGGAGTCTTTCCTTATCTGTATGTAAGGATACCAGTGAGAGAAGCTCACGTCTTTTTGTGGCTAGTTGATGTTCATGTATCCAGGTGGCTCGTTTTCTGCCTATTTGTCCAATTGCAAAAAATGATGACATTTAAAAAATACCGTGCAAGAACTGTAAACAAACACTAAATTAGATGAACATTACAGTCGACTGAGACAACACATCCATACTAGGACAAGCCAAACAGATACGTGCAGAAGAATTCCTCGAAGCATGGCATTCCGACCAGAACTCTTCCAAGAAACACTTCGAGCTCCACAGCATCGACTACCAGCTGAGGAAAAATAACAGGAAATGACATCACCACCGGAAATTACATCACCGACCCAAAGAACCCCAAAGATATATATTTTAAACAGGAATCATGAACAGTGCTTCACCTGGAGACCCACTGAAATTGTTACCTCGTAGTGTGATGAAATGTCTGGAAATGAACTTTCCAATTCAGTGATCAAACCGACATCCAGTTTAATGACCTACTCAAAGAACTCAACAATGTTTGTGAGTCTCGACCTCCCATTCACAAAACCAGCTTGACCTTCCCTCATAAACTTATTCCAATCGAGATTATTACAAATTTTATCTCTTAGAACTTTTTCCAACACTTTACCCACAACCGACGGAAGGGTCAATGGTCTATAATTTCCAGATCTCTACTTCCCTTCTTGAATGATGGAACAACTTTTACTATCCTGCAGTGTTCTGGTACTATACCTTTGGACACTGACAACATAAAAAACAAAGTCGAAGGCTCGGATATCCGATTCTTGGTTTCCCAGAGAATCCTAGGATAAATCCCATCTGGCCCACGGGAATTTAAATATTTTCACATTTTCAGAGTTTGTAACACCTCGTCCTTAGGAACGTCAATCCGATCTCGTCTAGTCGATTGTTTTTCAGTATTGTCCTCTACAACATTTTGTTTTTCCAGAGCGAATCCTGACAAAAGATTTTGCTTTTGCGCTTCCCCCATCACTTCTGACTCCACGCACAACTTATCACGACTGTCCTTCATTGGCCATATTTTATTCCATTCATTCTTTTAGTCCTAACATAACTATGGAAAGATATAGGATTTTCCCTTATCCTATCTGCCAACAAATTCTCAGCTCCCATCCTGGCTCATCTTCAGTCTCTCTTCAGGTCTTTCCTGAACTTCCTCATTAATCATGACTCCTACACTTGACAATTTCCTCCCGCTCTGACAGTTACATACTTATCAAAGACACACAGAACTTGCTCCTTGAATACGCTCCTCACTTCTATTCTGCCCATTCTCTGCCGTTTCCTTGCCCAACCTGTGCATGCGTGATCTTATCTAATCGCATTACAATTTTCTTTCCCCCAGCAGTAGCGCTTGCCCTCCGGTGTATACCTATCCCTTTTAAAAGCTCAAGTAAACATAATTGAATTTTGGTAACTATCACCAAAGTGCTCACCTACGGCCAAATCTATCACCTTGCCATGTTCATTACCCGGTACCAAATCTAATTTGGCCTCTCCCCTTGTTGGCCTGTTCCATTACACAGTAGTTATGGAATCTATCGCAGATACTCAATACTCTCCTCATCAAGGCTACCCTGACTGAGATGCTTTGACCGATCGACATGTTGATTAAAATTCCGCATGATAATTGCCATACCATGTTTTCTGGTGTTATTTATGTCTTTGTTTCCTGCCCTCCCCAATGTGAAATTAAACTTTGGAGACGGTAGACTCCGAGAATCAATGACATTTTCTTCTTTGAACTTCGAATTTCCTCCCAAATGGATTCAAACCCATTCTCCATAGAACGTATATCATCTGTCAGCATCGGTTTGAGGTTGTCCTTGAATGTTTGAGTTACACCAACTTCCTTACCATCCTTTTTGTCCTTCCAAATTGTCTCATGCCCGTGAATATGTATCTCCCAGTCTTGACTATGTTGTCTCTATGTATCTGAAATGTCTACTAAATTGTATTCGTTTGTGATAATTTATGCCGTTATATCCCCAACCTTCTTCCGAAAAGTACGAGCATTCAGGTATAGTGCCTTTATGGTCGCTTTCTTACCCATTTATTAACAACATCTCTAATAATATCTTCGACGCTCTCCTTTCTTCTTGCTTCTTACTTCTCCACACTAGTCCATTTCTGAACTCCCAGCTTAGTACACGAGTGCTCAAATATACCTTCCAGGTGAAGCAACACCTTCCCTACACTTCACACAATCCAGTCTAATAGATTCACTGCTCATATTGTGGTCGACACTACCTTGGGAAATGAAGTCTATATTGAATGACCGTTTTGCAGAATACCAAGTTCTATTGCCAAAAATGTCCCTGAGCTTCCAGCTGACTGCTCCTTTAGCACAGAACCATGTTTCCTCGCCAACGTCTCTATCTCAGGCTTACTGCAGTGTTCCACCATTGCTCAGCGCATGCTGAAAATGTAACAGACCATTTTCTGCTTGAGCATCCCGCGACCATCCATACCAATGTCAATCATTTTAGATGCCTGATGTCTCCCAAGTCCTGGCCCCTGACACACCCACCAGTCCTAGTTATAGCATAGCAGCCATTACACAATACCCATGGTAAGTCATAAACAGTCTCCGTGAACAGTTGTTAATGCTCCAAACAAATCATTATCAATTCCTTTGTCAAACTGTTAGTCTCTCTCTTTCGGCTCTATCCCGACATCTCGATCCCTCCTAATTACTGCGCCCCCACATATCTTCTGCATATAGACCAACTTTTTCCTGGAAACCATCAATGCTAAGGACGGCGTCACTGGACCGAAAATGTTAACTCCGATTTCTCTTTCCAGAATCTTTTTGTCTTGGCCCTGAGGAAGCTTGATACTGTGCTTGTGTAATGACCCCCTGCACATAAGACACAACTGTGCTAATCCTGAAAAGTTCTCTTGTTGATGAATCCCATTACAATGTGAGGCATTGGCATCGACTTCGTAGGTCAATAAATAAAGAAATCATGTGCTTGGATTTGTGCCGCAGTTCTGATCTGGATATGGTAAACAACAGAGAGATAAATCTCCGTCATGTCAGATGGGAACAGATAGGAATCTCCACAAGAGGTGGAATTAAGTGAATGTTTTTCAGTTAGAGAAAATTCACACCATTTCTCACTGTAATAGACTGTGGCAATCAAGGCAAAATATTTTATTACCACAAAGGCTTAATACAGCATTTTCGAGTTAAAATATCTGAATGATCTCCTTCCAGTGTGACAGTGCAGTTGTGTCAGCAAATGGGATAACTGAGTGAATCGCTTTACTTATTCAGCAAGCAAACAGTCCTCTTGTGCTAGGATATAGGGACAGAATGCAGGACGTGGGATGGAAACCTTCTGAAGAAGTTTGACATAAAGACTGATGAAGTGTTCTTGGTTCTGAGCGTCTTGAAGTGGGCATATTCCCAATTCAGGACGGACTTGTATCTTATGTTCCTCCCTATCTCAATGGAGGAAATGATTTACTTTCCTCTTTGGGTTTGCAGTGGACTGGACTAACGCAGTTCCACTTTTCAGCAAGATTGGGAGAGATAAACCAGAGAATCACACAGCAGTGAGTCTCACATCAGTTAAAGGGAACCTTTTCGTGCAAACCCTTTAGGAGAGAGTTACCGGCACTTGTTCAGTTAATGTTTCATCAGGAAGAGTCATCACGTCTTTGTGACAGAATGTCATGCCTAACAGATTGGATTAAATATATTTCATTGGCAAGTGATCGGGTTTTTTTTAACGAGGGTAATGAAGTTGATGTTGTTTGTGTGGATTTCAAGATAGCCTTTAACACGACACCAGACTGGAGACTGGTAAGAGGATAAAAATGAATCCCCTGGCAAGTTGGATCCAAACTTAATTTGGTGGTGGTAGGAGACACAGGATGGTGATAGAAGGCTGTTTGTGTGATTGGAATTGGTATTCAATGGTGTAACACAAGGATGAATGCTGGGTCCCATGTAAGTTGTGGATGTGTGTAAAGAAAATAGAACAAATTCGGGGGAAATGAGAAGCAGAGTTGTCGATGATGCGAATATTAGCTAAATGGTTAATAGTGAGGAAGAAGATCTTAGGATGGAGGAGCTCAGAGATGGATTTGTCAAATGTCAAAATCAGATCGGGGATGTAGAGATTAACCATGAAAAACATGAGGTGATGCACATTGGAAGTAACACATCAACGGATCACTCAATAAATGGCAGGACACGAGGAAACCCAGAGGAAGAGAGAGACTTTGCATGTTGGGCCACATATCCGTGAAGGCAGCAGAACATCGTGACAATCACAACTTTATCATTCAAGGCAAAATTTATAAAAGCAGATAAACTAGTGTCACAAGTAGACAAGATGGTGAAGAAAGTACTTGGCACGCTTTTTGTCGTTAGTCAGAAAGTCGATTATCCAAGTTGGAATGTCATGTTGTGGCGATATAGAACATTGGTGAGATCACATTTAGAATACTGCTTGCAGTGATGGTCAAATTCGACAGGAAGGATTTTGTGAAAATTGAAGCAGTGCACAAATGAGTTACAAGGATGTTGTGGGGACTGACGGCTTAAGTTAAGCGTGGAGATGTGGTAGGCAGGGGCTTTTTCGCTGGAATGTTCCAGGCAAAGCGTAACGTTCTCACGGTTTATAAAATCATGAGGGGCATGGATAGGCAACTGGACTAAATCGTTTGCGCAGGATGGTGAAGTTCACAACTACAGGGCACAGATTTATGGTGACAGGCACTGAGACACACTAAATAAGTTATAGAGAGTGAGAGAATGATGGTTGATTTCCAACAGGCATTGCTTCAGCTCAGTCTTCGGTTTTAAAAATAAACATTTTTTTTCGTGAAAGTAGTTTGGTAGTTAAGTCGTGAATGGAACGTTAGGGGTACTAAAATTGAGGGATGTACCAATGAATAAGTGAGTGGGTACAATATTGTCCAATGCACAATGAAATGGAGAATGCCATATTTATAAGGAACAATCAATAAAGATTTTTTAAATAAAATGTGATGTTGCAGGACTCTGAAATACACACCGAACTGACTGTGCTGGGGTTATGAGTCACATTGACTTTTCTGCAGGAGCATCAACTGATTCGGAAGACAAAATGATATTTTTCATCTGTTCAGCAGTGGCGAAGCAAATATATATTCCTCCATTCCTATCAGCACTTGACAAGGTGAGCATGCATTGCCTGATGGAAACATTCCAGTTCATGAAACTCCTTTTTAATTTTGAGAAACGGAACGTAGCAGTTATTGAATTGCAGCTTTCTCTTTTCCTTTACCAAGCTTAATATCCAAACATTCAGTTGAACTGACAGGATGCTAAGTTCTACAACAATTATTTCTTTTCTCTCAGATATTTAGCCTCTGCATTTTTCAGTTCTTTAGTGATCTGATATTTATGGGGAAAAGAATGTTGCAGTTTGTCTCGCACTGAGTGGTGACAGGTGCATCTTAATTTTCCTATTCAGTTGAAATGAGGTGGTGTCGAGTTAAATGTGTGGATCCGGAAAAGTACACCTGGTAAGGCAGCATCTTTGGAGTAGGAAAGTCGATGTTTCGAGCATAAGTTCATCGTCAGGAATATTGGAAAGATTGACACTCCTGCTCCTCCGATGTTACCGAACCACTCTTCTAACTCGTGCCATCCTTCCTGACTCTAATCTCTCGCATTTGCAATCCTCGCCTTCTCCTCAGGCGGGGTAGTGTTAGATACTGTTCCTAAGATGTAACAACATGTTCATAATGATAGTTTGGATATGAAGTTAGAAGCTGATCACTGATGAAATTCATTCTCCCCCTCTCAATCTGCCAAGCACATGCAGGTCCTGCGCCTCCTTCACTGACATTCCCTGAACATCTGACGCCAGAAAGAAGAAGGCCTCATCTTCCCCTTGGGCTCTTGATGCCACATGGGATCACTAGTTTCCTCATTCGCCCTTCCCTCACATTATTCTAGTTTCATGATTCCAACTCAGCATTGCCTTCATGACTAGCACATCACCTTTCCAACCTACCCGCTCCGCCTCCTGTCAGAACTGATATCTTGTTCTCCACCTTTATTTACTCCTCGCATTCACACGCATGTCACGTCCTCAAACCGCCGAACCTCCCATTTAACTATCAGTCCCCACGGCCACAAACCTCATTCCTGATGAAGGGTTTATGCCAGAGTCATCAACTCTCCCGCTCCTCGTATGCTGCCTGACCTACTGTGTTTTCTATCACCACACTGTCGGCTCTGAGTTCTCGTTTCTGCAGTCCTTACTGTCTCCACGGTGCAGTATTGTGTAAAAGTCACATTAGTGGAAAAGTGCAGTTTCTGTGGCTTTTTAAGTTGTTAATTTCATTTGCTCAATCGGCTCTAGCTGGAGTAATGTGTGTCTTTCTGCAATTATTATTATAGCAGGGATGTGATAGCATTGGAAACGGTGCAGAACAGATTTACCAGGATATTGTCTGTTCGAAGAGTTTCACTTATGAAGATAATTTGGACGGACTGGGCTCTCACAAAGATGTTCTCTTTTTTAAAAAGAAACGGAGCTGTACTTTTTCTCAAGGATAATGTCTCTTGATATCTTTTTTTTACGAAAGGCATTTTAAAACAGTTCAGGCTCCGAATCGGATGAAGTGTTACAGAGATGAAAGTGTTCACTGTGAGGACTTTCGTTTCTCCGTAAACAGCTGAAGTTTAAGGCCAAAGATTTAATGTTTTGAAATGAACAGTATAATGGAAAAATAGTGGTCATTCCGGAAATCTGATTTCCGGTTTGTTTGATCCTGCAGCAGTGGTGCATTAACTAATAACCTCTCTCCTTCTGCCCTTTTAATTTTTAACTGTAAGCTTCTGTTTCATTTTTACTGTTTTTAAGGTGTTTTTTTTCGGATTGTTGTGTATTTTCAGAACAGCATAAGTAAGTCTACTTTGGATCGACTATGTTCTGTGGGTATTCTATATTCTGTCTTTTGTTTTTCAATCCGTCATTTTGTGAATAATCTTTGTAACTAGCTTCCTCTGATCATTTTCACTGTATGCTTAACGAAAAAAATGTAATGTTACGGTCTGGGTTGACTGCTTAATAACTTTTTGAATGGTTTAGCCTCGTTCATAACAAATTGGGAGGTAGTTGATGGATTAAAAGAACAACTGAGAGGTGCTTTCGTCTTTATTTCGGATGTTGATTTGGATTGGTGTAGGCAATGCTTGGGAAAGCAATGTCTCATTTAGGTACAAAGAGTTGTCTTGCTATGGACGATGTCAAGTTGGTAGTTTTAGAAAAAAATAATTCAGGCCGGGCTTCTGGAAATAGCAAACATTTTGGGATTGTATTTGCCTCTTTCTGTGAGGAAAGGAGAGATCATTCCCGCAGTAGGTCAGCATTTAACTAAGCTGAAATATCCATGAGAATCTGTAGAGATAGTTAAACTCTGTTTGACAATGAAGCAGCTTCAGTTAGACTCAAGAGATAAGGAAAGGACACCAGATTTGAAGCAGTTTGAGATACGATTCGAAGTAGAAAGGGGGAAGAATAGAGAGAGCAGCAGAGCAGAGAGAAAGGGAGACAGGGTTTGAACTTCAGAAATTGGCAATTATTAAAGGAATTTACCTTAAAAGGCTGGTGATAAAGGCTGAAAATAAGCTTACTCTGGAAGAGCATATTGTTAAAACGACAAGGTTAGCAGCTGAAATGGCTGATTTTTATGAAGTGGTCCATAAAACAAGGATGGGCTTCCAGAATCATTTTAAGTCTGAGTGATAGAAATTGGGGCAAAGAGAAATCCTCACGTGGAAAGGGAAAGTTAAATCTCTGTGAAAATCATCAGGATAACTTTTCAGAGGGTAAATAGGAAACTTGAAGGGAACAAGGTCTGAGGTTTTCATTGCAATAAAGTAGGCCACATGAAATCAGTGTTGGAGAACAAGGAAAACACTGTAAAGTCAGATGCAGGGAAACGAAACAAGCCTGGATGTTTTGTTGGCATGGCAATAGAAAGCACAGTGGCGGGTGGAAAACTGCATCAGAGTGCACAAGCCGATCAGAGGTTGGTAAGGGGGAAGTGCCAGATCTGCTTTAATAATATACCTGCAAAGTTAAAGTTTATTTACCTTGGCCAGGGGTTGCAGATAGAGAGGTAACAATATTGAGGGACACAGGATCGTGCCTGTCTGTGATTCAGAACGAGGGAGAAACATGTACTCCTGAAGAACTGTGTATACGGGAATTCATGGTGGGACGAAATATTGCTCAGTTATGTACAATGAGGATAGAGTGGCCTGAAAGTGTTGAGAATTTGTGGTGGGAGGTCTGTTCAAACTCTCAGCTCCAATAATACAATTTGTGCTTGCAAATGATATAGCTCAATCACCGGTAAGTGTACTGCCTTTTCCAGTTGAAAAGCCAGTCGAGATGCAGGCAAGTGCAGCAATGCAGGACGTTTATCAAGGAATTTTCCCAGATTGTTTCTTAACGCGATCACAGAGTCACAAGCTGAAGAAGGACAATTCAAAAGACACGGATAAGGAAGCTGAAATATGATTAATTTTTTTTTGTAAGGTAAGTGGGACACAGCAGGGGACAGCGTTAATAATGCAAGTATATTCAGCTCTGCTCTGCTACTGAGTTACAGCAGAAAGATGAAAAATTAAAGCAGTTGGATCAGAAGACATGTACTTGCAAGGAGAGTGAATGCATCCCCTTGTGATATTTCTTAGCAAATGATATGTTAAGGAGGAAATGGAGAGCAACACATATTCAAGCAAGTGAGAAATGGGCAGAATTTATTTTTCCAATAGGGTACAGAAAAGTGGTGCTGCGAGTGCCGCATGTGCCACAAATTGGAGGGTACGTCGGCGTGATGAAAACGGAGGCTAAAATACAAAGACATTTCTACGGCCTGGATTGCAGGGGAAAGCATTTGAATTTTGCCAGACGTGTCATACATTTCAACTAATAGGAACACCATTGTAAATAATAAAGCCTGCACATTTAATATCTATCCCTGCGTTCGAGGAATCTTTCTTAAGTGTCTTCATTCATTGTGTAGGTTACCTACATCCACGAAAAGATGGGAATAAGTATTAATTAACAGAAAGAAATGTATTGACGAGATTTCCAAATGTTGTTCAATCATGCAATTTGACAGCTAAAAGATAGTGGATGAATTACGGTTTTTTAAAAAACTAGATTAAGACTACCATCAGAGATCCAATTAGCTCAAGGGTCAAACTTCACGTCCAAACTTTTCAAGGAGTGTATAGATAGCTTGGAAATAAAACGATTCAAATCTACTGTGCACAATCCAGAATCACAGGGTGCACTGGAATGGTGACGTCAATTATTAAAGACTATGTTGAGGCTTTGTGGCTCGGAGAAGCCAGATTATTTCCATAAGGGAGTTGCGTCAGTGCTGTTTGCGATCTGAGATGCACTAAAAGAATCCACCAAACTAAGTCCATCTGAAACCAATTTTGGGCATAAAGTAAGAGGACCATTAAAATTTATTAAGGAAAAAGTAATAAGTCAGATTACAGAGTCCGCACATTTGGATGATCTGTCAAATTTTAGAGTTGAACTAAATAATGTTGGGCAGTTGTCGAGACAGTATTTAAAAGTATCGCAGCAAATGGTGAAGCAGGAAGTGTATGAGAAATCAAAAAAATCACAATTTTGCCGCTGGGAATAATGCAATTATTTAAAATTTATTAATCGGTGAAACTTTAAAGCATGGTTTAAAAGACCTTATCAAATTGAGAGGAAATTGAGTGAGGTTAGCTACTTGATAGGGACTCCAGTCATGAAGGAATCTCACAGAATGCGATGGGAATATGCTCTAACGGTATTTTGGAAGAGAACGAACGCAAGTGGAGAATGTGTTATTGACTACGACATACTGGGAAGAACCAATGTCAGGGAATTCTGCATTGGGCGTTCCTGAAATAATATTGGACAATGCAAAAGTTGTCTAATATTGGTAAAGTTATTCAGTTATCTTCCAGAAGAAAATCGAAAGAGTTATTACTCTTGCATGGGGAGATCTGCTGAAATATACTGGGAATTAATAATCTAATTGTAGATGATGTAAATATAGGAGATGCTGTTCTGACTCTGTAACATCCTTGCAGGCATAACCCTTTAAAGTTGTACAAGTTTAAAAGGAGATGTCACGTATGCATCAAAATGGCATAACCGAAGTGAGTTTCAATGAAGAGAGTTCACCCATCATCATGGTGCCAAAGGCAGATAAGACCCAACAGTTCTGTGTGGATTATCACAAAATCAATGTTGTTAGAACGACTGATGCGTATACATATCTGCAGGCGGAGAACTGTGTGGAAAAGATTGGAGGAGCAACTTACATTTCTAAGTTGGACTTCCTCAAAGGTTACTGGGAGTGAACTTTGTCAGAAAGATCAAAGGCAATTTTAAAGCACCAAATGGACTGCAGAAATTTATAGTAATGCCGTTTGTACGAAAAACACTTCAGCCACATTTCAGTGGTTAACTGACAGGGTAATTGCCGAATACGCAACTCATTGGTGTATATTGTGGCTGGTGACTTTCAGTCTCTCGTGTATTGAATATTTACAGCATTTAACAGGCTTTTTTGATCGAATTCGGAAGTCAAACTGATTTGTAAACCTAGCTGAAAGTGAATCTGCCAAAACCAAAGTCACCTTCTTGGGATATGTCGTTGAACACGAAGGAATAGCCCAACGGGATGCGAAATCGAAAGTTACAGGGGACGTTTACACATTGTTGACGAAAAGGGCAGTACAACGGTTCCGCGCATTGAGTGACTTTTACTGAAAGTTTGTGCTGAATGTTAGCAGTGGGAATACTCCACTCACCGAACTGTTAAAAACAGGCAAGAAATTTCAGTGAACACAAGACTTTCAAAATGTTGTTTTTCTCAGAATAGAGCTGATTGTGAGGAGACATGATTGACGTGTACGAAATAATGAGGAGCAAGGAATTACAGATTGAAGGAAACATTTGCTCTTGATCGATCACCAGGGTTTGTAAATTTCAGATAAGATGCAGAATGCTTTGAATAGACTGGTAGGAAAACTTTATCAGTCAGTGGGTGGAAGAGTCTGGAACTCACACTCTATAAAGATCAGTTGGACAATTAACTCTTCAGTCTTCTCTGAATCCACTGGCCAAAGAGTATCGAAAAATGCTCAAAACAGAGCATCACCGCGAGCAACAGTTATTCGATCGTTGGATTTATGAAATGTAAAGGTGCCCATGAGCAACTGTACGACTATTCGGCTTCCCTCCTGTGGTGACGCTGGAACATTGATTCTGATGTTCTCTGGGACAGTTAATGAAGGCATTCTCTTTCCTGAAGATGAAGAGCTCATACCTTATTTCGGCTTTAGAAAAATCAGTTTTTAAGCGGTATTAAAGTCGGCTTTGCCTGCGAGCCAGGTAGGTTACGAACCTACAGTCTCCTGATCTGTAGTCAGGCGCGTTATCCATTGCGCCACTGGCCCGATGCGCAGGCACAGCCTTAAGAGCCGTGATGTTAATACGGACACGGTTAATAGCAGTCATGTTCACCAGTTGAACAAGCAATAAAGATAATCACTGTCACTGCTTCAGTCTAATCTTCATCAACTTTCAAAGCAGCGAATTTAAAAAAAAACCGCATATGTCCTCATGAAGCTTCCATTCACAATCTGTCTGCTCAGTCATTCAATGGAATCACTGCTGATCTGATTAATTGCGAATCCACTTCTTCAGCATAACTGACGTGAATGTGAGCCTAATCACCACATTATATATATACCAGTTAACTTTCATAGGTTTCGAGTACAGTAACGACTTTTGTGAGTATGCAGGAAAGTGAATACTGTGAACGGTGCAAAAAAAATTCCTTCATGGAAATTAATCCAGTGCAAAGTCAACCATATTAGAACGGCAGATGACGTAAACATTCCTCTGCATCTCTCTGCACAGATGCCTCTCCAAGAATTGACTGTATGCAGAATTCTTCTTTGTAATTTAGACTGTCCCAGTTGTCGATATTCTTTCAATCCACAAACAAGTATCTTGCTGAAAACTAGTTTGCCATGGTGAAATAAACACACACCTTGTCAAAAATACTAGTCTAATTCTTGAGCGAGGTGGCTTTCAGTCTGACGTTCAGCTGACTGGTTTATGATCTCTCCCACCAAGATGCTCTCCCGACGCCATTCCTCCTATTGTGCTGCTCTTGTTGGTCTTGCCATGACTGATCAAAACAGTGCTCTTGAAATCACTTCAAAAATTATTTCGCATTATATTGACACACTACATTGGAGTTGTGAAAAAACCCTATTATTCCTACCCTTTTATTTGATAATTATTGAGAAATGAACTGCCATTAGCTCCACTACACAACTAAGTTGTTCGGGGTTATGTGGCACTCTTGCAGCAGTGTCACTGCATTTTTTGTTCCTTCGCTGAATGTTTACAGCCGCGTTTGATGTTCATTTTAAAGCATCATTCCTCAAGAACTACAATTTGCCATTCGACCAAAATCGCCAGCCTTTTCATTTAAAGTCTCCTCCATTGATATAAAAGGGGGAAAAATGAAAGTTTCAGCAGCAGATGAACTGAGATTCGGCCGAGTTATCATTTGTCAGCGTGTGGGGCACATGTGATCGAGGTAATGATAAGATTCAACAGCGCAACCCAGCAGCTTTCATGATAACATTTATTTGATGTTAGCTGCACAAAATGCCAGCCTCATTCCACTACATTTCACAATTAAGTCTTCTTGTTTTTGGCTTGTCTTTTTCTCCTATAGTTCTCCCTTGATTACAGTAACTTTGTCTGACGTTCAACATGTTTGCCTTTCTTATCCCCAAAATCGGATTATGTCATTGGTTCGATGTTGGCAGAGTAATAAATTCGAAATCGATTGGCTTTTACTTTACTGAGACGTAATTGAAACTCGTTGGTTAAATTTGAATTGTTGTCAAAATAGCAACCATCTCAGGTACCTATTTCACAGCCAAATGTTATATATTTTCAATACTCCAGTAAACTCTGACACTGCTCTCATAAGCTTTCAGTGCAGAACAACATTCTACCTCTCTTAAAGGTGCAGTATACACTTTCAACTTCATAACAATCTGGAATTCCACATAAGGCTGTCACTGGCCCACCACACACAAAACTAGAAATGAAGATGTCAAATAAAGGACAGTTATAAGTGAGTGAGGGAGCAGTAAAATGTGGAGAAAGTGAGGACTGGAGATGCTGGAGATCAGAGCTGAAAATGTGTTGCTGGAAAAGCGCAGCAATTCAGGCAGCATCCAAGGAGCAGGAGAATCGAATTTTCGGACATGGGCCATTCCTGAAAAAGGACTTATGCCCGAAACGTCGATTCTCCTGCTCCTTGGATGCTGCCTGACCTGCTGCGCTTTTTCAGCAACACATTTTTAGCAGTAAAATGTGCTTTGTCACAGTCAAAATGAAACTGGGGTTAGAGAAAGATACTGTACTTGCCAGCACACAGAAAGTAGTCTCGTATTTTGCAGAAATCTACATCATAGGCATGAGAATGAATTGATCTAATTTGTTTAGATAACATGGTGATGTTGTAGAACTACTTATTAACGCCAAGAGCAGTCGCCTGTATTGTTTAGTGAACTACAAACCTGCTTCAGATACTTTCATTCAGTGTGAAATCCACATCTGTCAGTGGGGGAGTAAGGAACGTTCGAATACAAGAGCAGATTTAGAGGAGTGGGAAGAACACAGAGGGATGTTAGGCTCGAAGCAGTGGTGGATTAATGGGGTGTAAGACCATGGATGGATTTGACAGCAAATCTGAGAATTACAAATTCAGTGGAGAGGCATCCTGGGAACCAATGCAGATCAGTGAGTTTTATTTAGTCAGAACAGAAGGGAGGTCAAGGCGGAAATGACAGGCAGTTAGCTTAACATCTGTCACATGAAAGCTTCTCAGTTTTTTTTATTATACTTGTTGACCAAGGTACTTAGAGAAAGAAAATCAAGGGTATGATGCAAATTTAAGATACTTTGCGAAAGGGTAGTTAGATTTAAACAGATTATTGAAGTTCTTTGTGGAGCTATCATGTGGTATGGATAAACTGCCATGTCCTGATCCATCTGTGAGCCTGTCAAACTTCTCTTGAAGGCTCCCTCCGTCCTCCTCACAATGCACATTCTGATCCGTTGGTGTCATCAACAAGTTTGGAAAAATTACAAGAGGTCCAAATGTCCAAATCATGTATAATGGTTGGGAACAATTTGGTTCAAGCATCGGATCATAGTATCCCGGTAATGCAGTCGTTGCAATGAGGCACCACTCTCTCCCTATAATGCTGCATGTCGCATGCCCAATCCACCTAGCCTGTACATTCCTGGATAAAGTGGGCAATTCACCTGAACCGTGAATGTTTGTACTGTGTGCAGAAACAGCAGCATCCGCAGGAATCCCACGCAGACACTGAGAATGTGTACACTTCATGTAGGCAATCGTGTGAGGCTGGAATTGAAACCCGGTCTCTAGTACTGTGAGGCAGCATTGCTGTCACTGATCCTTGTGGTACTCCACCAGTAACAGAACACCAACCAGAGAAAAGTGCACTTATTCCTACTCTATGCTTTCCAGCTGGTAAACAATCCTTAATGAATGCTGGTATGGTTTCAACAACCGCATTGTATTTCGTGAAGTTGTGTGGGACCTGATAAAACGCCTTCTGAACAAGCAAAACGATGGGGTTCCAACGTGAATTCCTCTCCACTGGAGACTTTGCAGAGATCACATAACTTGAAAGATGACTCCCAGCGCATCCACATTCTCTCATTATCTTCCTCTTTCTTCAACATTTTGGGATGAAGCCTGTCTGGTCGAATTGACTCAAACTTTAGTCCAGTTAACTTTTGAAGTACGACCTCTTTCCTGTTCTTACTTGTTTTGCCCCTTGTTTCCTATTTTGGGACATTTAATCTCCTGATGAAGGGCTTCTGATTGGATGTTGACTGACGGCCTGTGTTTTTCCAGGACCAGATTCTTCGACACTGATTGCAAGCATTTGCGATCCTCACTTTCTCCTTTTCCACAATACTGACATTTACAAAGTTTCTCACTGTGCTGATTCGCTTTGCGTCTTGCCAGGCCAGATGATCAGCTGAAGCCTCGCCCACACATGTTTCTCCCGACTTTCAACGAAGTTTGTACCTTTCCTGTTCAGAACTCCATATTATTCAGGTTAGCATAAATGATGTGGCTCCGTCAGACTCTGCAGTGATCTTTGATCCAATTTTGCTGATTGCAAATCAATCCTTCTAATACCGTGTAAAATTGATTTGAAGCATATAATTGAGAGAGACCCCATTCAAACAGGCTCGGTCAAGTGCCGAAACAACTCTTTATGTGGCTTAGTGTCAAGTGTTGCCTTTTCACATTCCTGTGAATCATCTTGTACAGTTTGATAGATGGAAGACGGGGTAGAATTACAATCTGATGCTGTTGATTTGGATATCCATTGCTATTCCTTCATCATTTCCAGGTGTTTAACCTGTAACTCCTCACCTGCCAATGATCAGGGACCACGTGCACTACTGGACTGCAGCAGTTCAAGAAGATCATTCATCAAATTCTACATCGGCAATTGGAGATTGAGAATATCTGCCAGTCTTGCTCATGAAAGCGCTGGAAAGTGGGGTGAACTAATCTGCCAAATTACCTTGTGTTGTAATCATTCGGTAATTGTGACTAAAATTAAAGAAAAAAAGACTCACACCGGAGTCCGTGGATCTGTTTCTGTATCCACCACTCAGTAAGAAAGCAACTAATCGTTGGGGCATCTGTACTTCAGGACTCAGTGCTACGAGAAACATCTGCAAGAAAATAATAGCAAAATACTGCAGCAGCTGAAATATATATATAATAAAGGATATGCTGGAATAAATTAGCTGGTCGGTTTGTATGTGCAGGGAAAGAAAGTAGATGAATGTTTTATCGTGTGCAGACAGACATCAGGAAATAAAAATGAAACAGATTTTCTTTATCCTTATGATCTGAGAATCAGAAAAAGAATGGAGTTGAGTTGTGACAGTCACAGGCTCTAGGGATGGCAATTCATGTAAAACTCATAATAACAAGAGTTATGGTAAAATAACAAAAAGACGTATATAAAATTCATCACTATCAATCCAGTTGAGAAACTCTGAAGACACAAATATACGTTGCTGAAAATGTTTTGCTGGAAAAGCGCAAAGAGCTGCCTGGCCTGTCCAATCCAGTTCCTGTTTTCTCGTGTTAGGCTAACTTTTCTGTCATTCTATGTTTTCTCGCTACTTCCTCTTCTAAACATAGGGGTCACATTAACTGACCTCCAATCCATAAATATTGTTTCAGATTCGAAAGAATATTGAAATATGACAATTAATTTACTCTAGGTACAGAAAGCATTCACTGAATTTAGGGTACATTGGTGATTGATTCGCAGTTGGTGGAATTTATTGTCTTTTAATCTAATCAATTTCCTCAGCACCAACTCCGTGATAATACTGTTTTCCTTCAGTTCCTCCCTCTCCTTTTCTTCTCAGCATTTTAGGAATATTGTTTGTGTCATCATTTGTGTTGATGTAACTAATATACATATTTATTTGGTATGCCATATATTTACCCCACATTATAACATCATCTGTTTCTCATTGGAAGGGACTAGTTTTCAATAATCATTTGTTTCTCCCTTCATATACCTTCAGGAGCTTTAACAATTCATTATATTCTTCTCTCAAGCTTACTGTTAAACGAAATTTTCGGTCTGCATTAATTCTTTCTTCAGCTTGTGCTGATATCTGAACGGCTCCCTGTCTTAATGTCTGCTGCTATTTTCAGCTGATTTGTAAGCCTCCTCCTTGAGTATAGTACTATGCCCTTATATCCCTTGTTAGCCATGACATGGCCACGTTTCCCGTTTTCTTTGTGTCAGACAGGAGTGAGAAGCAGTTGCAGTCCCTGCAAAAATGCTTTTCAAGTGCTCGTCCTCCCTTGAAGTTCTGTTCCCCAATTAGTTGTCCCCTGTTCACGCTTCATATCAGTGTCATTTCTTCTATTTAGATTTCGGCTCATAATCTCAGTCAGCTCAATCACTCTCCACCTTAATGAAGAGTTCGCTCACTGACTTCTTCACTCTTCCATTAGGGACAGCATAGAGATATATTGTCAATTATTCCTTGTCATATATGCAAATAAAGCTTTGAAATCAAAGTTGACATATTCTCAGGCCTGCTGTCTCATTAGAGAGAGATAGAGACATCGCACGAGTTGACTGATGGGGCTTTAACTTGAGAGTTGTTGTGCCTCAGGCAAGGCGCAGGATTGAGAATGTGGGTACTTCATGAGGCCAGTAAAACAACTGTGCACATGCTGTTGCTGTCATTCTTCATCGTAATCTCGTCGACCAGCCAACGAAGCGAGCTCACGAATGGCCATTAAACAGCACGTAATCGAGGGTGCTCTGTCCTTCATTTGTGCCCTTAATATAGCGACCCAGAAAACCATCTCATACATACTCCAGGTACGTCTCCTCCATAGTATTGTTATTGATCTGACTTACTCAGTCAATGGGCAGATTGAAGTCACATATAATAGTGAGAAGGCCACCAGATAAAGGAGCAGAATTAGGCCATTCAATCCATCGAGACCTCTCCATTATTTGGTCATGGTTGATAGGTTTCTCAACCTCATTCTTCTGCTTTCTGACATCTCCTGCAACTGTTGATCCCCTCAACAATCAGGAGCTTATCTATGTCTATCTTGAATATTCGCAATGTCTTGGCAAAGAGTTCCAAAGAATGAAGAAACTCCTCCGCATCTCACTTCACTAATTTACATCAGATGGTATGTTTTTCTTTTGATTCTGTGCTCTCCCTGTCTTCTCTTGTCAGGCATGTTTGTTTTATCCGCTCTTAAGCATGGTTAGGTGGCGTGAGCAATGGATCCGGTGTTACGAGGTGCTGACGGAGTGCCATTTTGACTTGGGATAAGGTCTGCCAACTTTACAGAATAGCAGAGTACATGAAACAAGACTTTGACCAGGACACAATGATTGTGGGTTTCTCTCCTGGACTGATAGAGATGGGTTTACGGAACTGCATTTACAGAGAGTTCAGAGGAGAGCATTTACACACACCAAACCCAAACCAAGGTATATTTAGTGAGAACGTGAGGACTGCAGATGCTGAAAATGTGTTGCTGGAAAAGCGCAGCAGGTCAGGCAGCATCCATGGAACAGGAGAATCGACGTTTCGGAAACTAGGAAAGGAGATCTCGTCTTCTTGTACACAAATCGCTGAACGTAAGCACACAGGCGCAGCAGCAGGCGAGGAAGACAAACGGTGTGTTAGCCTTTGTACTGAGAGGATTTGAACACAGGAGCAGTGAAGACTTGCTGAAATTGTACAGGGTCTTGTTGACACCACAACCTAGAGTGGTGTGTGCATTTATCTGATGAAGAATATTCCCCATACGGAGAATGCACAACAAAGATTTACCAGACTGATTCTTGCGATGGCAGAACTGACGTATGAGGATTCGTTAGAAGGAAAATCACTCAAGTTTAGAATGATGAAGTAGGATGTCACAGAAACGAATAAAATTCTAAAAGGTACGAATAAGGTAAATGCAGGAAGGATGCTCTCAATGACCAGGGCGTCCAAACCATAAAGGGTGGGGAGGTAGCGTCACTCCTAATAACATGGGGTAGTCCATTTAAGACTGAGATGAAGATTTTATTTTTTTAATCGAAGACTGGTTACTCAGTGAAAATTGATGCCACAGAAAGTAATTAAATCCAGACGTGGAATGTTGACAATATAAAGATATCTATAGTTTTGAGGGCAAGAGGGATCAAAAGGTGCAGGCCTAAAGGGTTAGCAGGTTAGTGTGCGGAATGATCATCCAAGATCAGACTGAATTAGGGAGAAGGATCAAACATCACATCAAGCCAGTCCTGTTCTAATTTTTCATCCCTCCATTCTGTTAAAGGTGGGATATTAAAACCAATTATTTTCAATTGACACAGATATCACTCACACATTATCTAGATTTTAAAAAATAATCCTGTAAATACTTACCAAACAGCAATCAGGGAGCAATGTTAGCATACGAACTTCAGCAGTTCGAGGTGGTGCAATGTAATTTTTGAGGCTCGTACACTGGCTATTCTGTATCTCAATTTCATTGCAGTTCTCAAATTACTGAATGTTCTGACAAAAGCGACATGGTATGTATGAAATACGTAAACGTCTTTAAAATGTTGCTGATACTGGGTGGAGGGAGTGGTAGGAAAGGTGGGGAAGGGAAGCAGTGAGAAAAACAATGGGTCGGGTTTTTATTGAGGGATTGGCAACGAATGACCCCAAATTCCAAAACTCCCGCGACCCACTATCGTGCTCAGGATTCCTGTCCCTCTACTTCCTGCTCCATTCTTTCCGTCTCTGACACAGTTACAGTAAGGTAAGGGACAGAGATGTTCATGGGGTATACTTTCCCATCAATCCCAGTAATTAATATACACCCAAGCGTCTCCCAACAACATCATATCCTCATGCAGCACAGCAATGATTTCAAACGATATCATTTATTTTCAGCTCTATTCACACTAAAGATAGATAAACCAACAGTGGCCTGACAAATTAAAAAATAAATAAATAAATAAAACTGAACCAGGAATAGCGATCGCTGACTGGGGCCTGCTTCTGGGAAGAAGACTCAGGCTCTCTGTGGCTTAATTCGCGACCCCAGATACACTACGTTTGGGTCCAGAATCATATAATGACCAAACATGAAACCTCTAACTGGGCTATAGCACCTGGTGCTTCGCAACCCCTTTAGCCCTCCCTTACCGACTGTTGATTGGAGTCAACAACATTTCGTTCCAATGATCGCACACGCAAGCATGCTCCCAGTTCATGTTAACCCCATGCATGCTGCAGGACCCATCCCAACTGATGACGTATAATGTCCTACAGCGACGAAGAGGGGGACCTACAGGACCAAGCTGGAGGCACCAATCCTCCAACCAATCATAGAAACTCCTGGGCGCGCTGAGGGATCTGATAAATCAAAGAATGCAGTTTGGCTAAACTAATCTATCCAGAACGTCCATACCCAAAATTCGCTTGAAAACTTCTTCCAGTTCAAAACACAATTGTTAATGATAACTCTGTTTCCTTTCCCCCAGGCGAAAGTGAGGACTGCACATGCTGGAGATCAGAGTCAGCATTAGAGTGGTTCTCAAAAAACACAGCAGGTCACGCAGCATCCGAGGAGCATGAAAATCGAAGTTTCTGCCAGGTACCCTTCATCAGTAACCTTTCACGCAGCCAATTTATGATCAATATTGCTACTATCCCTTATATTCCTTCATGCCCAGGTTTCATACACAACGGTCTCACAGAACTTTTGTCTTTTGTTTTGCCAATCTACATTTATCTGATCGTTTTGGATTAGCATCACCAAGACTTCTTCTAACCTCATCAAAATAATCGGCAGTCAGTTCCCCACAAATTTCTATGAACAATTCTATTTTAGCTTTCCTGAATAAAACACATATTTCTTCACGTGACACCTCATTTTGTCTGATATGACCGTTTGCAACATATTGCATACAGCTTTAAACGGTTTTCCTGTCAGTACAAAATTAATTGACAAAACGTTTATCAGTAAACTGAAAGCGTGCAGACCTTTTAAAGATGAGAAAATGTGTCTGAATGAGTTGTGACTTGGACATTAGTTAAAGTAAAGACAATCAGTTTGTGATGGCGTTAACCTCTACCACATTTTCAGAAGCTGCCAGACAAGCTGAATACTTCCAGCGTTTCCTGTTTTTTTTTTTTAAATATATATCAGGTTGCCAGTACTTCGCTTCTGCACTTGTTCTTGGGAAGAAAGGGATGAAACGTTCTGGGTCGAAAGGAGGAGCAGTCACCTCCTTCATTCAGGGTAAAAACAATGACTAGTCATGTAACTCCCAGCTTTCCTCTTTTTTTGTTTTGTGAAAACACTATCTGGCTTTAAAATTGGATTTTAATGATAATCTAACTGTTTACATGTCACTCTTTCTGCTCAAATAAGAAATTAAAAAAATACATCAATTTATATCAATTTCACAATTTATATGTGCATGTCCCGGACAGAATTCAACTTTTAAAGAGAAGGCAGCATTTCATATCGGAAACAATAAATGCTAACGACTTGCAGGCCATGGCTGTAAGAGCACGGAATCCAAATTACTCGACTTCCAGGGACAGTCTCTGTTTCTTTCACCCTGGACACTGTCTGATTCGGCATTACAGTCTCCCATCCTTCTGCTCATGATGCCTTCAGTTCTGTCTTGGTTTTGTTACGACTGGTTTCTAATACACAGACTATCCTATCATCTATTATGTTGCAGTTTTTAAAGAGTGAGAATCCTTCTCTCAGAAAACACTGCCTCCGTAGCTCAATGCTTCGATAGGGGAGGAACACGAACAGGGGAATGGCTGAATGCTTCCTTTCTTTGCTGTAACCAGAATGCTTCCTTTCTTTGCTGTGTTGAAATCTGAAATGAGACAAAATAAGCCAATTGAGTGAAATCGTACTTTCTGACTGATCTCTCCTGAGGCCTCAGTCACTTCGCTAGAACGTGTCTGTGTGTTTGCCTCTCTAAATTAAATGGGGTTCAGATCACCGTGGGGATGTGAACACAGGTTAACCATCTTAAACTTCAGTCACATACATTGTAAAACGTGACTGGATAATAGCATTGCGACGAGTCCTTGAAACATTTGAGAATAAAAGGGGGCAGGCCAAGTGCTGAAAGCTTGGATGATGGGTTTCTTTCCATTCTGTAAACAGTCGATGACTTGCTCAAACGTATGTCCTTATAAATAAAACGCCATATGTTTTGGCATTACGAAGCAATCCAACAGCTTGGGAGGCAGCACTGGGGGTGTAATGGTTAAGAGTCGGTGTTTTCTTCACCACTGCCAGAGTTGGGTGCCTGGTCAGTGACAGTGACAACAGCGAGAGTGGAGCAGCTCTGATGGGAATGCATTCAACATCTCAGATCAGCTCGTGCCACGAGAAAATCAGAGTTCATGTCCCTGCTCCTTCAACCCTATGACATTCTGGGAAAACAGTTCATCTCAGTCGTCAACATACACAATGATGGAAACTACATAGCATCTAGAAATATCGAAGTTAAAGTTTCAGCCCATTCTGAGTTCCTACATCTCGTTCCAGACTTCGCCAAGTGGTCTACTTCTGTTTGTGTTGCTGTTTCTGACTTATCCTCTGCCACTGTAAGTATTTTTAAGTGCATTGGTTTGCGTGATGCCGCGTTAGTATTCAGTGGTCAATACTTTGCTTTATGGCTGCATCAGTACGTTTAGAATTCGAGTCATGATGCGTAATATTTTCCCAATTTACGCTGTGTGACATGTACTAAATTAACACAGCATGGAATCAGTTGTTTTCACGTGCAAATATTCTCCAAGGTGATGATTTTCTTCCTTCAGAACCTGCTCTCTCACATTTCAGCGTGTTTTTTTATATAAGGATTCGAAACCACCCATTGTCGAACTTTTTTTTCCCGGACTTACTGACCCTCCTCTCGATCTCCTCTCCAAGTTGCCTCAGGCACTGCGCAATCTAACACTTACTTTCACATTGACCCCATTCAATCTGTGATTTTGCAGTCATTGTGGCTGAGTGCACGTGCTCCAATCTCAGCATTGGCAACTTCAAACTAATCGATCGTGTTCGATGACGCGGTTGCATGATCAAAACTCACGTAGCAACTTTAACTAACATGAACCAGAGATTCTTGGAGCACCAGTATCAGGAAACGAGAAGAATTAAGTGAATTGGCCATGCTAAATTTCGTATCGTGTTCTGGGATGTGTAAGTTAGGCGCTTGAGTTAGGGGTAAATACAAAATAAAATGTCAGGAGAATAGGTCTAAGTTGAGTTATTTTTCGGAGGGCAGTGTGGACTTGTTGAACTGAACGGCCTATTTCCACACTGTAGGAGTTCCATAGTTCTATGAAAAAGACACAGGATAGTACTGAGCAAAAAAGAGTTTGTTGAGAAAGTGTTGTGACTTTTGATCATTTATTTAATTTGCTCATTCGGCTCCAAATGGACTATTGTGTGCAGTCTGCAAGTCACTTTACAAAGGAGATGTGATAGCACTGGAAACGGTTTAGAAGATATTTTTCAGGATATTGTCTGGGCTGAGGAGTTTCATTTATAAAGAGAGTTTGGTCTGATATTTTTCTGAAACAGAGGGAATTGAAAGGAGACATGATTGAGATGTGAAAATAACGGGGAATATGGAAAGGGTAAACTAAAATAAACGTTTCTGCTTCCTGAAGAGATCAATCACCAGGGAGGCAGAGATTTAAGAGGCAGAAATGTTTGAGTATGTGTTCTGGAAAAAAATACCTTCTCAGCCATCGCTTGTACGGAATATTGAACTCACAGTAAGGGTCAGAAACCCTCATCACTTGAAGAACTATTCAGATGTGATTTTCTGATGCCGTCACATAGCTATGGGGTCAGTGGTTTTAAATGAATTAGGATAGTGAAATAGTTGTTATTGTCCAGTCCCGGCATAGAGGCTGAGGGGCTTCTTTTTTTCACAGTAGCCCTGGGTAGTACGTCTGCCTGTCACTACATCAATCAGAGGTTCAGTTACCCTTCGAGAAAAGTGCTTGCCTTTCAGGCAACTCTGAGGTTAACACTGTTGTCTCTCTGCGCCAGGAAAGGAGTTTTTATTTCAACCTGGAGTGATTGATAATGTGGTGTTTGCACGTTCTCCCGCATAGGTTTCCTTTGGCTGGTTAAGTTACTTCAAAGAGTCCAGTGTTGAGCATGTTAGGGAGATCTTGAATAATTGCTCACCTTCTCAAAGTGCTTAATAAGGTTTGTGAAGCACAAACTACGCTTCACAAAATCGAATTGACTATCCCGAATCAACTTTTTCCTTATTAGATGATCATAAATCCTATCTCTCGTAACTTTTTCCAAAAATATTACATGAATCGAAACTAAGGCTCATTGTTCTACAATTATCAAAGTTTTATCTGCTCCTGTTCTTGGAGAAGGGGTCAATATTTGCTAAGTTCGAGTCTTCTCGCACTAATCATATAGACACAGATGGCACAAAGTTCAGAGTTAAAAGTTCAGCAATCTCCACCCACGATTCCCAGAGAATCCTTGGATACATCCCATCAAGTCCAAAGGACAGATCTATTTTCACACTTTCAAGAATTGCCAACACAAATTCCTTCCGAACATCAATTTCGTGTACTCTAATAGGTTGTATCTGCGTATTCTCCTCGACAGCATTGTCTTTTTTCATTTCTGACACAGATGAAAAATATTCATTCAGCGCCTTTCCTTTCCTTGGACTCCACGGACAACGTCCCACGACGGTCCTTGACAGTTCTAATTGTATCCCACTCATTTATTTGTTCCTGAAATACCAATATAAAGCTTCAGGGTTTTCCTTCATCCTGCCAGCCATCGACATTGCATGACCCCTTTTCGCTCGACGTAGCTCTCTATTTCGGCCCTTCCTGGCTAGTTTTAAATTCTCAAGCACCCGACCTGAGCATGAGCATGTCATCTTTAATAAGCCTCCTTCTCCCTCTTGACAATAGATTCAAGTTCATCGGTAGACACGGCTCCTTGGCTCGACCACAGATTCCCTGCATGACGCATACATACTTATCAAGGGCACACAGTAGCTCCTCTCTGGAAACGCTCCAGATTTCAGTTGTACTGAACCGCTGCAGATAATGTCTCCATCATGTGCATCCTAACTGACGCCTAATCACCTTTCTCCCAGCAATACCTCTTGCCCTGCGATATATACATATTCCTATCACCAAAGTGCTCACTTCTCTCCAAATCGAACATATGGCTTGGTTCATTACCCAGTACCAAATCCAATGTGGCTTTGCTTCTTGTCGGCCTGTCTATAGCTGTGTCAGGAAACCCTCCTGCACACATTAGACAAAAACTCACCGATCAGATTTACTCAAACTATAACATTTCCAATTAATATTTGGAAAGTTAAAGTTCCCCATGACAGCTACCCCGTTATTTTCGCTCCTATCCAGAATCATCTTTGCAATCTTTTCCTCTATATCTCTAGAACGTTTCACTGGGCTATTGAAAACTCCATTCACAATGACATCTCCTTTCCCGAGTCTAATATCAGACCATTCTAGTTCAGTAGACTCCGCAGAGTGCTCATCAATAACCTTTTCGCTCCCGTAATCTGTCCTTGGCTAATCATGCCACACCTCGCTCTCCTTAACCACCTTCTTTGTTCTTAAAGAAAAATCGAAACTGCGGCACCAGGAACAGCCAGTCCTTTCACTGCTCCATTCATGTCTTTGAAATGGCCACAACTTCGAAGTTCCAGTTAATAGCGCATGCTATAAGTAAACCGACCTTATTCCAGATGCTCCTGGCGATGAAGTAAACGCAATTCAAACGATCTTCATCCTTGCCAGTACACTCTTGCAAACCTGAAAACCTATTTATGTCCTCACTACTCAAAACCTCCTGTTAGCTTGAGCTACAATTCAGGTTCACATTGCGCTGCTGAGTTCGTTTAAACCCTCCTGAAGAACATTAGCAAATTATCCCTCCCACCCCAGGATATTGGTTCTCCTTTGGTTCAGGTGAAAACCATCCTATTTGTCGAGGTACCTCCTACTCCAGAATATTACCCAATTGTCCATGTATTCGAATCCTCCCTCCTGTACCATCCCGGTAGCCAAATGTTCAAAAGCTCTCTCCCTATTCTTCATCTCTGTACGACGTGTCATAGGTAACAAGTCAAAGTGAACATCTCTGCTTGATCGAGATCGAAGATGTCGCTTTTGCTCACTGAATTTCTCCCTTATATCTACATGTCTTTTCTTTCCTATGTGTTGTTGCATGTGTGAACCATGACTTGGGACTACTCCCCCTCCCCCTTAAGAATTGCAAAAACACGATGTGAGACATCACAAACCTTGGGAGCTGGGAGGCAACACACCAATCATAAATGTGCCCCCTACCCACTGAATCTGCAATCTGTTTCCCTCACTATGAAGTCTCCAAAAATAATGCTCTCTTCATCTTTCCCCTACTCTTCTGAGGAACAGGAAAAATATCTGTGCGAGAGACCTATACCCTATGTTTTACCACTCGTAAGTTATTCCCCCTCAAACGTATCAATAACGGTATGCTGTGCTTGTAACCGAAGAGCACGGCCACAGTGGATGCATGCACTGTCTGCCATTTCCCTCTTCGTTTACCGACTGAAACCCATTGATCATTTTCTTGTACTTGAGATGTTACAGCCTGCCTATAACTCCACTCAGTTATCTCTTCAGTCTCCCGAATGATCCAACGTCCAGTTCCAGCTTCCTTCGACACTTCCCAAGAAACTATATTTGGGTGCACTTCCCACAGATGCAGATATCTGGGACATTATTGGTGACTCTTATCTCCCACATTCTACAGGAAAAACATTCATTTGGCCGACCATCAATTCCCAACGTTCTGTATACTTACACGCACCCACCCACACACACATTTACACAAACACACACACGCACACACACACATATGTATATATAAATAAAAATGCGTCTGTGCATGCATGCATGTACGTGTGTGCATATATATTTAAATGTTGCAAAAGAACGTTGAATAAAAAAGAATTTACTTTAAAGATCGAATTTCTGATTTTGTGGAGTGCTCTGTCCTTGGGAAATGCCTCCGTTACTTACGACCATCCAGAAATACTCCCAGGAGAATATCCAACTCTCAATATAGTTATAGAGGTGACGTTTGAGATGGATTCGCTTTCTCCTAACACTGATCCTACACTGTGTTAAACTGTGAAAAGGACTCTTACCTCGTTTCATGTTATTGCAATTGCTGCAAACTCATGCAGGTTATTAAAACAATACAAAAAGAACGATATTTATCTCATTGGACATTTTCAATGTTGTTGGAAAAACTCGAATCGAAATGATAAAGGTTTTTTTTTAAATAACTGCTGTGAAGCTTCGTGAATTGAAAAAAGAATTTGTTTCGAGACATGTCACTGGATATTTTGGGGGGAGCTAAGTGAGCAGCAAATTCACTCAATCCCTTCTCTGTGATTGCAGCCAACTGTCCAATGCAACAAATGAAAAAAAAAGGTGCGTTTCTCAACAGGTCAGTTCCAACTCACTATGGTATAATTTCCCTTTGATTCTCCCCATCGTCTAATAGAATAGGTGAGTGGGGATGTCAGGATCCTAATGGAAAACTGAGACGTTGCAAGAATTAATTCACGTCAGCTGCTTGTTATTCCCATGTTCATCGAAGTGGAACACAGAAGTGCAATTGCAAAATCAAACAGATTAGCCCTAGAGAGAATGGCTTCACGATTTTTCATCAGAAAGAATTCCGAACAACAGTGAGAAAGCACGTTCGGATGTTTACTGCAGTATATGTGAGAAACGCAGCAAAGACCCAGTGGGACTCGAGCTCTTGGCCACTGGCAAACAAGACTAGAGCTCTAATCACTGAGCTGCAGATCCACGAGCGAAAGTGGTGCTTTTATGCTGACATAACAATGATGACCTCTAGCAGAATAAATTCCATCAACCGAGATTTGTGATGCAACCTAGGTTTGTGGTGTAAAATACTACTTTAAACCTACTTGTTTGACATAACACTTTATCATCCTCCCAATATCTCATTATGTGACTGCGATCAAAATTTGCTCAAACTCCATTCAGAGGAAAAGCATTGAAGTTTCCAGTATATGAAAGGCACGATGCAGTATTGATACAAATTACTGGCGTTGATTTGAACACGTATCACAGTTTTTCTTCATCACTTGGTGATTAACCCCTTTCCTAACGGCATTATTGGGTCTCCTTAATGAAGGGATCTCATGCTTTATGGCCTTGATGCATGAAATTTCGGGCGCCAGACATAAAACAGTTAAAATCGAGCATGATCAAAAAGCTGGAATTCGAGGGAATGCAGATATCTGAGACAGCTTTATTTATTAAAAAAATCTTGGATGTCGGATTCGCTGGCTGGGTTGGCATTTAGTGACCATTTCTAATTGTTATTGTGTGGGCCTTAGGACATTACAACGATAGATGTAGCGGAGACAGTGAAAAGATTTGAATAAAATGACGAAAAAATTTTAGAATTTGCTGAGCTGTGATGAGTGAACAACCACTGTTGTGAATACTCCCACGTACATCATATTTGTTCGAAGACCTCAGGATTGCATCATTCGGTGAACAACACGCAACTCCTTCCCTTCCACCATGTGGGAGCTCGTGTGGGAATGTGAAGCTGCGAAGCCAGCAGCACACGGTTGGGAAAAAAAGGCAGTGCTAAAAACGTCATTCAAATAAGTGACAAAAAAAAACACTGTACAGAGATCAAGTACACGCATGCATAGAGGCAGAGGACATTTGACCAGAGTAGAGAGGGAATATGAGTGGACGGATGGAAGTGCATTCGGATAGTTTAGCCGAAAGGAATGAAAGAGAGGTTGAGCTGCTGAAGAGCAGAGACGTCGAAGAGACGTATGATGTTAATGCGGTGCAAGTGTGCAGACTTGGTGAAGTATCTCACCATGGTTATGACGTGACTGGTTCAGACTCAGACAACTGTCAAAGAGAAATTGAGCCAGTGGTGAGGCAATTTCTCCACCAACGTGGCCAATGCTGCCTTCCTGCGCATCTCATCCAATTCCAGCAACTCCGCACTCAATACCCACCCCTCCAACTATGACGAAGGCAGAATTCCCCTGGTCATCACCTTCCACCCCACCAACCTCCGTTGACATCATATCATCCTCCGCCATTTCTGCCACGTGCAAACGGACGCCAACAGCAGACATGTATTTCCCTCGCCACCACCAGCCGCTTTCTGTTAAGATCATTCCCTCCGTGATTTCCTTGTCAGATCCACGCCACCCACCAAACCAGCCTCCCCTCAAAGCACCTTCCCATTCACAGGATTTGCAAAATCCACAACACACCTTCGCCTTCAACTCCGTCCAAAGACTTAAAGGATTCTTCCACATCCATCAGAGTTTTACCTGCATTTCCACACATGACATTTACTCTATCCGTTGCTCCCAATGCAGTCTACTTTATATTGGAGAGACAGGATGCCTAATTGCAGTGCCCTTCAGAGAACATCGCCGGGACACCTACACCAAACGACATCACTGCCCTGTGGACGAGCACTTCAACTCTCACTCCCACTCAGCCAAGTACATGCAGTTCCTAGGCATCCACCATTGCTATACTTTTACCACCAGATGCCAGGAGGAAGAGGGCCTCATCTTTCACATTGGGACCCTCCAACCACACGGCATCAATCTGGACTTCAATATATTTTTCATTTCCCCTCCGCCATTTTATCCCATTTCGATTGTTCCAAGTTGGCACTGCTCTCATCAATTTTCCTATCTGTCGGTCTCCCTTCTCGCCGATCCGCTCCACCCTGCTTTCCGACCTTATCACCGTTTCCTCCACCTCAACTCACCTATCACACTCACAGATATCTTGCCTCCTCCTATTTGTCTCTCTACCGCCTCGGCTCACGAGCCTCATTCCTAATGAATGGATCTTTCCTGAAACGTCGATTCTCCTGCTCCTCGGAAGCTGGCAGCCCTGCTGTGCTTTTCCAAGACCACACTCTCTACTCAGTGGCGAGGCAGTGGATTTGTGTTGGGGACTGAAGGCAGAGGCCTCGGTTTTGCATGATTCAATTGTAGGAAATGTCTGCTCCAACAGGACAGGATGTCGGACAAGTCCGGACAGTGTTTGACCTCAAGCGAACAGTGAGTTGATGGGATTAACATCCAACTGTTGACCTTCGCCTTCTCAGTAGTGGAGGCTGTCTGTATGAAAGATTCTTGCAAACGTCCGGTCAAATAGTTGTTGTCTCCATCTCTTAACTTCAATCCCTATCTTCAGGCATAATCCAGAGTCTGTGATAGACTCTTTCTCATTCTCTTGATTCTTAAAAATATACATCATCAATTTCACAGCATATTAGAAAGGAAAGATTTTTTTCAAAAATCACTCCACCATGATCTGATGAAGTTGCGCATTTTCTCCCAAATTGAACTTTGATGAGAGTTTGAACATGGAAGGAATAGGCTCCGTTTTTGCTGGGAGAGAAACGTTCACTTGTGTGTATGTGGACATGGCTTCTGCTATTATCAGAACTCACAAAATACAATTTCAGTCATATTTAGGTGAGACTGTAGACATGTGTGCATTTATTTCTCCATCAGAGCTGGAACCCCATGACACCAATGACACCTGGAACAAGCTCAGTGTGTGGGAAGGGATACACTCCTTCTCGGACCTTCTGTGAAACTTGCTCGATCACAATGAGGAGAAATCATTTCAATGTCTAGAATGCGGAAAATGCTTTAAAACGTCCAATGATTGGATTATCCAACACTGTGCTCATACTAATGAGAAACCTTTTATCTGTCCAGACTTTGGAAAATGTTATCATTCCACTGTGTAGTTGATGCATGGGAAATGTGCTCACACGAATTAGAGTCCTTGAAAACTTCTGGGGACCTGACGTCCGATCCACGTGCTCACCCGGAGGACAGACATATTTAATTCCACAACTAACCGGCGTACTGCAAATGTCCGAGCGATATAAAGTCTCAACAACATTATGAACACGTCTTTTCAACGCCCAGACCGATGGAAGTGCTGTAAATGTTCCTGTGGACTGACATGGCATCAACGTGTTCACAAAGAAGACACCTTTTAAATGCTTATACTGTGGGAATCACTACATAAGTTCCTTGTGATCGTTTTATCATGAACGCCTTCACCTTGAAGAGAGACCTGACAAATACCTAGTGTGTGGGATGTGCTCTCCAGTCTCTGCAGGACTGATGTTCCATCGACATTTTCACAGGATGAGAGACATTTCAATTGTTTTCATTGTGGGACAAGGTTCCGGCGATCATCTCAACTCTCAGTACACCAGAGAGTTTGCAGTGGGCAGAACGTATTTACCTGCTTTATTTGAAAAAAATAACAGTTAGCTCACTCATCGACCCTGCTGAAACGGCAGAGAGATCCACTGGGGGAAAGAATTCACTCACTCATCGAGCCTGCTGAGACAGCGCAGATTTTACATTTCTCAACTGCGATTGTACTTTGTTGTTCATGACATTCCGGACTGAAAGCAAAGTTTTAATATTTTAAATAAATGTCAAACAAATCAATTTCGTATTAAGTACCATATGAGAGGTTAGTGTAAAGGTGGGATTACATATTACTTGAACCATCAGCACAGTTTCTCAAGGACAAATGTGTTAGAATTCTATGAGGATGCAATGAGGAAATGAGAAAAGGTCTATTCTATGAATGTGGTCAGCATGAATTTCCAGCAGGCATTTGTCAAGGTTCTATATCAGAAACTGCAGAATGATAGGCTATGGTGTTAGGGACGACGCACTGGCATGGCTTGAGTTCTGGCTGACTGTCGGAAGGCAGACAGTTGGGTGAAAGGGTCTTTTCCAGGATGGCAGCGCGTGACGTGTGGAGTTCAGCAGGGGTCAGTTTTGGCACCACAACTATTCCCGTTATGCATGAATGATCGGGTCAAAGGAACTGAGAGTGTTGTTGATCCATTTGCAGAATACACAATGACATGTGGAGGGACAGATCGTATTGAGAAAGCGGGCAGGCTGCAGAATTACGTGGACGGGCTGAGAGCTTGGATAAAAAAAGGTTGCAGTTAGAACACTGTGTGGATAAGTGTGAGGTCATCGAGTGATGGAATGATTAGAGGCATAGACTACTTTGTGACGGGAAAAGGCTTCAGAGACCTATAATTGAAAGACACTTGAGAGATCTAGTTAAGGTTTCTCTTATGTTTAACATGCAGGTTTTGTTGTCTGTTCGGAAGGTAAATGTAATGTCGACATTCGTTCAAGCGAAGATTTGCAACTGACGCGATAAGAGGGTGTCGTCACACGCATTTGTATCATCGGAAATAGCTTTTAGTCACATGTCTAAGGGAAGATATGTTACGAGTGGTTGATAGGAGGTTTAAAATAGCTGACTCAGTGGAGAGCACTGCTGTCTTCCAGCCTCAGCGACGCTGGTTTAATTTCTTCTCAGGCGACCGTCTGCAGTTTGCACATTCTTTCCGTGTCTGCCTGGGTTTCCTCCACAGAGGAAAGATGTGTAGTTGACGTCATTTGGCTGTGGGAAATGCAGAGCCACAGGAATCGAGTAGAGGTGTGAGTTTGAGTGCAATGATCTTCGCATGTTTCATGGGTTCTTCTTGGGCTGAATTGCCTGTTCCCACTTTGTAGTGATTCTACTAGAACACGTTGATCGCAGGGGTGAAGGACTCGTCGTCTTAGAATTTATTTTTTTTTAAATCACAGTTTCTATGTAAACATGCGGTCTCAAATCAATCTCTTGATCACTATAAGGCGTGAAGGGGCATTCCTCAAAGAAAATCATGAAGGCAAAGCGAGCATATTGGATAGACTTAGCTCACAAAGTTAAGGATAATGTAAAGAGATTTTATAAGTACATTCAGAGCTCGACACCAAATAGGATCCCTGAAAGACTTAAGAGCTCACATTTGTCTTGAACCTCAGAGGATGGGAGAGATATTGAATGTTCATTTCGCATTAGTTTATACATTGGAGAACGCAATGGCGGCTACAAACATTGATGTTCTGAAAATAGTTCATATTGAATAGTGCAAGTTCCAGAGGAATTGGATAATATAAAGTTGGATATTTCTCTGGGATCTGATCTGGTGCACCCAGGGTTTCGTTGGAAATTCGGGAAATAGTGGGCGGCACGGTGGCACAGTGGTTAGCACTGCTGCCTCACAGCGCCAGAGACCCGGGTTCAATTCCCGCCTCCGGCGACTGACTGTGTGGAGTTTGCACGTTCTTCCCGTGTCTGCGTGGGTTTCCACCGGGTGCTCCGGTTTTCTCCCACAATCCAAAGATGTGCAGGTCAGGTGAATTGGCCATGCTAAATTGCCCGTAGTGTTAGGTAAGGGGTAAATGTATGGGTGGGTTGTGCTTCGGCGGGTCGGTGTGGGCTTGTTGGAACAAAGTGCCTGTTTCCACACTGTAATGTAATCTAATCTAAACTGTTAGGCACTAGATGATGGAAATATTTGCATCATCTATTACTTTGAGTGATGTGCCGAATAAATGGGGTGTGGTTTTGTTGAGGAAGGGATGAATGGAGAAAACTGAAAACTATGTGCCTGTGAGGCTGGGTAAGGTCGTGGGTAAGTTGTTGGAAGCAATTTTGAATGATAGGATTTATAAGCATTTTGAGACAAGTTAAATGAATAGGGATTATCGGTATGGTGTATCACAAACATAGTTGGGTATTTTGAGGATGTAACCAAGAATATTGATGAGGACTAAGTGGTCTGCATTGTTCACTTGGGCTTTAATTAATCCTTTCAAATGTTTCTACTTGGTAGATTAGTTTTTTAAAGTTAGAATTCAAGGTGAACTTTCTAATTAGATATAAAATTAGTTTAATGGTAGGAGGCTGGGGACGGTGGTGGAGGGTAGTTTCCAGACTGGAGGACTGTTACCATCTGTGTTCCACAGGGATCAATGCTGAGCCCATTTCGTTTTTCATTCATACAAATGATTTAGCTTGAAACATGGAAAGCATGGTCAGTGAGTTTGCAGATGACATCAAGATTGGTAGTAGAGTGGAAAGTACAAAAGCTTATGTCAGATTGTAAATGAGTTTTCTCGTCAGATCAGTTTCTCTCTGTTCTCGACATTTAATAGCGTGGGAGAAAAGCATCATTCGTCCACCGTGCAGCGCAGGTCATCAGACGTCCACATATTCTCGTCCGAGTTTGCCGCATTTAGCCCATAAGCTGACGCGTTTTGATGTTTCCAGGGTAAATGTCAATGATAATTTCTCTGTAATTTTAAATGGCACATCAATGGGACTGAAATTTAACACGGTCATACTAGTTGTAACCCCGTTGAGGAAATTTATTCTCATGTGCACACACAAGGCAGACACACCAGCACATCCCCGACAGTGACTGAGGCCTCAGCGTTATGTGCTTCACGTCTGCAAGTTTCTCTGGAAAAAAGAAGCTTCACGCGGAACACGAGCCAATTGTCCAGAAAATGTAAACCATTGCGGTGAGCTTGGGTATGAAATGGAAACTGAGTTGAAATAGTCCAACACGCTGCTCGTGTGTAACTTTAAATTTACAAATTCCACCCAAATAGTTTCTGCGAGTCCGGAGATCTGACAGGATAGCGGTCACCAGTCATTCAATACTAAAAACAACCGACACACGCAAACTCGAAGCACTTTCAAGTCTCGTCTCTTTCTGTTTCTGTCCTTGTCATAATTCCAGCTTCCTCAGAACATCCAACTCCATGCTCAATGAGCTGCATGATACAAACAGGCAACAGATAATGCAGGCGATCTTTATTTCGAAAGCAGAGCAAGGAAATGCTGCACACAAGGGCTTACACACGGCTGGGTAATGTGACAGCACGATATTATCTTCCTAATTATCCTGTAGATTGATACCAGGAATGTGCACCATATTAGTTATTAACTATTGAAATTTCCCAATGGATGCCGTGACTGACAGACAGGTCAGGAGAGAGTAGTTCAAACCCTTCATCGGTCTGGGACATTTAGCAAAAAAATTCCTGTTACTTCACAAACTGAGCTCCCTACTGCTGGTCATGGAGATCACTAGCACAGAAAATGCGCTTTGGCATACCAGGTCTGCACCAGTTTCAGGTAATCCCCTAACTGTTCTTAACTCATTTTGAAGCACTTGGCTCAGAGGTGTAAATGAAGTCAGTAATGGATGTGTAAATTAAATGGGTCTCACCTCTTCTGGAGGTTTCTGCTTGTTCAACCCTGACCTGCGATGGGTTCCAGATTCTCAACATTCCTAACCTGGGTTATGTGCGTTTTTCCTGAAGAAACGTCGATTCTCCTGTTCCTTGGATGCTGCCTGACCTGCTGCGCTTTTCCAGCGACACATTTTCAGCTATGTGCATTTTTTCCTATTCAGTGACTTGAATCCTAAACAAGAAAGCAGAGAACAAGCTCTTTTCCACTTTACTCTCGGCTCTCAGTTACAGTCAGCAAGATGTGAAACAGTACGACAAAAACGTAGTGGATTTAAAGCCCATCACCTTACCCACCTTGCAGCCACTGCAGAAGCAATGCAGAAGAACTGGTTTGCCAGTCCTCTTTCCCTGTGGAGCCTGACGGACCGTGCATCATTCTTAGCTTTGTTTCATTTCAATCACTACAGCTTCGACACTGTTAAACGTCGGGGAATGTATGGTCTGTGTGATCAATCCAGATAGTTGGAATGGATACTCAGTAAAAATCAAAAGCAGAAACATCAGGAGAACCTAAACACGTCTGGCAGCGTCTGTGGAAAGAGAAACAGAGACAATGATTCAGAGCTTCTTCAGAAAGTTGTTAGAACTCTGTTTTCCCCCAGGGATACAGAAAACCTGCTGAGTTTCTGCAGCAGTTTCTGTTTTTATTTCTGATTGACGGCATCTACAGCCCCTTGTTGGTCACAAGAGCAATACAGAAACGCTGTTATGGTTCCTCATTGGGTAAGGTTTTCGTTTGGGTAATATATCCCTGACCTGATTAAAAACCTAAAACTACGCAGCAAGGAAACAGATGGAGTAAGTACAGCGATTACTCCATCCATGAGTGGGTGCGACCTACCACCCTCTCGATTAGCAGCCGACCGCGCTGACTCAAAGCACTGGGAGTGGGGAACAATCTTTGTATAGCATCTCATAAAGCAAGCGGTTAGTGGATCCAAGCTGTTGCATGGCCTTTAAATGCCGTTTATCAGTTTTACTTATCCATTCTAAAGTCTGGAACATTCATTATGGAAAGTAGAGACCAATCTGATCCCACTCTCTGCAGGCGCCTCTATGTCGCTGGGAACCAGCTCTACTACAACTGGGAACGACTCGCTTAGAAAATTTCAGTGCGTTTTCTGTTCCATTGTTTTCTCATTGTGCAGGAGCCGAGATGAGGTTTGAATTACTGACGTGCAAGAACGGGTGTCCTTTCAATGTTTCACATTGTTTCTTTTCCCAAGAATATCAGACTCAACGTATCAGCCTCTAAAAGCATGGGAAGGAGTCGGGCCTGTCTCTGCTCAGTTGGACAGTTCACCCTTCATTCTCCTCTGAATCCACTACCCGAGTAATGTCTGAAGATTCACAAATCTGGAGACTGCAAGTTCTGTTTTACCGAGCAACATTTTCCCAGCATCTTTTTCACAATCTTTTGCTTTGCACCAGGTCCAGAGGTGAGGAAATAATATTTTGTGGAGAAATTCCCGACTCTGGGAACGTTCTCTTCGAAGCAAATAAGGTTAACGGGAGATTTCCTGGGGAAATTTACAGTGACGTTGGAGGGAGCAGTGGGGATTGGAGGGTTGATGATCAGGAGGAAATGTTGCCTCTGACCAGTGAAACTCACCAGAGGACTGGAATTGAGGACATTTAATGGAAAACAGCATTTGCGTTGAGTAAATTTTGCGACTTCTAAATAAACCCCACGGGTCTGATATTGTCTGTAGTTGGAGGAACAGAGCGATGTTTTTGAGTCAGGTCCGTTTCTGCTTCATAACCCAAGTTTCCTACATGTCAATAAATGAGCAGACCTGACAAAATGTGGAGTTATTGAGACGGACTTTCTGTAGTTTGAGGGAGATCTCATCCACGAAAGCCTTTTAAAAGCAACAGTGTAGGAAACGTAGTCGTTTGAGGGGGCATAGCTTTAAATTAAGGGGTGGTAGGTATAGGACAGATGTTAGGGGTAGATTCTTTACTCAGCGAGTCGTAAGTTCATTGAATTCCCTGCCAGTAGAAGTGTGGACTCTCCCTCTTTATGGGCATTTAAACGGGCATTGGACAGGCATATGGAGGATAGTGAGCTAATGTAGGTTAGGTGGGCTTGGATCGGCGCAACATCGAGGGCCAAAGGGCCTGTACTGCGCTGTATTTTTCTATTCTAAGTCTTCAGTTCTTCATCTCTCTGTTCATAGCATGCTGAAAGTGGCATTGTGAATATGTCCAAGTTTTCTGACGATAGACAATAATGGGAGAGCATGTTGTGATGAGGACGTGGGAATCTGCGAAGGCATATATATAGTTTGAGTGAATGGAGGGGGGGGGAACTTTCCAGATTAAGTTTCATGTCGGGAGTGTCAGGTTGGAAGAGTCAAAAAGCAGAGCATATGAAATAGAGGGAAAGTAGAAAAAACGTGTAGGACAGAGGAATCTGGGAGTTCTTGTGCCTAACACAAACAAAGCTTTGTGTCTTTTTTTTTTCTGACCAACCGTATGGCCTCCTTTCCGAAAGCTTGCAATGAAAGAGATGGTTTCCCGGAAAAAGAACTATAAGTCGAAACTATAAAACTAAGACCAAGAAAAGACTGTGCCGTTCTATTGGACAACCTTGATGTGTATGGTTCTGTAAAATTTGTTTACAATCGACCCGGGAGTTGGAATGGTGGGAGCTCGGGAGTGGAAGTCAGGAGATCCATGATTACTGCCAACATTTATCTGTCTTCCTCACTTTTAGTAAGTTTTACTTTGCATTGTGGACCCCTGTGAGTAAACTCAGGTGATGTATTTCCCTCACTGTTCCTCGTCACTCCCCAAAAGAATTCAACGTTCTTATCTACTGCTTCTAGGTAACCGCTAAACGTTGTATAAATGTTACTAAAACCTCGACATTTCCCACGTCTGTCTGCCTTCTTAAAATGTCCATTGATTGATTACTGTGATAGTAATGCACACATGAAGAGCAACGCAAAACAGCAGCAATCGACAATGGGTTGCGAACGCAGATGACTGCAGCCACATCTCAGGGTAGTGACAATTGTACGATCACAAACGCACATACCGAACCGCCAGGAAACTCCATATAAGTACACTGCCAGAAGCCGTGCGAGGCATAGAACCTGAAAAACAACAGAAATGCTCTTTTTGGCAATGGACCTGGCTGTATTTCTCAATCAGCAATCGAAGCTTTCACTGGTGACATCAGCAGTTCCCTCAAACAAAGAACTAACTACTGCTGCTGACGGAGGAGAAAGTGAGGACTCTATGTGCTGGAGATGAGAGAAGTGAGTGTGGTACCGGAAAGAATAGCTGGTCAGGCAGTATCCGAGGAGCAGGGGAATCGACGTTTTGTTTATAAGCCTGATGAAGTATTCATGCCCGAAACGTCGATTCTCCTGCCTCTTGCATCCTGCCTTACATGCTGTCCTTTTCCAGCAACAAACTCTCCACTGCCACAGACTGTCATATAATCCGAGCTCCCAGGCGCGGAATCAGAGAAACTCAGTGTCCTGAGTACACCTACTGAGGACACCTCGCGTTGTCGTTTAGGGGCAAGTTGTTCTTCATGAATGCGGCTCTCGATTTGCCTGCCTCTTTGTCCTTTACAATGTTTTCTGCACTCCTTGCTTGGAGCATTGTTTGTCTACATGTGCACTGCACATGCAGGGTAATGTTAATTTGTTCTGGTGAGTTGTTGGCTGAAACTGACTTTGGATTTATGCTCTCTCATAAATCTGAATGGTCAGAAGAGAGTGGCTGTCAGTTCTGAGATTTCTTTCATATATAAGGGAGAGTGCTTAGTGTGTCGGCTCACGGCATGTTCCACGAGTGTTGTTTGTCTGCAAGGATTCTGCGGGAATATCTTTTGTTGGCAAAGCATTTCTGGAGGAGCCAGTGAACAACACAGCTAGATTCCCTTGTCGCAATACACACAGTTGACGAGAAAAACGAGTTCGACTGGGGCAACACAAAAATAATAGGTCAAGCCAAATAGAGGGCGGCCAGAAAATTTCTAGAAGGAAAACACCCATCCATGGACTCCATCAACAAGCTCGTTGAGCTAAACCCAACATACCGGGATCTGCAACTAACTACCAGTACTGACAAACGGAAGCAGTGGGAATGAACTCAAATCAATTGCAAACGCCACAGGACAGCCACGCTTCACAGGACTGTCAGCAGCCCTGAAGATGTCGCCGAGAATGCGGAGGAAACGGCTGCAAACCAACTGCCAAAAACCGCCAAAAATCCCCAAAACCGCAACCTGCACTTGAATTACAAATCTTTAAACAAACCTTGAAACTCCAAATCAGGTCGGGCTGCGCCATCAAGGAAATTAACTCTGGAATCCCACGTGATATGTGAAGATAATAAATAACACACGACAGAGGAGGTCAGAGCTCCCAAGCTCCCAGGTCTTTGTGCGTCTTCTTGTTAAAAATAACTGCTTGACTCTCCTCATCCCATTTTCCATCCTTTGGCCTTGTATGCTTTAAGCATTACAAATTCACACATTAACATCTCAAAAGGTTATGAGGGTTTCTGCTACTTCGACACTGAGAGACAGTGAGTTCCAGATTCCAAACACTCGCTGTCTGATGAAGTTTTCATTTGCATCTACTCAAACATTCTTGCCTCTTAACTTAACTCTACGGTTCCCTGGTGATTGACGCCTCCATCAAAGGGAAACGTTTCCTTCAATCTGCCAAATTCAAACCCCTCATTATGTTCGACTTCTCAATCATGTTTCCTCTCAATCTTCCCTGCTCTCAAGAAATCAACTCAAGTCTGTCGAAACTCTTTAATAGCTGCACTTCTTCCATCCAGACAACATATTGACAAATCACTTCTGCACCGTTTTGATTACTGTCATATCGCTTCTATAATGTGAATTGCAGAATTGTATACAATACCTCGCGAGAGCCGAATGATGATATGAACCAAATGTGTAGAAACCACCGAAATTGGTCTTTTCCAATAAATCTCTTCCCTTCGATACTGTACAGTGCCTTTTTCGTGAACCTGATGCTTCAATAATGTCTGGTCCATGCAAATACAAAACTATACATTAGGATTGGTCATGCAGCCACCTTATCTGATTGCATTGAGTGTTCGAAGAACCTGATGTTGATATTGGGGCACGTTCACCGAGCAACAGTGACAGCTGCAGTACAGAGTTAATGGGGTCAACGTGAAAGTGAGTGTTAGATAGTGTAAAGCATCTGTGACATGGGAAGAGTGACGGAAATTGGGTATAGTGATTGTGAAAGGGAGAGAAATCTCCGATATTGGGTGAATTTGAATCCTGACATATGACACGCAATGATGTCAGAGAGCAGACTGGAGAGTATCTTCCCGTTAAAAATGGGATGATTCTTTTCGGTGTTTGTTTCGCACAGGTCATGTGGCATAAAATGGAACAAATGTGCATTGCCTCCACTCGGAAATCAGCGGAATTTGCTGCGGCCACAACGCAGATCACGTGAAATAGCACGATGTAGAAAGCAAAAAATGCAATGGCATATATAGGTGACGAACAGCAGCACATGCACAAGAAAAGTTGCCACATATTGGATTGAGATTGGTTTGAATCTTCTTCTTCGATGTCCTCACAGATTGTGGAGCTTCCATCATTGAGAATGTTGAAGACTGAATCCGATAAGTTCCTACAAACGATTAAATGTACAGGCGATAAAGCATGGCATTGTCGAAATGCAGTGTTCAGTAACACCGCAGTTTCACATCGTTACTTTTCCAGTTCCATGAGACAAGGAAGTAAATATTGTTGCACGCTCACATCACACCGGTTCCCAGGTCTGGAATCAGAGAAACTGAGTGGCGCAGAGGCGAAGATCTAATCGGAAATGGGGAGTGAAATGAATGCTTGTATCTACTCTGTTGTCTGGTGACGAAATCCATGAGCACGCAATCCTTCTATGAAAGCATAGATGCGCGTGAAACGTTGAGGCTGGAAGCTCCAACCACAGCTGGAGCAACTACTGTTCACATGGAGAAGGGAGCGTTGGGACTTCGGGCTGGGAGGTCGAACCTCACCTGGAGACGCTTCCCCCACACTGGTCTGGGGGAAACGATCTTGAGCTATTTTAATCACAATTGAAATAGTTCCTGGCAGCACACATGATTGTGGATTGAGGGAGGGTCTGCCCCAGGGAATTGTCTCATTTGTAAATAAACATTTTGATAAGATTGAGCTAGTGTAAGAGTATCTGTACAGTGAGAAAATGATATAATTGTATCGCTCTCTGACATTTCTCGTATGTCTGACTCAACCGTCAGTTAATTTTCTGGAAGGGTTTTTAAAAATCTTTTTTTCATACTATTCAATTTCCTGCAAGCTTGTTCGGTCCATTAAATTAATCTAAAAATCTGAACATTAAAGGAGATATATGATGCTGGGATTCGGCTTGAGTTTCCCTCGAATTATGGAGGAAGAACAGGAGAGAGGAAGTGAAAAATATCTGGACAGACCGTGGGTGAAAGGAATCTTCATGAGGACAAATGTGTTTTCTTTGCCAATGAAGCTGAGAGCGTCACAATGTGGTGATGGCATCTTTGACAGGATTCCTTTCAAAGCCTCGGATCAATTAATCACCCCGAGAACATCAGTGTCAATGTGTCGGATTCTGACAGAAGGGGAAGATGCCTGGATATTCCCTGATCTGTCCATCATTTCAGCCTTTATTGTCCTCTAATTCCGCTTTCCAAGGAGTTTCTGAGGATTTTGAACATTGGGTATTTCTTTCGTTTCCTTGCCAGTCCCTGGAGCTGCAGCAATTGAGCAGCTGGGTTTGGTAAATAGAAAAATAGTAAGAACAAATTATTTCAGTTTCCACTTCTGTGGTGACCATGGTATACTCAAGGCATTTATGGAAGGGATTCTTGCACTTGCATATCAGGAATTAAATTCACATTTTAGCCTCACAGCAAATCGTCATCAGTTTGTTAAAGCTGACAGGCCTTGCTGTCGAGCCAAACAGGCTTCAATCTCCTGATCCGTGGACAGCTGCGTTACCCATTGCACCACTGGCCAGGATATTACAGCATGCATTCATGCTGCAAAGCAGTGCTGTTAACAGGAATATGAACAACAACGCTGATGTTCACAAGTTGAATAACCAGCAAAGATAATCACTGTCACTGCTTCACGCCAATGGCCCCCACTTTTTGAAGCAACAGACGCAAAGAAAACACGTCTCTCCCCATGAAGCTGACATTCACCCTATATCTGCGCGACCATTCAATGTGATTAATGCTAAACTGATACATTTCAATTCCAGTTCCCTACTTTCTGTAAATAAATCGAGGTAAACTCGAGTGTAATCACGACAGTAGATGTTCCTGTTGATTTTCGGATGTTTAGATTACTTTAACGACCTGTGCGAGTTCGCAGGAAAATCAATAATATGATACAAGCTAAAACTCCCTTCTGTAAATTTAACTCAGTGCAGAGCCAGCCTATGAGAAAGGTCACAGAGCGTTCAAATTGCTTCTGTTTCTCTCTGCACAGATTAGGTTCCCGACAAACGGGAAACAGGCCATTTGGCCAAACAACTGCACACTGACCGTTCAAAGAGTAAACCACAAGATTCATTCCCATATGAGTAATGCACCTACCAGTATTGGCAATTTTGCATGGTCAATGCAACTGACCATTTTTATATTGTGAGAGGTGAACAGAGAACCCGGAAAAAGCCAGCACATATTCATGGAGAATGTTCAAACTCCACAGAGACAGTAGTCCAATGCTGGAATCGAACCCGATCAATGGCGCTTCGAGTTTGCAGAAATAACCACTGAACTCCTCCACGAGTTGAACCTTTGCAGGATTTCTCTTTGTAATTGAGACATTTACCTTGGGAAACATATTCCCTCCATCCTCAAATATGTGACCTGCTAAAAACTATTTCATTTCAAATTAAAATTGCTGAGCATCCTTTCCCTCTGATGTCCCAACTTCTAAATGTCAATAGAAGCTGCTTATGGTGTGTTTCAATCTCCAAGAATGCTGTTCAAATGGTCCTTGCTCCATGCCAATAAAAACTGCACCTGGTGAGGTTGGACCTTACAGCCTGACGTCCCAGTGCTTCCTTCTCAATGTCAGTAAAAACGGCAGCAAGTGAGGTTGCAGCTCCCAGCCTGATATTCCCATAAGTCCTGCTGCTCCATGTCAAAACAAGTTGGTCCACGTGAGGCTCAAACCCCAACCCTAATGTCAACTTGCTCCCTGCTCCACAACAATAGAAGATGTTCCAGGTGAGTTTGGAGATCCCAGCCTCGGCATTTCACGCACCTCTGTACCGCCAGAGAAGGACATCACTGTTGCCTTCCTCCATCCCCATTTCCACCTGGACCTTCGGGGTTGCACGACTCACTATAGCCTCACCCACCCCCACTATTTATCTGGACGTAGACTTGCTCGTTGATTTGGAATGTTCATTTCCATTCGTTTCGTAAATCTATTAACATCTTCAGTGGGCCTTCGGGCTAAGCACGGTTGCTGATTCCTGCTTTGTATTTATAAGTTGCTTTGTTCGAGGTGACAAACCGTGTTTTTTATTGTTCTTGGATCTCTCTCTCTCCTGAGTCGTTTTAACGCCACTCGTTGATGACTGAATCAAAGAGGTGTTTCACCGGAACTGCATGTCCCTCCGTTTCCTATTCCTCCCTGTTTAGACGTTTCTGAGATGAATGAAACAAAATTGATACGTAGGCATTCGTAAGAAAGACTAGCATTTCCTCAGTTTCATTTCCAACATGGCTTAGATTTCAAAGCGACCACATGAGAGCGTGAGTTAAGCAGTTCATCTGTGGAAGTTAATCGTTTCATTCCTGTTGCTGACCGAATAAATGGTAAATGTGCCATGTGCTTAAAATCGCGAAAATGTGAATTGCTGCCAATCATGAATAAGGATTTCTGGTTTTGTTTCACAAAGGTTGAGAAACGGCAGACAACGTCCTTATCAGGCATTTCCCACTCCAGATTTGGATACAGTTTACAGAGACCATATATCAGAATCCAGTGTTCGTTGTGACCCCAGCAAATGAGATTTCCCCTTGACACTGAAAAAGGCCACCTTCGCATGGAAAACAAATGCAGTATGACTGGTGCAGAAGTGATCAATGCCCGGTACCTGGCCTTACACAGCACGGCCATCCAAGGTGTACAATTTGACTTCTATTTAGGAACAGGGAGGACAGAAAATTAGCAGAGAAAGTGATATTGGAAAAGCACAGCAGGTCGGAGCAGCAGGAGAATCGACGATTCTGGCTGAAGCCCTTCATCATCTCCAGTCCTCTTTCCCCGAGGAGAATAAAGCATAACAAAGTTTCACACAGTAATTAATCCGAATTAATTATATTCCTTTGCACCACGGTAGCAGATATGGGCGTGCAAATTCCTAGACAGTTTTGCTGATGAGAATATCAAACACGGATGCTCTGTTCACATCAACCCAAAAGGCTACCGTCTGTAAAAATGGAACAAAGATGTTTCTGCCTCGTTTTGAACCGGAGATGTCGCGTATCTGATGCGAATTTCAGCTGCGAAAATTTTCTCTGGGGCACTGAGGCGAAATGGAGCTCGTACCTTCCCGCTTAAGCAGAATAGCCACAAGTACTGCAGACATTAGTGCATATTCAGGATCGCTGCAGAGACAAATTAAAAAAAAGAATTCATGCAGCAATTATTTGCAATTGTGTTCCTTTTCGCTATTAAAGTAATGATGGGGGACTAAATTCAATTCGTGGTTTGCTAAAGAGACTGCAATAAATCCCCATCCACCTGTCGCCCATAAGGAAGGAACAACAATGTTTCTGCCCGTCTCTGAACATGGGAACTTTCGCAGAAGCTGATACTTCTTCTGGACAGAAAGAATCAGGGCTCGCCGACTGCTCTTTTAAAAATAGTTCCCGTCCGTGGTGGAAACATCCGTGCATATTCAGAACAAGGAAGAATAGATGACGAAGAAAATCGTACACAACAACTAATTGGACTTGTGTTCCCTTTCACCACAGCGGCAGGAATGGGCTGGGACAATAAAAGGAAAGTTTACTTGCAAGATCAGCAAGCAATAAGATCGACCCATGTTCAGAAACAAGCCTATCATTCTTTGCGCAGGACAATTGGAAGCAAGGATACTTCATGTTGGAGGTGAACGTGATAACCGCTCCCCCACAGAAAAACAGCACGGCCAGTGACTTGAACCCACTCCCCCCCCCCCCCCCCCCCCCCCCCACCAGAACACAAGTGGTGATTGCCTTACTCACGGGAGATCGTGTTTGCCGTACTGGCATCAGACCAAATTCGGGCACACGCAGAAACATTGCAACAAGCTGCCAATATTCACGGAGGCGTCCGGGTTCAGACCCAAGTTGGAAAACGCACTGGATCCAAAAATCAGATCGAGTAAGCATTGCAGGAAGAATGCAGGAGAATGGTGTTGAGACCCACATCTGCCATGATCACATGGCGGAGCATACCAGATGGACTGAAAGGCCTCTCCTTCTGGTCTCTGGCCATCAGTAACGTAATGAAACAACCTCTCACCATCGCAACGTGCAGCCCTCCAATCCCTCTGCTCTAATCCCAACCTCACCATCAAGCCAGCGGATAAAGGGGAGGCAGTGGTAGTCTGGCGCACTGACCTCTACACCGCTGAAGCCAAACGCCAACAAGAGGACAGCTCTTCCTACTGCCCCCTCGACGATGACCCCACCACCATCACCAAACCATCATCTCCCAGACCACAGAGAACCTCATCACCTCAGGAGATATCCCACCCACATCTTCCAACTTCATAGTCCGGGAATCCCACACTACCTGGTTCTACCTCCGTCCCAAGATCCACAAGCCTGACCACCCTGGCTGACCCATTATCGCAGCATTTTCCTGCCCCACTGAACTCATCTCCACTTACCACGACACTGTCCTATCCCCGCAGTTCTGGAACTCCCCACATACGTTCGACAAACCACCCATACCCTCCACCTCCTCCAAGACTTCCGTTTCCCCGGCCTCCAATCCCTCATCTTCACCATGGATATCCAATCCCTCTACACCTCCATCCGCCATGACCAGGGCCTCCAAGCCCTCCGTTTCTTCCTTTCCAGACGTCCTCAACAGTACCCTTCCACCGACACTCTCATTCGTTTGGCCGAACTGGTCCTCCCTCACCTTTAACAATTTCTCTTTTGAATCCTCCCATTTCCTCCAGACTAAAGGGGTAGCCATGGGCACACGTATGGGCCCCAGCTATCCCTGTCGCTTTGTTGGCTACGTCGAGCAGTTGATCTTCCGTAATTACACCGGCACCACTACCCACCTCTTCCTCCGCTACATTGATGATTGCATTGGCACGAGGTGGTTGAGCAATTCATCAACTTCACCAACACATTCCACCCTGACCTTATATTTACCTGGACGATCTCTGACACCTCCCTCCCCTTCCTGGACCTCTCCATCTCCATTAATGACGATCGACTTGACACTGACATTTTTTACAAACCCACTGACTCCCACAGCTACCTGGATTACACCACTTCCTACCTCATCTCTTGCAAAAATGCCATCCCCTATTCCCAATTCCTCCGCTTCCGCCGGATCTGCTCCCAGGAGGCCCAGTTCCAAAACAGAACACACCAGATGGCCTACTTGTTTAGAGACCGCAATTTCCCTTCCCACGTGTTTAAAGATGCCCTCCAATGCATCTCGTCCACATCCGCACCTCCGCCCTCAGGCCCCACCCCCTCAACCGTAACAAGGACAGAACGTCCCTGGTGCTCACCTTCCACCCTACCAACCTTCGCATAAACCAAATCATCCGCCGACATTTCCGCCACCTCCACAAAGACCCCACCACCAGGGATTTATCTCCCTCCCCACCCCTTTCCGCCTTCCGCAAAGACCTTTCCTCCGTGACTACCTGGTCAGGTCCAAGCCCCCCTACAACCCACCCACCCATCCTGGCACTTTCCCCTGCCATCGCAGGAACTGTAAAACCTGTACCCACACCTCTTCCCTCACCTTTATTCAAGGCCCGAAAGAAGCCTTCCACATCCATCAAAGTTTTACCTGCACATCCACTAATATAATTTATTGTATCCGTTGCTCCTGATGCGGTCTCCTCTACATTGGGGAGACTGGGTGCCTCCTTGCAGAGAGCTTTAGGGAACATCTCCAGGACACCCGCACCAATCAACCAATCAACCATGGCCCAAGATTTCAATTCCCCCTCCACTCTGCCAAATACATGGAAGTCCTGGGCCTCCTTCACCGCCGCTCCATCACCACCAGACGCCTGGAGGAAGAACGCCTCATCTTCCGCCTCGGAACACGTCAACCCCAGGGCATCAATGTGGACTTCAACAGTTTCCTCATTTCCTCTTCCCCCACCTTACCCTACTTCCAAACTTCCTGCTCAGCACTATGCCCATGACTTTTCCGGACTTGTCCTACCTGCCTATCTCCTTTTCCACCTATCCACTCACCCTCTCCTCCCTGACCTATTACCTTCATCAGTTTATGTTGTGTATTGGTGTTGGGGAAGTTTATAGGATTAAAAGCAAAGATATCACAGGAATGCTACTCTCCACCGATGCATACTTAACAAAGTGGCCCAAGGGTTTAGTGGATCTAATATGAAACAAGGAGCTTGAACCTACATAGAGTAATCTGAAGTTTCAAGATTCTGTAGAATCGGGAACAATTTCCAATGGATTGGAAGATAGCTGATGTGACTACACATTTTTTTAAAAAAAGGTAAATATGAAACATGGAATGAACGTGCAGTTAGCCTAAAACTGGAAACCAATCAACGGATTGGACAGTCAGTCAGCATGGATTTGCTAAAGGGAAATGAGAAACTACTCATGGCTCCTGTGTACGCAAATTACTGAAAGTATGCATGCAGGTGCAGCAGGAGGTAAAGGAGGCAAATGGCATGTTGACATTTGTAGCAAGAGGATTTGAATGCAGGAACAGGGATGTCTTGTTGAAATTGTACAGTGTCTTGGGTGAGGCCATACGTGGAGTAGTATTTGCACGTTTGGCTTGTGGAGACTGTACAACAAATATTTAACAAAGCGATTCTTCAGATGGCAGGACTGAACTTTGGGAACAATTCGAATTGGTTCGAATGAAATCCACTGATGTTTAGAAGAAAGAAGTAGGACGTCGCAGCAACTAATATAATTCTAACATGATTAGCATATTAAATGTAGGAAGGATTCCCTCATGACCACGGAGTGCAGACCCATAGGTGTGGGGTTCACATTTTTAAGATATCGGGCAGGCCACTTAGTTCCCTCAGGCGGGTGATCCTGTGGAATGTTCTGCCAGAGGATGGTGTATAAGTCAAACCACGGAATGTTTCCATGAAGAAAATATATTTCTGTTTTCTAAAGGGGTCAAACACGACGGGTCCACAGTCATAACAGACTACTGAATGCAATGACAAGACTTGATTACAGTGAACATTGCAGCAGGATCAACACAACAACAATCTCCTCCTGTTTCAATTTTCTATGTTTATATACCTTTAAAGGTGATAGGCCAAAATAGTTGACACATATATCAGCACAGATATCAGATATCATTGGATGAAAATCCTATAACTCCTTAATGAATGGCAATCTGTGATAAGCTTCACCACACGGACTGCATCACTTCATGATGGGTCTAGAAAATGCAGAATCATTTTCAAAGCTTTTGGACTGACTGCTCTGTCTCTTGTTTTCGATTCAGTTCTCAAACTGGTGAATATTCTCATAAATGAACGTAGTAAGTCGGAAATAAGTAAACATCTTTGGAAATGTTATAAGGCAAAGGTGGTTGGGATAGGATGGAGCAAGTGTGAGAAGAGGAGCAATGAGAAAAACAATTAGCTGAGGTTTGCAGTGTGTTGGTGTGTGAAGAACAAAATCAATTTCCAAACCCTACACCCCATCTTTCTCATCTCTATTCCTGCTCCATTCTCTCAGCTTATTTCACACTGACAGCCAACTCAGGTGTACATAAATTCGCGGAGAGACTTTCCCAACAATCCCAATCATTGACTTTCACTATGGCGAACAGAGATTGAAGAAACCAGGCTTAAATACAGCATGGCAAAGAAAGAAGTAATTCAGCCAATTTTATCATTGTCAATTTTCTGCACAGGAGTACAGACTCTTCAAATAATCCGTTTCATTGCAGGCAGGCTCAGATAGAGCTACGCAGTTATGTAACATTGAAAGAGACCCTTCCACCCAACTAGTCTATGCCAACCAGAATCGAAAATTGGACAGGTCCCATCTGTCTTTGCTTTGTCCTTATCACTACGAAAAAATATTATTTACGTACCTTAATAAAGGCCATATGAAAGCTTTTTTCTATTGCTCAACTAATTGTCAAATGCTGTTACCGCACTCGCATCCACCACTCCCTCAGGAAGTTCATTCCACACACGAAACACTCTCTTTATGAAGTAGTCTCTTTTTTTTAAATTCTCGAATGTATTTTTACATCTTCCACCTCGCACCTTAAAAATCTGTTCACTAATTTTGAAATCCCTCATCCAAAGTAAAAATGAACCTGCCATTCACGTTATGTATACCGTTTAAAACTTTATAACCTGCTATAAGGTCACCGCTTCATCTCCTGCATTCCACTGAAAACGAGCCACAGACTTTCCAGCTTCTCCATCAAATACAAAACCTCGATTCCTAACAAACGCCTGACATATCTTTACTCCGCCTTCCCCAGCTTAACAGTATTCTTCCTAAATCACGACTGCGCACACGACTCCTGGCAATGCCTCACCAACGTCATGTGCTCCCAAAATATGATGTCCCAACTCCTATACTTAACGAAATGAGCGTCATAAACATCTCCTTCACCACCTGATCTACATTACATGCAAACTTCAAATAATTATGCGCCAGAACTCCTTGGTCTTCTATTCTACAACATCACCCAAACGCACACTATTAATTGTCGAAGTATTGATCCTCTCATTTATCCTAATTAAACACAGCCTGCAAATCCTTCGTCGAGTCACATATTGATCTTTGTAATCTTAGATAACTTTCTTCACAATCAACTCTGCCACCAATTTTGCTGGCACCTACAAATTTACTTCCCATGCTTTGCATATTTTCATTTAAATAGCTTATATAAAAATGAGAAACAGAAGTGGACCCAGCACCGATCCCTGTCATAGACTGTTGCGAACAGTCCTTCATTCTGAAAAAGAAGCAACCGTCACATTCTGTGTCTGTCTCATACTATCAGAACAATTTTATATCCAAATGGAAAGTTCACCCTGATTCACATGTGACCTAATTGTAAGAATAAATCGACCATGAGGAACCTTGTTAAAGGAATTACCAATGTCCAAGTGAACACTGTCTCCTGCTCTGCCCTCATCATTCTTCTCAGTTATTTTCTCATAAATACAATCATGTTTGTGAGACACAATTTCCCTCACTCAAAACCATGCTGAATATAAGTAATTATTCTTTAACTCAGAATGCATACATGTCCTATCTTTGAGAATCGCTTCCAATAACTTACCCACCACCAAAGCCAGACTCACAGGTCAAACGTTCACAGGTTTCTCGGTGCATCATTTCTTAAATAAATGCACAACACTCGGTAATCCTCGGGTATTTGGCACTTTACCTGTGGTTATAGATAATAAAATTATTCCTGGTAGGGGCCCCATATTTTCCTCACAGCCACCCGCAGAGTCGTGGGATACACTAAATCTGATCCCAGAAATATATCCAAAATTTATTTTCAAAGATCTCCAACACTTCCTCTTTAGAATCGTGAACTGTTTTTAAAACATCAATTTGAGGTCTCAAACATCGACAGTAAAACCTGCGAGACTGTCATGTCGTATCTCTCTCATCTACTGCGATTGGACAGAAACATAAATATTTCATCTTAAAAGGCACTAATTATTCTTTTGCCTGTAATGCCCTTGTAGAATCTCTTTCGATTATCGCGGTTGAGCAAAGTATCTCACATCAACTCTGAAATAACCTGCATGTCAACATTAAGAGAATACTGAACTAGATCTCCAAAATGTTTTTGCACTTCCCATTTCAGAAGCCTTTTCCCGTTCAGAAAATAGTTATATCTCTACTCTTCTGCCCAATACTTCTGATCACACACTGTTTCATACAGTATTCCATCTGCCAAATCTTTATACACACTCCGAGATTGTCTAAGTCATTCTGCAGCCTCCCCGCTTCTAAATGCGACTCACCTGTCTCCCTATCACTGTTTTACCTGAAAACGTAATAATAACGCCCTCTATTCCTTTCATAAGATCATTCATGCACAACGTGTAAAATTATGGTTTCAACACAAACACCTGATGAACTCTACGCGTCACCGCCTGCCATCCTGAAAAAAACCTCGCTATCCCAACTCCACGTTTTCTGCCACTCAGCCACTCTTCAATCCATGCCAGTACCTTGCCCGTAACACAATGCATTCTTATTTAACACCTCCCCAAAATGCACATTGTCAAATGCCCTTTGCAAATGCAAACAAGTCACATCAACTGGCTCTGCTTTGTCTCACATGCTCTTCGACTCCTCAAAGTATTCTACCAGATTTGATGAAGCCCTGCGGACTCTTCATTTACTCTGTGAATTTTATTTAGTGATACTCACTGAGTCGCTGTGATGGGTTACAAGGCCGCCATTTTAGATACTCAATTTATTTGTTATTATACATACGACGAATCCTTCTGTTTACCTCCTACCAGCATAATTGATCTATATAATGCGTGTAATAGGGAATAAAATGTCCGTTGTGCGTTCCAGGGCTGTCATATCACAAAGTGTGACAGTGAGCCACATATTTAACGGTAAAGTCACCATCTTAATTCTGGACTGCTAGTGGAGAGAGAAAACTGGTGGTGGTTTACTCTGAGGGACAGTACACGGCAATTGAGCAGAGGGGATGCAAAGAAGAGTCATTAGTGGTAGCTTGGCCGATTTAACCCAAAACTGATGGTATCATGAGGAAAAGTGGAAAACTGCTCCAAGAAAGAATTTGCTGTTCATAAATGTCTTCAAACAGGAAAATGTAGCCTTCATGTTCCAACAAGCAGCAATGTTTCCTGCCATTGATTAAAGACAGTTTGCAAACTTTCTCTTTTTCCGGAAGCGCTCTGATGTTATCGGCAGCATTAACTGTTCTAAGATATTGATTCACGTCAGACCTACTCAGATTTTGCAGTTGCGACAGTAAGGAAGAATAAATATGAATTTTCGCATCTGGATTCGAAACCTGGGAAGTGGTGGTAAAAGCGCCGAATCCTACACAGTGTATGACCAGGGATGGAGGCAAGACAGCCTCCACCGCTCGATGAGGAAACAGCGTTAGGCTTTTATAATATTCAATGGCGATTAGTATCTCCTCCAATATTTTAGAGTCATCGAAGTTATAAAATACTGACAGAAACCCATCATCCCGGTTTCCAGCACTTGGCCTGTATACTTGAGTACTCTGCAGTTCCGACTGGTCATCTCAATAACATTTTCTTGGAACATTTCATACTCAAATGACACAACAAGTCGGACTGAACTTTGAGTTGGGAAACAAAGCTGAATTTGCTGACAAATTCAGCAGTTTCAGCTGCATCTGTGAGGAGAAATCAGAGCTTACGTTATAGTTTCGGTGACCATTCCTCAGAACCAGGTCGTCCATCAACATCTGCTGTTGTCTGAGATTTAAAAATAAACTGCTCATGCGAAATCGGGGAACTGAGTCTTATTTTTACTGACATAGAGAGTCATTCAAACACATCGCCCCGTGAGTGACAGAGGTCTCAGGGGTGACCAAATTCAGAAAGTAGTATTTCACCTGCTTGGCTTTTTTGTTCCTATTTCAAGCTGCATCATTAGAATCTGTTTGCAGCAGAGTTCACCTTTGGATGTTGGATGCGGCAGTTGCACAGAAATTCACACGCGACTCAGGGAGGCGCAAACGCACAATCCCACGCTTACAAGAGCAATATTGTAAGGACTGTGCCACAGCAGGACACCTGTAAGGTGGGGTTGTCATGAATTATATACTGTAGCGAATAACCTATGTATTTGAAATAGGTTCTAACAGAGCTGAAGGAATCATGGATATAAAGATGGACGAATGCAATGCTGAGTCAGGTTGTGTCCAGTGTGATATCAACAGACAACTTCCCTGGATGTTTAATCATTGTGATTTAGTGACATGATCTGTTAATGGTTACGACTTACAGTAATCAATATGACATACTATCTGAACTTCAGAAGCAGATGCAGCAGTGTATCAATCGTAAGTTTTGCACAACAGAAACGTATCCTTCGGACGTAATTGTCCATGCCAAGCAGATATCCTCAACTAATCTAGTCCCATTTGCCAGCACTTGGCCCATATTCCCCTGAACATTTCCTGTTCATATACCCATTCAGATGACTTTTTAAATGGTTTGGAGATGCCAGTGTTGAACTGGAGTGTACAAAGTTCAAAACCATTCAACAGCAGGTTATAGTCCAACAGTTGTATTTGGATTCATGAGCTGCACCTTACAATTTTACTTTCCACAACCACCTGATGAAGGCGCAGCGAACCAAACGCTAATGCATCCAATGGACATGTTGGACTATAACCTGGCGTTGTGCGATTTGTAACTTTTTAAATGGAGTTATTGGACCTGCCAGCACCATTTCCATTAACTGCTCATTGCACACACACATTACCCTCCGCGTGAAATATTGCCACTTCGATCCTTTTTATTTCATTCCCTTCACACTCTGGATCTGTGGCCTCTAGTTCTGGACTAGGTCCACCCCAGGGATAAGTACCGATCTCTTTACCCCATCCACGCTCCTCATGACTTTCTAAACATCTCTCAGTTCATCCCTCAGTCTCCGATGCTCCAGGGAAAACAGTCACAGCGTCTTGTGCCTCTCCTTGTAGCTGATATTGATATTGTTCCCAGATATTGATTCCCGTCAGACCTACTCGGATTTTGCAGTTGTGAAAGTCAGGAACAATAAATAATTCGGAACCCGGGAAGTCGTGTTAGAAGCGCCGAATCCTACGGACTGTATGACCAGGGATGGAGGCAAAACAACCTCTATTGTTAGATAAGGAAACAGAGTTAGACTTTTATTATATTCAATGATGACATTTTTCTCCTCCAATGTTTTAGAGTCATCGAAGTTATAAAATACTGACAGAAACCCATCATCCCGGTTTCCAGCACTTCGCCTGTATACTTGAGTACTCTGCAGTTCCGACTGGTCATCTCAATAACATTTTCTTGGAACATTTTAAACTCACATGACACAACAAGTTGGACTGAATTTTGAGTTGGGAAACAAAGCAGAAGTTGATAAGAAACTCACTAGTTCTGACTGCATCTGTGTGGAGAAATCAGAGCTAACGTTATGGGTTCGGTGACCCTTCCTCAGAACCAGGTCGTCCATCAACATCTGCTTTTGTCTGAGATAGAAAAAAAAGGACTCATGCGCCCTCGGGGAACTGTGCCTTGTTTTCAGCGACAGCGAGAGATGTAAATCTTGGCCTCAAGTCCTGGACTAGCTCCAAACCAGTGATAAGAACCTATCTATTTACCCTATCCACCATCTTCAAGACTTTATCCACATCTATAATTTCATCCCTCAGCCCCTGACGCTCCAGGGGAAAACAGTGACTTTCTCTTTGGTCTCACCCGGCAGCTCGAATTCTCTAATTCTGTCAACATCCTTGTTAACCTTTTCTGAACATTTTCCTGTTTTACAACATCCATTCCAGATGACGGAGCCCAGAATTGCACACAATATTCCAACAACTGACTGAACCTATTTCCTGCACAGCCGCAACATTCCCTCCCAAATCCGATACTCAATGGTGTGACCAATAAATGAAAGCATCAGAATGTCTTCCCTGCATGTTAAAGTCCCACATCAGCAGTGTCAGATGCAATTTCCTGGTGTGAAATTAGGGTGAAACGAGAACAGGTGGGACATCAGGGAACAAGAAAGATATTCATTGTTTGTGAGAGATGGCGGTGAGCCCGTTGGAGCCAGGCTCCATGTTGGTGCTGAAGACGTGCCTTCCTGTTTATTTTGGTGTACACACCACTCCAGATGTATCAACCACAATGACTGCCTATTCTGTGTTGACCTTTTCAAACCACAGGGGAAAGTGAGGATCACAGATCCTGGAGATCAGAGTCAAGAGTGTGGCGCTAGAAAATCGCAGCAGGCCATGCAACATTCGAGGAGCAGGAGCATTGACGTTTCGGACGTAAGCCCGTCATCAGAAATGAAGCTGGTGGGCTGGGGAGCTGAGAGATAAGTAGCAGACAGTTTGGGGCTGGGGGCAAGGTTGCTGAGAATACAATAGGTAGATAAAAGAGGGGAGAAGGTGTTAGATTGGAGAGAAGGGTTGAGCTGATAGATGTGAAACATTTTGAGCAGGGAAAGAGGGCGGTCTCCACTTGAGGCTTGGGACTGGCATGAGGTGGGTCAAGGGAGCTTTGGTCAAAGACTTCGATGATGTGGCCATTTCGGGGACATGGATAAACAGGGTCAGGAATCGGAGTTACAGTTTCCCGGATTTTGACTCTTCATTGAGAACAGGGGAGGTCTTTAAATATGGAGAGGTGTGGCTTTGATAATTCATGGACAGCATAACGGTAGCTGAAAGTAATCTTGGCAAGGATAAGTCTACTGAGCTGGAATGGGATAAGGTAAGGAACAGGACAGTCGAGGCCACACCGCTGGACATTTTCTTTAGACCTCCACAGAATTTCCAGGGATGCGGAGGAGAGGTTCAGCCAAACGATTCTGGGTAGGAGTGAAAGGAACAGTTTGGTCATTCTGGGGACTCTAACGTCCTCAGATTGAATGGAAACGCTATACCTCTGGTACGTCGGATGGATCGGTTTTCGTCTCATGTGTGGAGGAGGGTTTCCTGACACAATATGTCGAAGAACCGACAAGAGGGGCGGCTACAATGGATCTGCTGCTTAATAATGTACCAGACTAGATGTTTGAGTTAGTGTTAGACGAGCACTTTGGAGAAAGTGACCATAATTCAATTGCGTTTAGCAATAGAAAGCAATAGGTACATACCACAGGGCAAGAGTAATAGATGAGGGAAGGGCAACTATAATGCGATTAGGTAGGACTTCGGATGCATAGAATGGGGTAGCAAAATTAAGGGGATGGGACAATCAAATATGGCGCTGGTTCAAGAAACATATATGTGTGTCCTTGATAGTTATGCCCCTATAAGGCATGGAGAAAGTGACAATGATTGGGAACTATTGCTTACTAAATCAATTACATGTCTTGTTCAGCGGAAGAAGGAGGCTTATATGACGTTGAGATGAGATGGTTCATATGAGGCGATGGAGTGTTGCAGATTGGCTTTTAAGTATTTAAAGACAGACATAAGAGGAACAATGAGATCAGGTGAGCAGTCTTTGCCAGGTACAATAACGGAGATCCCGAAAGCTTTTATAGGATTTGAGTAAAAGGATGACTAGGGTAGGGATAGGGCCAGTCAAAAACAGAATTGAGAAGTTTTGTGCGTACACTTTGGAGAATGGAGACGTGCTAAACGAATATTCCCCAATTGTTTTCACTCAGGAAAAAGGAGAATATTGTAGTGGAGAAAAGCGTGATGTGGGATATTAGACTAGAAAGGATCGAGTTGAGTAAGGAGCAGGTGTTATCAATTCTAGAAGTTGTGGAAGTAGACAAGTCCCCTGTGCCAGATGGGATTGATCTGAGGATTCTAAGAGAAGCTGGGGGAGACGTTATAGACTTTAGCGTTGCTCTTTGAGCAGTCATTGTTTATATGTTTAGTACGAGATTAGTGGAGAATTGCTAACATTGTGCTCTTGTTCAAAAAGGCAGTAGAGATGACCCAGGTAATTATAGACCAGCCAGCCTGACAACTGTTGTAGGAAAAAAAGTTTGGAAAGGATTGTAAGAGGTGGGATTTATAATCATCTTGCAAGCAATAAGTTGATTGCAGATAGTCAACATGGTATTGGCAAGGATAAGTCATTTCTCACAAAACTCATGGAGAATTTGGAGAATGTGACGAAGCATGTGGATGAGGGTAGAGCAGTTGAAGTCGTGTACATGGACTTCAGTAAAGCTTTTGATAACGTTCCACATTGTAGAGTGTTGGAGTAAATACAGGATCGCCTTTGGGACGACTGCTGTGTGTCATTTCTATAATGACTGACGCAGGCAAAAGTGGATGGGTTAGAAAGATTGCAGATGACGGTAAAGTCAGTGGAGTAGTGAACAGTGTGGAAGATGTTTGCAAGTTGCAGGGGAACTTGGATGAACTGTAGAATTGGTCTGAGAGGTGCAATTCGAGTTCCATGCAGCTAACTTTAAGGTGATTCACTTTGGGAAATCTGGATCAATGGAAATATTCTTGGGAGTGTGAATGGGTACAGTGATCTTGGAGTCCATGTACATTAATTCCTGAAAGTTGCAACCCAGGTTGATAGTACTGTTAGGATGGCATATATTGTGTTCGGTTTTATTACTAGAGGGATTGATTTCCAGAGCCATAATGTCGTGCTACAACTATACAAAACGCTAGTGCAGCTGCACTTGGAACATTGTGTACAATTCTGTTCGCCCCATTACCAGAAGGATATGGAAGCAATTGAAAATGTGCACAGGAGGTTTACCAGGGTGTTGCGTGGTTTGTGAGGAAGGTCTCATGAGCAAAGGCTGAGAGATTGCGTTCTGTTCTCATGGGAAAGAAGAAGGTTAAAATGGATTTGTAGAGACATAAAAGATGAACAGAGGATGATATAGGGTAGACAGTGAAAGTAGTTTTCCTTGGATGATGACGTCAGACTGCATGAGGGTGAATAACTACAAACTGAGAGTTGATAGATTTAAGACAGATGTCAGACGCAGGCTCTTAACTCAGAGAGTGAAGGACTTGGAATGCCCTGCCTGCCATGGTAGTTAACTCAGCCACATTACGGAAATTTAAATAATCCTTGGGTAAGCACATGGATGATGATGAGATTGTGTAGGGGGCTGAGGTTAGATTAGTTCAAATGTCGGCGCAACATTGAGGGCCGAAGCGCGTGTTCTGTGCTGCATTGTATTCTATGTTCAATGACACGAATGTCGGTGGAGTCGTGTACAGTGTGGAAGAATGATGCAGGTTGCAGGGGGACTTGGATAAACTGCAGGTTTGGACTGATGGGTGGCAAATGGAGTTCAATGCAGATAAATCTGAGTGACCCACTTTGGGAAGAATAACAGGAAGGCAGAATATTGGGTCAATGAAAATATTCTTGGTTGTGTTGGTGGTCAGGGTAATTTTGGAGTCTATGTACATAGATCCCTGAAACATGGCATACAGGTCGATAGTGCTGATAAGAAGGCATGTAACGTGTTAGGTTTTATTGGTAGAAGGATTGAGTTCTGGAGCCATAATGTCATTCTGCAATTCTACAAAACGCTAATGCGGCCACACTTGGAATATTGTGTCTACTTTCGAACCCGCATTACAGGAAGGATGTGGAAGCATTGGAAAATATGCAGAAGAGATTTCCCAGGATGTTGCCTGATCTGGACGGAAGACCTTATGGGGAAAGGCTGAGAGACTTGATTGTGTTCTCATTGGAGAGAAGAAGGCTCAGAGGGAATTTGTTAGAGGCATACAAGATGACCTGAGGATTAAGTAGGAAAGAAAGTGATAAACGTTTTTACGAGGATGATGACGTCAGCTACTACGAGAGGGCACAGTTGCACATTGACCGGTGAGAGACTTCAGGCACTTGTCAGCCGCAAGTTCATTAATCAGAGAATTGTAAGTGCGTGGAATGACCTGCCCGCTAATGTAGTCAACCCAGCCACATTAGGGGCAAACCTTGGATAAGCATATCGACTATGCTGGGATAGTGTAGGCGGATGAGCATGGATCAGTTCACAAGTCGGAGCAAAATTGAGGGCCGAAGGGCTTGTTCTGCACTGTACTGTTCAGCTTAATGTGCTGACGAAATGCACCACAGAGTCTGAGGTCTAAAAATGTTCTGTAAGATTCTGAAGCCTGGGTGTTAGCAATTTTCAGCTTCAGACTGCAGTTACTGAAGTAGCAATTTTCCTCTATCATCTTTACTGTACCAAAATACAGGCTGAGACTTCCATTGTGGAGAGATGGCGACAGCTTGATCCCAGTCCCAGCAAACTCATCCATGTCACCAGGAAACGACCTTTTCTGTTATTACATTCAAACCAATTCTGCAATCTATCTGTCATTTCCTTAGTTTCAATTGTCATCGAACTTCTGTCTTTATTAGAAACACGGACAAACCTCGCCTTATGGAGTCGTTCACTACTGCAATCAGGCTAGATTTAAAACACTGCTTTAAGTATTGGTCTAGCATTTCAGGCTCTGGGCTAAACTTCCAATGGGCATCCATCTTGCCAGCATTGTTTCTCACCATGTTAAACTTTATGCAAGTGTCCACAGAAATCATTATCCAACATCTGGAATAATTGCTCCCAAATCTACCTGAGGGATTTCGGGTGATGGGTTTACCATTTTAAGTAGAAGGAAGGCGGGTTTGCCTCCAGTCTGTTTAATGTAGAGGTATGTCCCGATGTGAGCTGAACAATCAATGCTTCCCATTGTAGGCCTGCCTGAACCTCAGTGAAGTTTATTTCATAAACTGTCCCCGGGGCTTCCAGCTTCAACGTGACCTCATAGGGCATGAGCTGGTCCCTGGGGCATGAGTATGGTTGGTCACGGGTCACGTGATACTGGACCATTCAATGGAATATTTTTACAACGACAGGAATGTACAGTTGTACATGTCACTCATACGTGATTCCGGGTCTGGCTTACGGTTCATCAACTGTTCTGATGGGATATTTTTATTTCTGATATACATGATGAATTTCCTTGGTGAATTTCAAGAACTATTGTGCATAAAAGGCCGAATGTACTGGTCGATATCGGGAAAATGTTAACGAAACCTAGTCTGCATCTATTGTACCTCTCACACATTCTTTGTCTCTAGTTGACTCGGTTGTTGTCTCTGCCCTGAATCCACCCTGTGACGTATAGACTCGAATCAGTCTCCCCAGAGACAAGTTTAGAGCCGAATCAATGAGGCAGGAGGGGCATGGCCGAGGAAAGAGAGGTTGAAACAATGAATTGCTGAAGGGGGGAAATATGTGAGGGTGAGAGTGAAAAAAAACACAGACAGAAGGAGCCGTTGTTTCGAGAGGCAGAGGAGTAGAGATCGAGTGAGACAGTAAAGGCATTAATCTTTGGCCTGTGTTGCTCGTCATAACGTAAAATTGTCGCAGTAAAATAGCGTTACTTTATGAAGCTCAGTAGTAAGTGTGTAGCTGTGGGCTTGTGCCACATCTGACTGCAGATCGGAAAGCTGCGTGTTCAAATCACGTCAGACTCGTGGTGTGTTGCGGATGTTTCCCTCCCTGAGTTTTCCATGTCAACAAACGTGCTGTGTGCGGATACTCATTGGTCAAAATGTTCTTTTCAGCTTCTTTGGATCACACGAGAAGTGTTGCTGTCAGTTTTATTTGTGAACACTATTTCAGGGAGTTGGAATGCCCATCGTTTTGGTGAATGCTCACTTCATCCAGTGTGAGAATTAAAAAAAAAACTGTTCAGCGTGAGGTATAAACACACAATCGCCTCCCTCTGGGTAGCCGCTTCGTTCAGTTGGTGACAGTGTAGTGTTTAGTTTTATATACTGATATTTTATTACATAATTCATGGACACCCAATTTTATGTTTCAGAAAGCAATGTTTCACAGCAACAGCAAATATTTCCACTCACTGGACACACTAAAAGTAATCTTTATTCAACAGAAGGATCAGTAGTCTGACGGCTTTCTCCCAAAGAAACCCAAACATATAAATAGAAAGCAGGAATTTTCTGCATTGCTTCGTCTGAGGTTCACTGAAGATGTTACCGGGTAAGTTAACGAAATGTCTGGAAATGAGCCTTCCAGCTCTGCGAGCAAATCTACATCCAAAAAGGATTTCTCCATATTAACGGTGAGACTGAATGTCACACTGTGTTGGTAAAATCCAAATGCCGACATAGATTTGGTTCAGTCTTACATTTGTTAAATGTAATCGGCTGGGAGGACGTCGCTGTGTGAATCAGAGTGGGAAATTACTGCAGGGCGTGAAACACATCACAACTGACTTTTTTTTTACCATTTCACGACTTTATTCCCATCTCAGTGAAGAGATTTTGCATAATTTAGATCATAGCAGACCAACGGAGAACAAAAGAATGGTATTAAGGCATTCACAGGCGTATCACCTCCCCTGTGCACATCTCATCTGCTTACTGGAAGCACAGCAAATTGTATTGCTCGCGGAATTATCACACAGCTGGAGACGGCTTTGATACACTGACCGTGGGGTTGCACACTTTTAAGCTCCAAATGCGCCACTCCGCTCACCTGAGCTTAATAACTGCAAAGAAAGCTCTCAGTCATTCAGAGAAATACTTAGTTTTCCACCTTTATGTAGCATGTAACTTTGAGAATGCAGTCATAAATCCTTCATTGCTTTTGGGCAGAATATACGCGTTGTCAAATGTCCGACATGCTGTAGTACCAAATGCGATTTCATTCAGAATCGCAAAGTGTGTCACAGCGCAAAAGGAGGCTGGGCAGCCAACCTTGTATCTGCTGTCATATTATTGCTCTCTCCATGTAACTCTGAACATTGTTCCTTTTGAGGTTAACATTGAATTCCATTTTGCATCCATGGAGTCTCACTCCTTGTCAATCTCAGACAGTGATTTACGGACATGCACTCCTCCCTTTGCGAACACATTTTTCTCGTGTCATTTATAAATATTTCCCTCGTGACTTTCCATTTCTGCCAAGTCGGTCTGGATCGTTTCTGGCATTGGAGAATTTTCACGTCATTATTTTCTCTGTCGAGAGCATTCGTGACATAGAAAAGGTCAAGCAGATTAAAATAGTGCAGGGCTGGAGTACCACAGCTGGTCAAGCAACGTGGGGAGCAGGAAAATCGGCATTTCAGACATTAGCCCTTCATCAGGAATGGGGGGGTGTGGGGGTGGAACGGGATTGAGAGACAAATTGGAAGGCGCATGGGCCGAGAGTAACAGTGAGGTTGGGACCAAGGAACTGGGAAGTCAATCAGTAGGTGCTGGTTGAGGGGAGACAGTAATAGGTCAGAGCAGATTGTAGAAACGATAGGTGGAGGAAGAAAGATGGATAGGTAGGTCAGTTCCAGAGGGCGGTGCCGAGTTGGAGGTGTTGACCTGCAATGGGGGCAGGGGAGGGGAGATGAAGAAACTGGAGAAGTTAATGTTGATGCCGAGTTGTTGGATGGTCCCAAAGAGATAGTTGAGGTGGTCTTCCTCCACTCATCATTAAACTTGCATATGATGGTGGAGGAGGTCCAAGGCTTGCATGCCCTGACAGAATTGGAGCGGAAGATGAAATAGTCGACTACAGTATGGTGGACTGTTTGGTGCGTGTTTTCCAGAGTTATCCTCTGCAAAGCTCTGCATAATAGCATCCTGTCTCCCCAAAGTCAAAGAGACCACAACGAGAACAACGGACACAGTAGAACAGATGTTGGCATATGCAGTAACCTCTGCTGGATGTGGAAGGTACCTATGGGGCGATGCACAGAGGTGAGGGAGGTGGTGAGGGTTCAGGTTTTTCACCTCTTGCCGTGGTAAGGGAAGTCCAGCTTTCAGCTTTCTGTTCTCCAGGACCTGACCCAATTTTCCAATCTACCTTCACAGCTGACATTGCACATACACTACACCATTCACATCAATCTGTTCAGCGCTTTCGCCAATCACTTCACTTCCCCACTAACTGACGTTTCGCGTGCGGAACTGAAAAATAATGCAGCTGAAAGATTCATTTAGAGTCGGATTGACACAGCGAACAATCCGAAACACATGTTCCAACTTTCAACGTGCTTCCCTTTGTCGCATTTACTGCAATTCTCGATCTTGCCCATCCTGACTTCAGGCTGTCCGACGTCATTTAGAGAATCTACTTTTTGAGATTATCCTGCGAACATTTTTGCGGAAGTGCAGACAGGACACATGGATCCTTCCGGAATTTGAACGGTACATCTAAACCAAACTCGAATGAAAAATACATCCCTTGAGCAATGAGCCACAGCCTGGCTGCACTGCCCACTCTGCCACAAGCTGACTTTTTCTCAGTTTAAATTCCATTCCACATTGGTCCAGAATTCCAAATATCAAAGTGTTTCCAGAGTATCTGCTTTCAATTCTGTCTCCCTGCTCCCTGATGCTGCTGTTTATCTCATAAAAAGGAACTGGGCTGTCTCCACTGGTGGACAACTTTGTTTCTATGTGTAAGCTGTGCTGGGTGAGGGCACAGTCCATTCGCTCTTCTGCTCAGTGTCAATCAATTGCGACAGAAGGAGTCAATTGCACGACAGGAAGTTTGCAACTTGATTTGTGGATTTTCTCCAAACGCCTCTTATCCGAGAAATAGAAAGATGCTGAGCTGGCGGGAAAGGGATAAATTGACACTGGAGATTCTTCCTTCTGGTAAATAATATGAGTTCTCTTGAGTACAGTCTGTGTGGTGTTCAGAATTCCTCTCGCAGCAATCCTGCCGAATGTCCAATGCAAAACTGGCGATATCTGAGCCACCACTGCGATATCTGAGCCACCACTGTCGCAGATGAAGAGGATCCAAGAGAAATGTTCACTCACTGACAGTCATCAAAACGGCCCGGAGCTGCGTTGCTGCTGACAGCCCAACGCAGAATATAGAGTTAAAAATGAGCCATTGTATTACCCTCTGTCCCAGCGATAGGGCGAGGGACGGCTTAAACACGTGGCGTAATTCCCACGCAGACAGAAGCCGGACAGTCCATCCAGTCCATGGCGAATCTATGCCACGTGAATCTCTCTGAGACTATTCATAATCGGTTACACATGTCCTAAAATTGAGGAAATGTGTCTGTATGGTGATGCTGTCTCCCACATGCTGATCGTCTTGCCATTCATGTCTCAACCAGCAATGGATAATGCGCCTGAGTACGTGTCAGAAGAGTGTCGGTTCGACTCGTACCTGGCTCGAGAGCAATGCAGGATTTTATTAAACTGACAAACCAATCGTGCCCATTGAACTGAAGCCGAGTCGACGTTTGAATTCCTGATCTGCAGGAATGTTTAGTCAATGCCCCAACATCATCAGAGGAGTGGAAGCTGAAGTAGTTAAACACACTGCTCATGGGTAATTTTCTATTTCCATAACGCACTGACCCAAACACTGCGCCTCCTTGAAATGGCAAGGAAATAAAATGAGTAGCCAAGTTGCAGTTTTGAGAATCTTTAGAAACTCCTTGTGAAGCGGTTTCAAAGGAAAATGAAGAATGAACTGTCGGATTGATCAGGGATTTCTGAGGCACCGTCACCTTCTGAAACAGGATAAAAGATTGTCTCTGATGTTATCAAGGACATTAATTCATCCGAGGCATTGAACGCTCTAACATAACAGATGCTCCACTTTTGATGTTGGTGCTGCTGGGAGTAAAATAAATTCCGGTCTCCCTGGCTAGGAATCGAAACCCGACCAAAGCGGTGAAAGCACTGAACCCTTCCCATTACATACAGCCCAGCAAATATGACTTCAAGAATCAACCACGTGCCTGGCGTGACAACTGTCAAGCCCTTTGTAAATGCTCTTGTCAGAAACAACAACTTGATTATCCTCATCATGGCTCAGCATCACAAAATCACATCGAAATACCGGTGAAGGTTATGCGGGTGTCTGCTTCTCTGACCCTTCCACAGAGTGAGATCCAGATTGAAACATGGTTGGCTGTTTATGTTTTACTGCATATCTCTACAACTCTTTCCGCCTTTTAACTTAAGTCTATCTCCCGCGGTGATCGATCGAAAGTAAACATTTCTTTCAGTCTACCCCATGCATGCCCCTCATTATTTTATATCTCAATCATGCCTTTACAAAATCTACTCTTCTGTAAGAAAAATAACCCAGTCTGTCCATTCTCTCTTCACAACTCAAAATCTTCAATCAGCCAATATCCTGTTGAATCTCTTCTGCACCGTTCCCAGTGCTACGTTATCCCTGATTTAATGTGAATTGCAGAACTGCACACAATACTCAGACGACAGCGGGATGAACAAATGGAATAAATGACGCAGAAAGGTACACAAAATGTTCTTTTGCAATAAATTCTCTTTTGCTCAATACTGCGCTGCATCATCTTCTTGAGCCTGATACTCCAATAATTTCTGGTCTACGTCAGTAAATGTTGCTATCTGATGATTAATCTCACAACCGCAGATGCTGAATGTGTCGACTGGTTTGAAGGTCCCGATGCTGGTTAGAGGCACGTTCATCCAGCTACAGCACCCCAGCAACACACATTGCACGGTGTAATGTAAGTACTAGATTGTGGAATGCATCAGTGAAATCGCAGGAGCAGCGTAAAGGTTAGTTAGTGATTGTTGAGGGAGAGAAATCTCCGAGGACGGATATGTTTGAATCCTGATATCTGAAATTCTGAGATGGCAGAAAGCGGGTGTTTGAAGGCGCGAAATCATCGCCTCGAAGCGTATTTTCATAGCATATGTTACTGATTCCTCCCCCCGTTTGCTAAGCACGGAGCAGCAGGAATTATTGCAATATCAAGCTGGGAGCTCCAACCTCACCTACAGCAGTTTTTACTGACATTGAGAAGGGATCATTGGGACATCAGGCATTACGTAGCATACAACGTGAAAGAAGTATTTTGCCATAACTCAGACTGGCGCTGAACTTGCGGTAGCCACAAGGCAAAGCACGTTTTCCGTTCCACATGTAAAAATACTATTCAAAAGCAGTAAGGATAGTGACAGAGGATATATCAGGAACAGCTTAACAGGCACAACAGAAATAGTTGACAAACAGTGTCTGAGATGTGAGTACTCAGGGTGGGGTGAATTTTTAACTTGGAGTTTTTGAATGCTGAGACTGATGGATTTCTACAAAACTTCAAAGGCTTAGGGGATACTGCAGGGTATTGTGAAATGTATTTCGCAATAGGAATGTAGTTTAACATCGGTTTTCCTCTCCAATTTGCTCACAAAATCAAGTAAACACTGCTGCGAAATATCATGTAATCCCAGTTCACAGGCCCAGAATCAGAGAAACTGAGTGATACAGTCCCGAAGATCCAAATGGAAATTATGATGGGGAAGAACACGCACATGTGGCAACAGTGATGTAATCGATGAGGGCGAGGTCCACCTATGACGGTACAGAGGTGCGTGAAATGCCGAGGCTGGAAGCTCTAACGTCACCTGGAGCAGCTTCTATTGTTGTGGAGCAGAGAGCATTGTGACACGTGGCTGAGGGTTTGAGCCTCATGTTGGAGCAATTTCTTTTGACATGGAGCAGCAGGGATTATTGTAATATCGGGGTGGGAGCTCCAACCTCACCTGCAGCAGTTTCTATTGACATTGAGAAGGGAACATTTGGACAACAGGCTGTGAGGTCCAACCGCACCGACTGCAGCTCCTGTTCACATGGAGCACGGTGTATTTTGACATCTGGCTGAGGGAAAGGATGCGAAGCTATTTTAATCTGAAGTGAAATAGATCTTAGCAGTGCACATCTTTGAAGATTGAGGGAATATGTTTCCCAAGGTATATGTATCTGTTGTAAAGAGAAATACGGCCAAGTTTCAACTCGTGGAAGTGTTCAATGCTTGTCGCTGCACCCTACCAGAGGCATGGATCGGGTTTCATTCCAGCACCGAACGACTGTCTCTGTGAAGTTTGAGCATACTAGTCGAATATGCGTGGGTTTCCACTGGGTTCTATGATTTTCTCTCTCTATTCAAATATTGTCAGTTGTATTGGCCATGCAAAAATTGCTGATACTGTTAAGTGTATTAGTCAGAGGTCTTTGAGTCTTCTGGGTTACTCTTTGAACTGTCGGTGGGCACTTGTTAGGCCAAATGCCTGTTTCCACTCTGTAGGAAATCTAATCGGTGCAGAGAGAAACGGAGGCAATGTTTTCTCCCTGTGGCCTTTCTCATATGGCTCTGCATTTGCTAAAGAAGTGATTTTTAGCTCGTTTCATATTAGTCAGTTTCCTGCGAAAACTCACAGGTCGTTTAAATGCGACTCAGCGAGTCGTAAGTTCATGGAATGCCCTGCCAGTAGCAGTGGTGGACTCTCCCTCTTTATGGGCATTTAAGCGGGCATTGGATAGGTATATGGAGGATAGTGGGTTAGTATAGGTTAGGTGGGCTTGGATCGGCGCAACATCGAGGGCCAAAGGGCCTGTACTGCGCTGTATTCTTCTATGCTCTATGTTCTAAAGCACCGAAAATTAAGGGGAACATCCATTGTTATGATTACACTCGAGTTTATCTTGAGTTAACGACGAAACGGAGGAAACTGGAGTTTAAATTTATCAGATCAGCAGTGATCCCATTGAATGTTTGATCTGACATGGAGTGAATGCCAGCAACATCAGGACAGATGTGTTTGCTTTGCGAAACTCGATGCTTCAAAAAGTTGAGGACATTGGCGTGAAGCATCGACGGTGATTATCTTTGCTAGTTGTTCAACTTGTGAACATGAATGCTCATGTTCATATCCGTGTTGACAACACTAATTTACAGCATGCACGCCCAAAGTATGCTCGGGGCCAGTGGGGCAATGGGTAACGCGCCTGACTACGAATCAACAGCAAGGCTTGTAGGCTTTTTTCAAGCCGTTTCCAGTGGCGCAGTGTGTAGTGTGCCTATCTACAGATTGGGCAATTGCAGGTTCGAATACTGCTGGTCTCAGCAGCAAGGGCTTTCGGCTCTCACAAACTTATGAAGTGTTGTTGTGAAGCTGAGATAAGAATTCAATTCTAGATAGGCAAAAGCAAAAATCCTTCCCATAAAAGTCCCTGAGGATATTCGATTCAATTTCCCAGGGTCATCACAGAGGAGGAAGCTGGATTAGTCCGAAACGCTGCTCACGCACAACTTTCCAGTATCAACCATCCAATTGCTGTGGCTGCAGGGAATGGCAATGAAACGAAAAGAATACCTAATCTCAGGTTTTAAAATCCTCAGAAATTCACTGGGAAGCGGAATCTGAGGAGAGTTATGGTTGAACTGGTCGAGGGAGCAGGATTATCCAGGCATCTGCCCCTTCTGTCAGAGGCCAGTACATTGACTCTGATGTTCTCGGGGTGGTTAATTGATTCAAGGCTTTGCAAGGAATCCTGTCACAGATGCTGTGCGTTTGCTGTTGCAGTTGTCAGGAACAATAAATTTCTCATTCACTGGCAGGGAATCGAAGACGGGACGCGGTGGTAAAAGTGTAAAATCGAACCAATAGACCACCAAGGATGCCTGTAGAACGGAGATGTACTGTTTTGTCATCAGCCATCAATCAACTCTCCGTGCTCTTGTCAGAAACAATGGCTTGCCGATCCTCATCCGATTTTCCAGCACTATTTTTGCCTTTACATCAAATGTTGACATCTGAATACTTTTGTAGGTTATGTGGGCTCCTGCCCCTGCGAACCCTGACAATGAGTTCCCGATTAACAACCCAATGATTGATACATGTTTTCGTTATACCGACTGCATGTCAGGATCAAATTTCGGTCACGGTTTTGAGCGGCAATTGAGCTCAGATTGCGGCGCTGAAAGTGCTGAATCACAACCAATGCATCACCAGGGATGACAACAGACAGCGTTGCATCGTTTCTTAATGACACAGTTTTTGGCTTTATTTCACTGGAGATAAGTTTCTCCACCAAAATGATTGAGTACTCGAGGGTAATCAGCAAGTCAACAAGCACATCATCCATTTTTTCAACCCTGCACTATCGCCTTATGTGCACTGACGTTCCCAAGTTTCATGTTAATGATGTTTTCTCCCTACCATTTTCAACTAAACGACACAGATAATTGGGTGAAGTTTGAGATGGGTCAATTTTGTTAACATTACCTTGAGGAATTGAACCTCTTTTTGACCCACAGAGCGAAGCATGAAAATCCATTTACCCGAGAGTGACAAATGAAAGGTGAGAGACGAACCCCAAAAAAAACAGGAGTTCACCCACTTGGCTTATATCGTCCCATGTCAGACTTCAACACCAGACTCTGTTTACCGTAGTGAAGGAAGCAAACGGTCACTCCCTGTCCGTGCACATCCCACATTAATTCCATGTAATTCTGCAGTTTATGCGGCCTCGACTGGCTCTTCCTGCCTCACTAGAATATTGCTTACGTTAGCATCTTACTATCCTTCCAAATGGTCTTCCTCAAATTCCTGAAAAGACAAAGAGGAATGGGATATTTCATGTGCATTTTTACTTTACAAGGCCAACGTTCTAACCACTGAGCTACAGAACCAATGCATTGCCATGTGAGAGAGAACCTGCAAACTAATAGATGCACTGATAGCCTGTGTAACATGTAGGAAGTCGTTGTAACACAACCCAGAGAGAGCCGAAGGGAGCATGTACGAAAAGATAGCAGGATGTAATGCTAAAACGCACAGTGTTGAGGGTGGTATAAACAGAGTTCTTCCATGGTAGTCGGTCATTAGGAATTAAGAATTCCAATGTCATGATCTGTTAAGTGTTACCAATTATAGTAATTAATAGGAAATGTTGACTTAACTTTAGAAGCAGAATTATGCGTGAAACAGTCAGAACTATTTCCCTCTATGTCACAGATCCACATCCGTAATGTCAGCTGCTATTGCCAGACATGCATTCGGCTCAAAAGAAGAACAGAGGAGACCATCGGAATAAGGAAGACCGATGGTGGTTTGTGAGAACCGATTATAGGCTAACTGGAGCCAGGATCAATGTGTGCTCTGAAGGTTAATTTTCCTGTTTATCCTGGTGTAGTGATCACTCCGGATCAATCACCCAATTGACTCTTCTTTGTGTTGACCTTTGCAGGTCTCACATCGGTTTAGTGCCCCAAGTGGATCCACACATTTTAAACTTTGCGAACTTTACTGAGATCATCTTTGCAGATTCATATTAACACAGCTATTTTTAGAAGCAGAAAGAGACCATTCAAGCAAAGTCTGTTCCACCATGAACTGAGCTCATGTCTGATTTGATAACTTTCTTCATAACTCCTCATAACTTTACAACTTTGTCTCTCTTCGACTGAATATACTTAATGAGCTAGACCCGACAGCCTATGCTGTACAGAATTCCACCAAATACAGAGCAATAGTGAATTAACTTGCCAAATAGGACATAACAGTCAGTCCCACTGGAGTGGGAGACTGGCGAAGTCATTGGTGAGAGAGAATGTCCCAGTTAAATTTAAAGGAAAGGGAAGGAGTGGGTGTGGTTTCACCATTACGCCATTGTTCTGCCATTATCAGATTCCAATCACTTACCCGAACGATTAAGATCGTTACTGACACAGCAGGCCACCTCCTCTCCCCACTGTTGCATAATCACTGACTGGAGAGTCCCAAACGCTGCTCACGCTCAACTTCCCAATCCCAGCCATCCAATTATGTGGCTGCAGGGGATGGCAATGAAACGAAACGAATACCCAATCTTAGGATTTAAAATGCTCAGAAATTAACTGGGAAGCAGAATCTGAGGAGAATTATGGCTGATGTGACCGACGGAGCAGGGATTATCCAGTCATCTGCCCCTTCTATCTGAGGCCAGTACATTGACTCTGATGTTCTCGGGGTGGTTAATTGATCCGAGGCTTTCCCAGGAATCCTGTCACAGATGCTGTGCGTTTGCTGTTGCTGTTGTCAGGTACAGTAAAGTTCTCATTCACTGGCAGGGAATCGAAGATGGGACGCGGTGGTGAAAGTGCAAAATCCGAACCAATAGACCACCAAGGATGCCTGTAGAACGGGGTTGTACTGTTTCGTCATCAGCCATCAATCACCTTTCCGTGCTCTTGTCAGAATCAACGGCTTGCCGACCCTCATCTGATTTTCCAGCACTGTTTTTGCCTTTACATCAAAAGTTCACATCTGAATATTTTTGTAGGTTATGTGGGCTCCTGCCCCTGCGAACCCTGACAGTGTGAAGGAACATTTTTTCGGAATCCTACATTTTTTGTATACCTCAGACTCTATTTTGCATTTAGTCAGCATGTTCGGCTGTTCACAAAAATATTTCTGTGTTGAAAGGGCTCATAATCTAAAATTAGTGCCAGACCATTCTGGATGCATGTTCAGAAGCACTTCCAACCACAAAAGGCAGAAGGTAGGAAAATGGATTTTGACCTCAGATCAGCCATGATTTATTTAAATGTTGGAATGGCATCGAAGGGCTCAATGGTCTACACCTGTTACAAAGTTCCTACAATGTTTACTGTTTCCTTTTCAAATATCTTAAAGATTCCACTGACTTTTTAATGAGGAAGCATTAATGTCGCTGGTCTCTGATGGTTAATTTAATTCAGTGAATGGCTTTTAAAAAGTTACCTGGCTTTGATAAGAGGTGTGATTGTAGCTTGTTAGTGTTGTTCACTTGCCAATGTTAGGAGAATAAGCGATTTTAAATATCAGGTCATAAGTTTGACACCCCCATTGCATAATCTTCCATTGGATATCTGTTTCCTGACCTGAATATCGACTTTTCATTCCACTGTCAGTGTAAACACATTCGAAGCGAGTTCATCTGCTGTTCTGAATATTAATGCCTTTGTTGCTGGTACAAAGTGACAATTAGGAGTGAATGAGAGACACGTTTGTAGATGTGGTTTAAAGTTGGCTGAGCTGGGGCACTTTAACTTTGACCGCTTCTGCTCATGTCCTGACACCAATAACTGACTCAATCACAGAATTAGAATGACCAAATGTTACATGAATCAAAAGAAACTGATCCATATCAACGAACGGATTGGATTCGTATCTAATTTGCCTCCCGGATGTGAGAATGGAGTACTTATGTGCGCGATCACAGGTGATCAGGGCAGAGAACAGACAAAATTAGGGATTTCAAGGACTGCTGGAGATCTATCCACCATTGTCAGAGAGGAGCTCACTACCTCTCCCATGTCCCTGTCCAACTAACATTGAATCTCTGGAGGCAGAGAACATTAATGAGAATTAGTACTATGTGAAAAACCAAAGTGTTCCCTTGAAAAACGGAAATGTATTAACAGACAGCGGTCATAGATTTTACTGTGAGACCTAAGAGGAGGAAGGTGAGAATGATAGTGATGGCGCTCACCCGAAAATAATATGAGTTTACTCCGACCTCTCTATCAGTAACATCCACGATCCTTACCCTAACTGAAAGAAGGATGCCCTGAATAACGGTGAGAAATTTTCTTATATTTGAAACAATTCGCTGCTGAGGCAGGCTGGTCTTTGCACACATCAAACAATCACAGAATTGGTTTCAGGGAAAACAAACAAATTTTGGAAGCAAGTGGATTTATGGCTGCGTAACTGACTCTTAATCTTTCCACAGTCTGTTCACTGGAACACCAACTCAGTTTCTATGTACTATTGCAATTTTATACCAATAGGCTGTCACGGTGGTTTGCACTGCTGCCTCACAACGCCAAGGATCTGGGTTCAACCTCGGCCTTTGGAGATAGTCTGTGTGGAATTTTCACAATCTCCACTTGAGTGTGCATATTTCTTCCTACAGTTCAAATGTGTGCTGGTGAAGTGGATTGCCCACAGTGTTCAGGTTTATATTGACTGGTCTTGGAAAGTGCGCTGTTTGCGGGGAGAGGGTGACTCTCGTATGAATGCTGTGCAGTAAGTTGGTGTGGACATTTTAAGCCGAATGGCCCATTTAAGCACATCGGGAATCAATAATGCCAATGTTAGTAAACCTGTCACATGAACAAATTGAGAGGTATCTCGGGGCTCTTTCCGATCTCAGTCTAGTGTCTTGTTTAATTTCCCATCAGCAAATACTCTCTTTCTAATCAATTAGAAAAAAATGCGCAAAATTCAGCTCTGCCAAATATAGAACAGGGATTTTGCCAGGCAAACCAGTTCGTGTCAAAAAAATCTCCTTTCTGATAACCTCAAAGTTATAAATCTGTTTCCCAGATTTTTCCTCGTGCTTCCACAAAATCGAAATTCTGGTACGGATAATTTATTTATGAAGCTTTTTGTTTAAAAAATTGCATCTGGAATCAGTGATATGCTTGATAATTCAAGTTAGTCAATGATTCTCTCAAATAATTAATCACAGCATTGTTCATCAAGCAGACTGAACATGAAATATTAGTGCCATGTTCTTGAGTGATTGTGTGGAGATTCAATGAGTAATTTTGAATCACAGAATTGTTCAGGTACAGAGGAGGTCATTCAACCCTTTGGGTCAACACGATTCCCCGAATATGCTTTTTGATTTTGTGTCATTTCCCTGACTTCTCCCGCTGTAATCCTGTAATTTTCCCTATAAAATAATGTTTTAATGCCCTTCACTGGAAAAGCCCAAACCACAGATCCATAAAAAAATCAAATTCTAACTATGTCGTTGTGTGAAGTTTATTTCTTGCATCACATTGTCTTCTTTTGCTTTTTTAAAATTCTCCACTCTTCCTCTCAAAGCTTTTCCGAGTGGTAACACTTTCTCACCATCAATTCTGTACTGGACCCACATGATTTTGAACAATTGTTTTAAATTTCCTGTCCGCCTTCTCCAATTTAACATCATGGCTGAAATGTTTAACTGCCGGAGACTGTGGTTTCAATGTCATTTCTCTAAACCTGCCAGTTTTCCCTTCATTCCTGTTCTTCCGCTTGCACTCAACTGCATCTTGAATTCATCTCCTGGGCCATCTTGCTTTCTGCTTCATTTCATGCTGATTAGTTAACTCTAATAAATACTGGGATGATTTAAGGCAGTGTTTCTAATTTTCAATACTGACCACAGTCCCTCTCTCTTGTAACTCGACGAGATTCAGCTCGGAATGTTCACACTATGCTTGTTACTGTAGGAAACTATGCAGCTGACGCTAACACAAAGTAATAAGCAGTCTTATTTAGACCTTTAGGCCAACATTGGGTATTTCTGACACTCCCAGTGTTAGTAAGCCTCCAGGTCCAGCCAGTATGGCTCCAGGCCGTGGTTTGTGTCTGCACCAACACTTCACATCATACTGCACATGTCCGCTTAACAGGTGATTGACAGCGGCTCCTGTCCAATAAGAGTAGGGGGCGGAAAGTTTAATCCACCAAACGCAGAGGGAACGAGGATGAGGCGAGTGCCAGCGTAGACAGGTAAGGGAGATATTCACTCGGTCCTTACTACTACCAAGCCAGACTGGACATGAACTACTTATCTCAAAGGTTGTCTCTTTCATGGGGCAGAAGGGGGCGTCCAGTACAATCCGTGCACAAGGTAAGACGGAAACATTTTATTAATCTCCAGGCAGAAGTGTGAAATCATGGAGACCCTGGACGATTCTATACTAGTTCCCCCACCCCAAATGTCCCCAGCATTGATATATCAGAATAGCAGGCAGGCATTTGGGCCTTCAAGTCTGTCTTTCCCTTGATATAATGATTGATGGTCATCATACTCAATGCCCTGCTCCAGCTTTCACAGCAGCGCATTGTAACCACGACATTCATATTGATACAGGTTTCTAAAAATGCCCAGTTGTGACAAGTCCACAAAAGCAGGACAAATCCAAACCTTAGTCCAGTCAATCAATGCTCAACCATCAGCAAAGTGATGGCAGTGAGTAATAACTGTGCTTTCAGGTTGTACTCAGTCAACAATAAGCAGCTCTCTAATACTGTGTGTTCCATCAGAGGCACTTAGCTTTTGTCCTGATAACATAAATAGTCCAAAATAGATAAAATACTGCACTCACAAGGCAAGGTGAGACTGACTGCCCTTGAAATTCAGGGTGCATCCGAATGACAAAGTCATTGAAGAGCTTTTGCAAAACTGGAGTCAGTTGGAATCAAAAAGAAAATTTGTTACAACGAGGACGTGGAATCCCTCGTTAATTAATAGCAAACATTCGGAAAACCTCTCCTCAAATCGTAATCTATTCCAACACTTAAAGAAAAACAACTTTTTATTTCAATCTATTGCGAATAGTAAACAAATAATCAACAAACTAAATATTATTTTCTTTAACTGAAAGCAATCTATTAACATGCTGTTTCAATAACACATTTGTTAAACATTACATCAACTTCATGTCAAGTCGACACAGTTTGTATGTGCTCCGCTGTTTCCAACTTCTATCTGCTCATCTCAATTGTTTCAACTTCTTTCATTTTTACAGAGTACGTTTTGCAGAAAAAGGTACCTTTTGATAGAGACTGCTTTCTAATTTCTTAGAGAGGGAAGTGTGAAATGGGCAGGTAACTCTCCAGCAATAGCTCTCACTCTAGTTTTCAAAATATTGGTTTATATACACTCCAAAGACACATTAATTTGTATAAATTGATTAGATTCCAGATGCCGAAGCAAAACAAAAATTGAAAATTTATTAGCATCTGGGAAACTGGACATAATTTAATGTAATTGGTTAAAGGGGAGTTGTTGTCGAAACAGCAAGAAAAAAGTCAGGTTTTCACCGAGAAGTGTAACCTCTATCTATTTTGGAACAGCCCGTCCCCCAGCCTTTTCATTCAGGGAGCAAAGCATGCAGTCTTAATTTCCTTCAACATTCAGAAAATACAATCTTTTAAAGAGAACATGCGTGCTTTCAACAATGTAACTCTCTCCACTTGGTGTAATCATCCAGCCCAAATGCTTGCAATTTCTGAATGTCAATCATCCCAAGCCCAGCACATCACTGCAGGGGTTTTGCAGGTTGGTGTCTCAGTCCCAATCGTTCTGAGCTGTTTCAATGTCTATTGTTCAATCAAAAAATAAGCGTTGGTTATTTGACTCACAGAAACATGGAATTCCTGAGACGGGCAAATTTACACAACAAGTTCACACCTGCCATCCAAAAACTATCCCGCCCAGAATAATCCCCCAACCTCCTTCAGTAACCCTACATTTCCCATCGCTAAGTATCAAACCCAGACTTCCTTGGATAATTTAGCAATTGCAAATCTTCCTAACCTGCACATCTTTGGGCGGTGGAATGGAAACAACACAAACATGTGCAGGTTGTGCAAACTCCACGCAAAATATCACCCAAGGCTGCAGTTGAAGCAAGGGCCCTGACCCTGTGAGAAAACAGTGGTAATTATTGCGCCAAATGCCACACCTGACTGCATATTATTTCGCACCATTCCTGACTTCTCAGTCACACAAGCAATTCCGGTCCGGACAATGTGGAGAAAATCAGGCACTTCTCTGATGTTTGAAGAATTTATTTTGAATGAATTAGCTGCTGTAGTACAAGAGGAAACTGGACATTTAGTTTCGTCTGGAATATTAACTTCATCGGAAAGAAGACACAATGGGCATCAGTCAATCACCAATTAAGAAACAGTTAAACTCCTTTGTACAGCTCCACAGTAAGCTGGAATCGAAACCAAAGCTTCTAGTTGAGACTTTGGCACACGATGAAGCACAGTAAAAACCAGGCACTTCCTTCACTTATGAACTTGCTGTTGTTTCGGTAGTTTGGATTTCACATCAAATCTCTTCCCACACCAGTGCAGATGAACAGCCTCTCCACACAGTGAGATGGCGGGTGCACAGTGAGTCTAATTAACCACTCGAATCCAGGCCCATTTTGAGAGCAACTGACGTTTCTCATTCGTGTCAACACGTTGATGGGTCAACAGATCCTCGGAGATTTTAAGGCGCTTCCCACTTCCATGGCATATTAAAAAAAAATTCCTTTGTGGAAATGCTGTTGTTCAATCAGTGTGGTGGATCAAGTGAATTCTACCCCACACTCGAAACAGACGAATGACCTCGACCTCGTCTGACTGCGTTTATGTTCTGACAAGGCAGTTTATCTGTTGAATCCCTGTCCACACGTACAAGACACAGTTTCTCCACACTGTGAATGATGTTTTTCCCTTCCAAGTTCAAAAGCGAATCATCTTCAAGCAACAATCAGTTGGACATCATCATCAGATGCTGAAATGATATTTGGTTTTAAGCCTTTGCACTGTAAATCTTCTTCTTCTAATGCCCGGGAATGTTATTGATAAAGGAAAAAGAGAAGCATTTTGAAGTCCAGAAAAAAATACAATAAGATGCAAGAGCAGAAGTCAGCAATTCAACCTATACAGTCTGCTCTCACTATTCAGTGAGATTAAGGCTGATCTGGTAATCCACGGGTACAGTTTCCTGCAATATCAGCTATCCTTCGAATCCCTTGCTGATTAAAATCTGTTTGTCACAGGGTTCAAATGACTTTCTTGTAGGGACTTCAATAAGATGCAGACCAGGAAGGTAAAGTGGGGATATGAAATTATCGAATCGTCCAGGGCTGAAGATAATCCGAAAAGGGTCTACAAGTACATATCTGGCAAGAGAACAATTCGAGAAATAGTACCAGAAAGATTGAAGAGGTTTTCATTGCGTTTGAGCTCAGCAGATGGAAGAGCCATTAAACGAATTTTTCACGTCAGTTTTTACTGTGGAGAAAGCAAGACCGAATGTTCACTCTCCATGTATGAAGAGGACGATTCCTTTTCTTAAACTATTTGCCCAATCATCAAAGAAATTGACATTAGGTGATATTTCTAGCGACTGGATTGCATTCGACTCTGTGTTGCTTCATGCAACAAAGCGTTTACGTGTTCCCAGGACTCGATTGTAATATAACGAGGAGAGACTGTGTAGGCTTTGACTTGTCAGACTGCAGCATCGGAGGTCGAAGGATGACTTTATAGAGATTCATAAAATCATGAGTGCTCTCGATAAGGTGAACAGCAAAGGTCTTTTTTTCCTTGGATACGGGAGTCCAGAACCCATAAGATTTACACAGAATGACAAGACAAACTTTTCACACAGAGGATGGTTTCTATATGGAATCAACTGCTGGAGCAATTGGTACGTCGCCATAGTGTTACATTATTAGAAAGAAATTTGGACATTTAGATGAAGAAGAAATGATTAGAGGGATACAGACCAAATGCAAGCAAGGTGGAATAATTCAGTTTGAGACATGTTGCACTTAAGAAGACTGCAGAAATCATGGAAATACAAACTGATGAATATTTCATATTACAGGAAAATAATTGCTGAAGGTCTAAGAAAATGTTCAAAGGCGGATAAATCTCCAGACCTTGTCACGAACATTCTTTTTTGGAAGAAAATTTTCATTGAAAGAAAGCTATGCTGTGAAGAGAAGACGCAATTACACATGCCGTCCTTCCTGGACGACTAGTGGTTATGATGCAGCGCTTTCACCGCTGTGGTTTGTATTCATTTCTTGGTCAGGGAATCAGGAATTATTGTTCCTGATAAGGGCAACAACAAAACTAGAGCATAATTGACAGGAATCGCATTTCAAACGCGTTCGCAAGTGCCTTGCAATATTGTACAGGGCCGCAAGGTGGCTCACTGGTTATCACTGCTGTCTCACAGCGCCAGAGATATGATTTGCCGACAACTGAGTCGACTGTCAGTAAGGTGCATTATTCATGTGCAAATGAAGAGAAAAGGGCTAAGAATTGTTATGTGAGGGTTAAATCCTGGAGCTTTGGTGTGCATTTGTTGCATCGAATAGTCAGTTTCTTAACTGTAGGCATTCTATGATCCCTTACTGTGTTGCTTTAGCACATTTTCAGACAGGGGAAAAAAGTGAGGAAAAACACTTCCCAGTCAGGGATTGATCCATAGTACGACAACCAACGGATTCACTTTTGACTGAACTAGCTCCCATTCTCCCTGCATTGGTAATGGCAGTATCCAGCATTAGAGCGGGTTTTCATGTGTTGCATTGGACCCAGCATCCTTTCTACACTGGGATATGAAGAGATAATAAAAGCCAAGAATTCCGATGACTGGAATGAAAAGACGTCAGGAAGAATGGACAGCGTTTACTTGGAAACAAGTAAATGGAAAGGAAGCCAACGATATAGTGACGGATAATGCCATTTGAAAAGACAAGGCGGGGATTCATGGGTTGGTGGAAAAGACGAATAGATCATATGGCGTGACACCAAGTAAAACTGAGTTGTGTCCATAGGGAAGGTTTCCAAGCGATGTGAATTTCGTGAGAGTAAACAGGAGCGAAATTCTCTCATTCGGATGGATCTATGTCTAGAATTTAGAACTTCAAAACCAGCGATGAATGATAAAGAGAAGTTTGGAGCACGTTTTCTGTTTCCCTCTACAGCTATTGAACTCGAAAATGATAACATTTTCGCAGGAAAAATTATTCAGAAGCTGATTCTAAAATATTTGGAAAGACGCGTGCAGACACACAAGGAGTGGATTTCACCGGGACAGGGAATCTGTGCGGCCAGGATGGGTATGTGTTAGGTGCACACTCTCTAATTGGTTAACGTTAATTGGAAAGAAACTTCAAAACACCTGCAACTGAGTACGACTAAGTATAGAATGAGCTGATTGCGAGGAAAGGTTGAGCAGCTTGTTCTACGTGAACTTTTATAATTTGTAAAAGAACTGAGCTGTTTGTGTTAGCTCAGCATTAAAGTGAATCCGGCTGGCTCAGTCCGCTGCATAACTAGTTTATGATATAAAGTGATGCCAACAGTGTGTGATTAATTGTCACAATGTCTCAGCATACCCTCAGGATCCTGATCTCCCAACTCAGTTAATATTTTCAACGATGGCGATAATCAGATTGAAACTATACTATCGTGAGTTAGAACTGACCTGCCGGTGTAATGCACCTTTTTTCTTTTATCTGTTGCATTTGAAAATTTGGCTGCATCACAGAGAAGGGAATTAGTCCATTTGCTGCTCACTCATCTTCCCCAAAAATATACAGTGACTAGACACGAAAAATATTCTTGTTTGAATTCGGTAACCTTCATAGCAGTACTTAAGAACATTTTTGTCATTTCGATTCCAGTTTTTCCGATATCAGTCAAAATGTCCAATGAGATAAACCCAGTACTTTGTGGATTGTTTTAATGGCCTGTGCGAGTTTGCAGCAATATCAGTAATATGAAAAGAGCTAAATAACCTTTCCAGAATTTAACACAGCGCAGAATAAATGCTATTTTACTCAACGGTCTTTTGCAACTTGTAAACATATATATATATATATATATATATATATATCACAGACACATATATATGCATGTGCACACATATTTATATGTATTGTATAGTTTGTATATATACGCGCATATCTGTGTGTGTGCATGAGTGTGAGTGTGTGTGTGTGTGTGTGTGAGTGAGTGAATTCAGAACATTAGAAATGGATGGTCGGCCATTTTAATGACCTTCCTGTAGAATGTAAGAGCTTGAAGTTTACAGTAATGTCCCTGACATTTGAATCTGCGGGAAGTGCACCCAACTCCATCTCCTTGGCAACTGCATTAGGAAACTGGAGCTGGACATTGCATCTTTCGGGAGTCTGAGGGGAAACGAGAGGAGTGATATGGAGGCAGTTACAATTCAGGTCCAAGAATAAGGTGGATGGGATACAGTCGGGAGACGTAAAGGGAGCAGGCAGCCAGTGCAGGCATCTGCTATGGCTGTGCCCCTTAGTAACAAGCATACCGTATTTGTTACTTTATGGGGAGCTGACTTACTAGGGGTAAGCCATGGGGTACAGGACTCTGGTACAGTGTTTGTCGCTGTTGATCAGAAGGGTAGGTTAGAGGGGAGGAGAGCAATAGTTACTAGGGACTAAATAGTGAGGGGGACAAATTGCAGTTTCTGTGGGTACAGGGCAGGCTCATTATTGATGTGATCCTTTCAAGTTACCACGGGTGGTGATGTCTCACATCGTGTTTTCAGGATCCTTGTGGGAGGGGGAGCAGCCCGAGGTCATGGTTCACATATGCACCAACAACATAGGTCAGATAATTGATGTGGATGTATGGCAGAAATTCAGGAATCCAGGGTGACATCTTGGATCTAGATCAAACAGAGTTGTTCTCTTTGATTTGTTACACATGCCACGTCGAAGTGAGGGAAAGAATAGGGAGAGAGCAGCAGAAGACGTGTTTGTAAGGATGGTACAGGTGATAGGGATCCGGATATATGAATAGTTGTGGCTCATTCTGGAGTCAGTTGGACCTCGACAAACAGGATGGTCTTCACCTGAACCTGAAGGGTACCAATATCTAGAGGTGTATTTTCTAACGCTATTGAGAAGGGATTAAACGAATTCAGCAGCGGAGTGCGAACCTGAATTTTAGCTGCAGTGTGCAGGAAGTTGTGAGTGGTGAGGTCTTAAATAGGTTTTTGTGTTCGCGAGTGTATACTGGGAAGAAAGAAGGTTATTTGAAGTGTGTCTACTTCACCGCCTGAAGCATCTGGGATAAAGCAGGTGTCATGGGTTGTTACCTGGGACTTCAATGTTGTGGCCATTTCAGAGACATGAATGGAGCACTGAAAGGAATGGTTGTTCCTGGCATCTCAGTTTCGAGTTTTCAGCAAGAACAGGAAAGTGGTTACAGAGGGGGAGATGTGACGTTATTCGTCAAAGACAGTACCATGGTAGCGGAAAGGATATTTGGTGTGGACTCTACTGAATCTGCTGAACTAGAATGGGCTGAGATTAAAGTCAGGAAAGTAGAGGGCACCACCAAAATGTTCTAGAGATATGGAGGAAAAGATTGCGAAGTGTCGTGAGCGGCACGATGGCACAGTGGTTAGCACTGCTGCCTCACAGCGCCAGAGCGGTTCAATTCTCGCCTCAGGCGACTGACTGTGTGAGTTCACACGTTCTCCCGTGTCTGCTTGGGTTTCCTCCGGGTGCTCCGGTTTCCTCCCACAGTCACAAAGATGTGCAGGGTCAGGTCAATTGGCTATACTAAATTGCCCGTAGTGTTAGGTTATGAGTGGATTTCACTTCGGCGGGTCGGTTTTTCCACACTGTAATCTAATCTAAATCTAAATGATTCTGGATAGGAACGAAAGTAACAGGGTAGTTGTAGTGGGGAACTTTAACTTTCCAAATATTATTTTTTGATTGCCTCTTTTTGGTCAGTGTTTGTCCATGTGTGCAGGAGGGTTTCGTGACGCAGCATGTAGACAGGCCAACAAGAATCAAAACTTCATTGGATTTGGTACTACGGAATGAAGCAAGTCAGCTGTTCGATTTGGAGTTTTGAAGAGCTCCTGCATGTCCTTGATATGTATGTGTGCGTCATGCAGGGAATATCAGGTCGAGACTGTGAGCCATTTCTTGTCAAGAGGGAGAAGGAGGTGCATGTAAACATGAGCTATGAAGTTTGAAATAGGACACTTGAAAATTAAATGCTAACCAGGACTGTCCAAATGAGAGAGCTACTTTGAGCGAAGAGGGGACATGAGAAGTCTTTAGCTGGCATAAAATACAGAGACATGGGATTGACGGTGATTTAGCGGTTTAGATCTGTAATTGGCGAGCTGAAAGAACACAGAGTGTGGTAATTGATGGGATATATTCATCCTGGAGTTCAGTTACTCATGGTGTACCACAAGGTTCCTTTTTGGATCCACTGCTGTTTGTCACTTTTATAAATGACCTGGGTTAAGGTCATGATTGATGAGTGAATTCGTTGAATACACTAAGCTCGATGGAATTTTCAACAGTGCCAAAGTCTGCTGCAGGTTATAGAGGGACATGGATAATCTGCAGATCTGAGCTCAGAGGTGGCAAATGGAAGTTCATATGGAACAATGTGAGATGATTTACTTTGGAAGGAGCAACAAGAATAAAGAGTTCTGGGCTAATTGTAATATTCCTGGAAGTTTAGATGAGCAGAGAGGTCTCGGTGCCTATGTACATAAAACTATGAAAGTTAACATCCACGTTGATCGATTTGCTTGCAAGGAGCACAGTGTGTTAGATTTTATTGGGAGACGGATTGGGTTTCATGTCCAAATGATCCCTTTGCATTCCAGAAATTTCTCTGCTGTGGCCAAACCTGTAGAGTTGCGTGCAGTTCTGATCGCCACATTATTGGACGGATGTGAAAGCATTGGAAAGGGTACAGATGAGATTTTCTACGATGTTGCCTTCTATGATGAGAAGGTCTAACGAGGAAGCGCTGAGGGACTTGAGGCTGTTTTTGATAGAGATGAGAATTTTGAGAGGTGAATAAATAGAGGCATAAAGGATGATCAGAGGTTGACGTAAGGTGGATAGTGAAGGCATTTTTCTTCAAATGGTGGTGGTTGGCACAAGGGCACATCGATGTAATTTGAGGGTGATAGATGCCGAGGCAGATTATTTTCTCAGAGAGTAGTGAGGGTGCTGACCGTCTTACCTTCAACAGTCGTAGACTCACCAACCTTCAGGGCAATTAAATGATCATTGGATAAACGTACAGCTTATAATGGTAAAATGCTGTTCAGATGGACTTTAGATTGGTATCATAGGTCGGTGCAACATTAGGGCCAACGGTACGTTTTTGCGGTGTAATATTCTGGGTTTGAACTGTTCTTAAGCTTGAAGTTGCAATCATCTCTGTTCACTATCAGTAAAACAAAGATCTGGCGGGAATCGAATGCGTAACTTTGGTAGCTCATGTCCTGCCGTCCTGTCATGCAAGTACAGCAAACTAACTAATTGCATCACTGGACCTGTTATCTAAAGATGACGAATGGCTCCTGAACTTACCACTGGGACCCTCAACCCAATTACTCTTTTTATTCTGTGGATCTGACATGAAACACAGTGCCTAGGAGGTTATTCTGATAATGGATCATCGATTATGAAGCATCAGGTTCAGGAAAATGACTTGGAAAAATGTGGTGAAAATCGGCTTTATTGAATACTGCGTACGAATACCATGGTTTCCTGCGTTGATCACAGGCAATGTTATGTCGCCACTGTACTGGGATTTTCCTTCTATCGGCTTCAATTCGTCAGAAAATTCGATTCACTGATATTTCACCAACGTCCTTTGGCATGTTCATATGACACATCGACCCACACTGCACACAACATCAACAATGTTCAGCATACTGCATCCACGAGCACGTGGCATGGTTTTTATAAACAGTGAAGACTGGATAAAGTTATGCAAGGGCAAATTGAAATTCAGTTTAATTAGTAAAGTTGCAAGAATACAGAGTAAGACTCAAAATGTCAGAAATTCACGTTCATTATCTTGGCCAGAATTCCTGACCAGCAAAGGAGAAATCTGCCGCTGAATCTAAATAATCTAATCTAATCCCCAGCATCCATGCAATTGCTTGCTCCATGTGTCCACTTGGAACCCTATGGGAAGGCACATGCAGCCTGTAGGAGAACTTGTGAGAATCCTCCACTGTCTGATCTAAAGCTGAAACAAGAGCTGTCTATTCCAGCTGGGAGGGAATCGAATTGGAGGTGAGACCAAAATATTACTTGGTGTTTAATTTATATTGTCCTCATTGTGATTGTTTAAAATACTGGGGCAGAAATAACACAGACAAAAAGGAACAGAAGGAGGTCATTCTTAACACCGATCCTGCCCCGCCACGTCATTCGATATCATCATGGCTGACACAACAATTTTAAGTCTTTTTCCAGCCTATCCACATAATCGTGTTGCCTACTGGCTAACAGATATTTATCGATCTCTATCATAAATAGACATCGAAAATGTAAATCTGTGAGAGGAAAATGTTCCATTTCGAGACAGTGGGTTTCTGCACGAATATTGTTGGGTTTTCAGATGACAGCCGAGTCTGGTCTGACCACCTTCCAAACAATAAACTAAAACTCGACTCTGATGGAACTCGAACCCACAACATTTGAATCGCAACCTGAATAAAGGCATAGAAGTCCAATGCGCTCTCCATTGCGCCAGAGAGCTACACGAGCCAGCCTCTTTAAGCATGCAACTTTGTCTTTGACCCATTGCATTCAGGACACCCATCTCGCGTCTGTCTGCCCTCGTCACACTTTCCAGTACCTGGTCCTTTTCCACGTGTGCTCTGGCTCTTCCCGTGTTCGGCGACATACTGCTGAAACGTTCTCATGACACTTAGCTTTACCACATGTTCAGATAATGATTTCCAGATAACCAACACGCTATAGGTGAAAGCAATCTTCCCAAATCTATTCAAAATATCTTGTCTCCCGTCTTTCATTTATATCACTCTATTCCTTCCAAATATAGGCTTATCCCTGTCATACATATCTATCCTCTTCATAAATCCGACGTTACGGGCAACAGCCCTTCATCAGGTATACAGGCAGAGAGCCTGAATAGTGGAGAGATCGTAGAGAGAAAAGGAAAACGTCTTCAAGGCAGGCATCCTTGGAAGATGATTCACAGTAGAGTTAAAATTAACTAGGTAAAAACAATGACTGCAAATGCTGGAAAACAGAGTCTCGATTAGAGTGGTGCTGGAAAAGCAAAGAAGTTCAGGTAGCATTTCAGGACCAGTAAAATCGACGTTTCGGGCAACAGTCCTTCATCGGGAATGCAGGCAGAGCGCCTGAAGGGTGGAAGAGTGTAATGTTGAAGTTACAGGAGACTGGAAGATCGGGATAGTTTTTGTTGATTCTAGACAGACCGTAAGTAATCTCAGCATTGTCACCGACTCTGTTTTCCTCTCTCAATTGTACAGAGATCACATTCTGAACAGGAAATAAAGTTGCCTTGATTAAATGAAGTGCAGACAAATCTCTAGAAGATGTGACTGGAAGCTTCCACAATGAGGAGAGATATTGGAAGCCAGCAGGAAATGTAGCTTACAATATAGAACGTTACAATACAGTACAGACACTTCGGCACTCGCTGTTGCAGCGACCTGTAAAAATAATGTGATATCCATTGTAATGGAAAATAGGCCAACAAGAGGTGAGGCCACATTGGATTTGGTTCTGGGTAATGAACCAGGCCAGGTGTTAGAATTAGAGGTAGGTGAGCACTTTGGGGACAGTGACCACAACTCGGTGACTTTTACTCTAGTGATGGAGAGGGATACGTGTGCACTACAGGGCAAGAGTTATAGCTGGGGGCAGGGAATGTATGATGCGGTGAAGCATGACTTAGGATGTGTGGCTTCGAAAAGTAAGCTTCAAGGCAAGGGCGTAATTGATATGTGGAACTTGTTCAAGGAGCAACTATTGAGTGTCCTTGATAAGTATGTACCCGTCAGGCAGGGAGGGAAGGGTCGTGTGAGGGAGCCGTGGATTAATAAGGAATTGCAATCCCTTGTTAAATGGAAGAGGGCGGCCTATGTAAAGATGAGGCGTGAAGGTTCAATTGGGGCGATTGAGAGTTATAAGGTAGCCAGGAAGGACCTGAAGAGAGAGCTAAGAGCAGCAAGGAGAGGACATGAAAGGTCCTTAGTTGATAGGATTAGGGAAAACCCTAAGGATTTCTATAGGTATGTCAGGAATAAAAGAATGACTAGGGTAGGAATAGGTCCAGTCAAGGATAATAGTGGGAAGTTGCGTGTGGAGGCTGAAGAGATTGGGGAAACACTGAATGAATACTTTTCCTCAGTATTTAATCAGGAACAGGACATTGTTGTCAATGTGAGTACTGAGTCACAATTAAGTAGAATGGATGGCTTTGAGGTATGTAGAGAAGAGCTGTTGGAAATTCTGGAAAGGGTGAAAATAGATAAGTCCCTGGGCCTGATGGCATTTATCCTAGGATTCTCTGGGAAGCAAGGGAGGAGATTGCAGAGCCATTGGCCTTGATTTTTATGTCCTCGTTGTCTACAGGAGTAGTGCCATAAGATTGGAGGCTAGCAAATGTGGTTCCCTTGTTCAAGAAGGGGAGTAGGGATAACCCTAGTAACTATAGGCCGGTGAGTCTCACTTCTGTTGTGGGCAAAATCTTAGAGAGAATTGTAAGGGATAGGATTTATGAACATCTGGATAGGAATAATGTGATCAAGGATAGTCAGCATGGTTTGTGAAGGGCAGGTCGTGCCTCACAAACCTTATTGAATTCTTTGAGAAGGTGACTAAGGAGGTGGACGAGGGGAAAGCAGTAGATGTGGTGTATATGGATTTTAGTAAGGCGTTTGATAAAGTTCCCCATGGTAGACTACTGCAAAAAATACGGAGGTATGGCATTGAGGCTGAGTTGGAGGTTTGGATTAGGAGTTGGCTGGCTGGAAGAAGTCAGAGGGTAGTAGTTGATGGCAAAGGTTCATCTTGGAGTGCCGTCACTAACGGTGTTCGGCAAGGATCTGTTTTGGGACCATTGCTGTTTGTCATTTTTATAAATGACCTGGAGGAGGGTTTAGAAGGTTGGGTGAACAAGTTTGCGGATGATGCGAAAGTCGGAGGAGTTGTAGACAGTGAGGAAGGATGTGGTAGGTTACAGTGGGATATAGATAAGCTGCAGAACTGGGCCGAACGGTGGCAAATGGAGTTCAATGTAGCTAAGTGTGAGGTGATTCACTTTTGTAAGAGGAATAAAAAGATGGGGTACTGGGCTAATGGTCGGATACTTGGTAGTGTGGATGAGCAGAGGGATCTTGGTGTCCATGTACACAGATCTTTGAAAGTTGCCAAACAGGTAAATAGTGCAGTGAAGAAGGCATATGGCGTACTGACTTTTATTGGTAGAGGAATTGAGTTCCAGAGTCCTGAGGTCATGTTGCAGTTGTATAAGACTCTGGTGCGGCAGCATCTGGAGTATTGTGTCCAGTTTTGCTCGCCATACTATAGGAAGGATGTGGAGGCACTGGAACGGGTGCAGAGGAGGTTTCCCAGGATGTTGCCTGGTATGGTAGAAAGATCGTATGAGGAAAGACTGAGGCACTTGAGGTTGTTTTCATTGGAGAAAAGAAGGTTTAGGGGTGACTTGCTAGAGGTGTACAAGATGATTAGGGGTTTAGATAGGGTCGACAGTGAGAATCTTTTTCCACGTATGGAGTCAGCTATTAGAGGGGGCGAAGCTTTAAACTAAGGGTGGGGGTAGGTATAGGACAGATGTTAGGGGTAGGTTCTTTACTCAGCGAGTCGTGAGTTCATGGAATGCCATGCCAGTAGCAGTGGTGGACTCTCCCTCATTATGGGCATTTAAGCCGGCATTGGATAGGCATATGGAGGATAGTGGGCTAGTGTAGGTATGGTGGGCTTGGATCGGCGTAACATCGAGGGCCGAAGGGCCTAGACTGCGCTGTATTCTTCTATGTTCTATGTTCTATGTTCTATGTTCAATATTAACGTGTATTTTGAAACCAATAAAAGCACAGGGAAACAAAGAAGTAAGTACGTGACTTTGCAGAGGCAAATATTGCAGACAGACCGAAAAAAAATGTAAAGTTAAATCGAACTAATTGCAGACTTACAAGGACAGTAAAATACCATATCAACAGTCAAGGAATGAGAAAAAAAAACAACTCCGTATCTGGAAAGGAACTCGAATGTTTCAGGTCACTGACATTGAAGTGTTGATAAGAAGGAGCGAATTCTAGTATCAAGGGAAAATGTATTATATGTGGAAGGTGCGCCAGATATCTTTTTGGTAGATACAGGGATAACATATTCAGTCCTTAAATTAAAGCAGTTCAGAGAGTCAACGAAATGGATGCATCAGGAGTTGTGACACAAGAAGGATGAACGCACCCCTATTGTGTGAAACCAGTAATGGTGAAACATTCCAATTCTCATTTCTGAACTCGGAATTCTGTCCTTTAACTCTGATGGCTCACGATCTCATAGAGAGACTGGAATCGGATTAGCGCAGTACCCCGACAGGCTTCCAGGTAATAAAAAAGAAGATTTACCAGCGCAGGCTGTACAATACGACTCACGACCCATGATGCATGTCTATGAGTGGCGATTAAGCCGGAGAGCCATAAGTTCCGTGAGCGATTCGCTCGCCCAGGAAGCAAGTAACCATGTTAATCCCATTAACAACGATTTTATTGCTGGGGATATGCTGCACTGCACAGCACACATACACCATGATGGCCTTTACAAATCATATGAGAAGAATTGTTTGAGGAGATTGCTTTAACCAGATCAGTTATTATTGTGCGAATTTTATTAAAATGATCACAGATGTGCAGTCAGTGTAAACACATCCAAAGTATCTGTGACGGCAAGTAGACCCTATCTTTTTGATGTGGAACGCTCATTTCCTCAAGTATCATTGGTGAAGGCATCCAGCGACAGGTGGCAGGATTTGGGACCATGGGCGCTACAGGGAAAAAAACCGAAAGATTGTGTCTTCAGGGACGATGTACGTATCAGCTTCAATGCAGATGTAAGGACATACATGAAGAAACTAAATTGGCTAACTCAGGCAGGTAGGGCAGTCCAGGTAACCCCGGCCAAAAGGATAGCCTGACGTCTAGCTTATGGTAGATGTCTCGGAGCCATGATTAAGAAGAGTCCCTGCTGAGTGCAGGGCAAAAGGCAAACGAAGCTGTGAACCCATAAGAATAACCCCGAACTCTGAGTATCGTCCTTGCAGAACACAAGACTCGTTAGAATCCGAGCCTGTAAAAGGAATTACTCCAGACTTTGAATCCCTTGTGAAGACTGGAGTGATAATCCCCTGTGGATAATCACCGGCGGGACCCCACATTATTCCGGTCAAAAAGGCAAACATTCCAAGTGAATCGGGGAAATGGAGGTTTGTTCACGACTTGCAGGTAGTCAATTATGCTATTGTTCCTCCCGCCCCAAATGTTCCTAACCCTTATACTATCGTGTGCATTCATTCGACTTTGTCAAGATTACTGTGAGTCCCCCGCCATAATTAATGAGGCTCTATGCAGCAGTCTGGAGATTCTTGTTTTAACCCCGGGGTCAGCGCTTCCGCAGTATGTAGACAAATGCTTAATAGCAGCACCAACAGAGGAATAATGTAAAAAAGACACACTTGCGTTGCTCTGCCATCTAGCCCGGGATGTGCACAAAGCTAGTTTCGCAAAACTACAATTTGTGCAACAACTGGTGAAGTTCTTAGGTCACTTCTTATCTGAACAAGGGAAGGCCATTGGTCAAGACAGTTCAAGCAATCCAGCAAATTCCCAAGCCTCACATAAAGAAGCAATTGCTATCCTTTTTGGTCATGCGCTCCTACTGTAGAATTTTTACCCCACATTACACAACCCTTGAGGCCCCCCCCATTTCCCATGGCTAAGAGTTGCAGAACCAGAGACCGTTGCAGTTGAATTGAAAATGGCGTTCCAAATTTCACCTACACAGGGGATTCCGAATCCAAACAAGCCTTTTGTAAAAACGGTAGATGAGAAGCGTGGCTGCATGACACCTCTGCTGATGCAGGGTACTGTGAGAAAATTGAGGTAAGTAGCTTACATTTCGGCTAAAACTTGGACCCCGTAGCGGCAGGATTGCCTAAATGCCTGCGAGTCGTGGCTGCAGCTGAAAACGTTTGTTGTAGCATCCAGGGACACAGTCGGCTGTGGTGAATTAACACTACTGCATGCTTACTCTTTTCCAAGCAAAACACAGCACACATGTTGGCAGCACGTTGGCTCAGATACAATACTGCGCTATTGGAGATGCCTAACATTACAATAAAGAGATGCAACGTCCTTCATGCTGCTAGCCTTCTCCCCACAGAAGGAGACGGAGACCAACATGACTGTGTCGCTGTTACTAATGAAATTTGCAGCCCAAGACCAGACGTGCAGGATTCAAAACTTCAGAATCAGGATATGCATTTTTTGTGGATGGGTCAGGATTCAGGAGAATACAGGCAGGCCAGAATTGTGTTTGGTATGCTGTAGTAACTACCCACGAAATAGTCAAAACGGAATCACTCCCTTATCATCTGTCAACTGAAGCAGCAGAGCTGATTCTCTTGACTGAGGCATGTACATTGGCTGAGAGAAGGATAGTGAATATTTACATTAATAGCAGATATGCATTCGGGGTTGTACATAATTTTGGAACCCTGTGGAAACACAGAGGCTTCTTGACCGACACTGGAAACCCCAAAATACACTGTGGCCTGTTTCTGACTCCTGGAAGCGGTCCTTTCGCCTCAATAAATCGCTGTCTGTAAATGTTTGGCCCACACGAAAAATAATGATTCTCTTTCATAAGACAATGCGAATGCAATCTCAGCCGTAAGGACGGCAACCCAGCAGCCGCCAAGTGATCAGTTGAAATGTGTATGTCAAATATTTTTAATGCCAAGCAGACTTTTGGGAGTTACAGTCGCAGGCCACGCCGGAAGAGAAGCATGAATTGACAACGGCAGGGGGCAGAATGAGTGAATGGGGAGAGGTGTGGCCCCATTGGTAAACCCTGTCTACTGCGATCATTATTCCAATTCTATTCCAAATAACACAGTGAGGACCACGTGTCAAAAGGGGGGAATGTACGACAATATTTCGGCGCACTGGTACACTAAGGGCTTTACTCATTACTCCTGAAAATATTGTTAATGATGTGTTATCTGTGCCACTAATAATGAGGGGAGGGGAATACAGATGATTCAGGCAGAACATCCCCAATCCGAAAGACTCTTTGAACACTAACAGATGTATTTTATTGAACTAATGCCCAGCGAATGGAAAAGGCATTGTCTGGTAATAGTTGACATGTTTTCCAAATGGATGGAACCGCTCCCCACGTCTAAACAGGATGCCATTGCAGGAGCCAAGGCTTTGCTAACTGAAATAATTCCGAGATGGGGAATTCCTGAATGGCTTAGCAGCGACAATTTGACACTATTTGTCAATATTGCCCAAGAGTAGATCAGTGAGACAACACTGTGCCTACAACCCAGCCAGCGGTGGCAGTGGAAAGAGAAATGCTTCCGTAAAAGATAAATTGACAAACGTTGTCAGGACAAAGGCACTTCCAGTTGTGCTAAAGTATATGAGATCTAGAAGGAGAGGAATAGCTATTGTTGGCCCGTTAGAGATTTTGTTTGGTAAGTCGCCCAATTCAGGAATTGGCTGAAGACCTACGGTAAGACCGATAACAGACCACTGCGAGGATGAGATTGCATTAGATTACTTGCACTGTGGAAACAGGCCCTTCGGCCCAAGAAGTCCACCCCGACCCTCCAAAGAGCAACCCTCCCAGAGCCACTCCCCTACATTTACCCCACATCTAACACTACGAGCTATTTAGCATAGCCAATTCACCTAATCTGCACATTTTTGGACTGTGGGAGGAAACGGGAGCACGCGGAGGAAATCCACGCAGACAGGGGAGAATGTGTAAACTCCACACAGACAGTTGCCTGAGGCGGGAACTGAATCCCGGTCTTCTGGCGCTGTGAGGCAGCAGTGCTATCCACTGTGCCACCGGGCAACTGTCTGCACTTCTGTCTCAAATACAGAATCAAGTGAAGGCAGCACTACCCAAATCAGCAGAAGGGAAGATGCACGACCTAGAACCTGGAGATGGATCGTGGTGAAAGACTTCAGGAGGAAACGCGGGAAGGCGAAGAGGTGGGAGTGACCGTTTGAAGTACTCCTTACAACACAGTCAGCTGTTAAGTTCGCCCAAAGAGCCACGTTGATACACGCCAGTCATTGCAAACATGTAGCTGGACTTGAAGACACATCGGACAACACCGGAACCAAAAAGTGCAAGTAACGATGAGAAGACTAATACAAAAATGAGGCTACCCTGGCAGGACGATCCGTGAAGGCAGGGGCGTCTGGGATACATCCGCAGACGGTAGTCTTAACCAAGGATGCTAAGTTGACTATTACATCTGACCCATGGCGTTTAGTAATCAGTCCGACTATAAATGGGACAATAAATATTTATGCAGGGATCCTTATGCTCCCAGTGACTGGCACTCAGTAGAAGCAACCACGGCTGCAGGGACACCTGACATGGGATATAAGTATTATATTATCAAGGAAGGAGGTGCCATGGCACGGGTAATAATAACCAAGACTCAGAAGAATGATGAAGAAGCCTGGTGGTATGGAATAGACAGACCCTTCTCCGATATATATGGTGAATATAGTGGTACAACCCTCTCCCCCCGCGAAATACATTCCACGAAATAGTAGCACCAGGGCACGGCAACCATCCAAACCAAATAATGGTCCAAACACCAAGCAGAGCAGAGCGTATTAATGTCACGCCAGAACCTGGAGGGAGTTGGTCGGGGTTCGGGAGCGAGTCTAACTCGGTAGTGGAATTGGCGCTTCATGCGATAAATGGCGTAAATGCGATGCCAGTAGGTTGAGAGGTGTGAAGGGTTATTGCTGGATGTGAAAGGAACAGAACGTGTGCCTTGGCCCTAATACAACACCGGAGTTAAGAGGTTGGCTACCATTGTTGGATATGTTTGCACACAGCCCGACGTGGACTGCCGAACAAATGACAGAGAGATTGGCAAGAAATGCTAGCTGCCTGCTTCCACGGGCAGCGACTACCCTGACCCTGATAGGGGGAGCAATGAGGGCAAATCTCGCGCCACCACCCGAACTTAAGGCTAACTGCAATCACAATGCTAACACCCTTCCAACCACATCTTTCAATAGAGTGGAATGCAAGGGAGAAACCTGCATTTGCACACATCAGGGGAGACTACATTTGAGGTTCTCCTAGTGAAAAACGGCGCTGTTCTTGAACAATGACTCTTGCTCCGCAACCTACGCAAGGGGTACGATTTTACACATTACTTGATCCTTTATCAATAATCAGACCATGATGGCGGGTATACTATGGGTCTGTGCAGAGAAAGGGCACCACCAACGCCGGGGATGGAAGTGGTGCTGCTACCCCGTGGTGCTGTCTACTGGCACGACAGTGTTTGTCCCAAATGCCAGCAGCGGCCGAAAAGAAGTGACATCCCGCGAAATTGGAATGCGTACACACTCGCAGACCCCTGGGCTACACTGGGAGCGAATATTGTGTGATCTATTCTCTTCTGAGCAGGTGCAACGGTGGCAATAAACTTGATGAATGGTCTCGCGTACAATGCATTACTGCCAGTAAATGAGACGGAGGAACGTCTGACGCTCATTAATACTGAGTTAACGGCAGCAAGCGAAACAGTGATACTAAATCGATTAGTACTAGACATACTGACGGCCGAGATAGGGGGCGAGTGTAAAATGTTCGGTACCTCAAGCTGTTTTAATAATCCTGTCAGCGCGTTCCATCTTCAGACTGCAGTTACTGAAACCGCAATTATCCTGTCCCAGTTTTACTTTACCAAAATACAGGCTGAGACTATGATTGTGCAGAGGTGAGGACAGTCGGATGCCAAAAACTGCAAACTCATCCATGTCACCAGGAAACAATTTTGTTTGTGGAGACACACAACGTAATTCTGCAGCCTGGACAATAACAGGAAAATGGGAATGAAATCAAGCCCATGTTTGTTTTTACCTCACGCAGATTGTTTTGTCTCTCGTTGTCTCTGTCTTGAATCCACGCTGTGACGTACAGACTCGAATCAGTCGCCCCAGAGACAAGTTTAGTGCTGAACCTATGAAGCAGGAGGGGAAAAGCCACGTTGAGCAGAGTTGAGACAATGAATTGAAGAAGGTAAGAATGAGGGAATCAGAGAAAAAAGGAGGCCTGCGGGGTGATGGCGATAGATCAGAGCAGAGTGTGGAGCTGATTCATGTGAAGGAAGAAAGACAGGTAGGACAGTCAAGAGGGCGGTTGCTGGTTGGAGGGTTTAATCTTCGATGGGAGGATATGGAGTGGAAATGAGGAAACTGATGAAGTTAACGTTGATGCCGAGAGTTCGGAGGGCCCCAAAGAGGAACATGAGGTGTTCTTCCTCCACTCATCGAGTAGCTTGTATTTGATGGTGGGCGATCCCCAGAACTTGCATCCACTTGGAGTGGGAAGGGGAGATGAATTAGTCAACACAAGCACGGTGGAATTGCTTGGTGTTTGTTTCCTAGAGATGTCCTTCGCAACGCTCTGTGTTTTCCCATCCTGTCTCCCAAGTGTCAAGGAGACCGCATCGAGAACAACAGACACGGTAAATTAGGTGGCTGCATGTGCAAGAAAATCTCGACTGGATATGTAAAGATCCTTTGGGGTGGTGGAACGAGGTGAGGTCGTTGTTGAAGGTGAATGTCTTTCAACTCTTGCGGTGGTAAGTGTAGACCTGGTTTAAGACTTCTATTCTCCAAGGAGAACTGACCTAATTTTCCAATCTAAATTTCCAGCTGACATTGTACATACGCTGTACCATTTACATTACCCTGTTCAGCGCTGTATCAAATAACAAGGCCGTGATCATCACCAACTGCATTTGGGCTGAAAGCAAAACAAGAAATTGGTAGTAAAACGCACCAGGTCTGACAGCTGCAGAATCAGAAGCCTTCAGTTCTTAAGAACAATCACTGGATCCAAAAGGTACACTCCTCACAAATGCTGCCGGAACTGCTGAGTTTCCCAGCAATTTCTGAGCTGTATCTCAGATCTGCAACGTCTGCAGTTCCTTGCCAAATAGAAAACAAACGTTGACCCATTGAAGTGGATATTTGATCAGGTGACAGTTCACTTCATCCAGAGAGAAAGATGGGATGGAGCATAGGATCATAAAATTCTTACAGTGTGAAACAGGCTATTTGGCACATCATGCATCCCACCAATACTACCCTCTACGCTATTCCTGTAACCCAGCATTTCTCATGGCTAACCAACCTAACCTACACTCACCTGGACACTGACGACTATTGAGCATTGCAAATCCACCCTAACCTGTGCATCTTTGGACTGTGTGAGGAAACTGGAGCAACCGAAGGAAACCCACGCAGACACGGGAAGAATGTGCAAACTGCGCACAGACAGTCTTCAATCCGACAGGAATCTGGGTAATTGGAGAGGTTTCAAGTGGGAGTGCAGACTGGCGTGTGAATGATGGGCCGAAAGCCTGCTATCAGTGTTGTAAAGGCTCTACAGTAACATGATTCCCGACATCCTGCATTCAACACAGTTTGCTTTTTGTTTTAATCCGTCCTGTTATTGACATTGTTCTGAGTGAAATGTATAGAGAGAGGTTGTTTGTGCATTCACTCAGATCTGTGTTTTGATGGGTCAGGAGCATCATATAAAATAACAACTGGTGGAGGGAGAATTGAATTCCCCCTGCGAATCTGCCGAGACATGCAGGACCAGGATCTTCTCTATCACCACTCACTCACCACCCAACGCCTTGCGGAAAAACGCCTGATCTTCTGCCTCTGGAACCTCCAAACCCAGGGAATCAATGTGGCTTTACTATTTGCCTGATTTCCGCCTCCGACCACCTTATCCCAGTTCCTCCCTATCCGCTCCACCGTCCACTCCGACCAATCACCTTTATCCCCACCTCCATACATCTATTGCGCTTTCAGCAACCTTGTCCGTAGACCCACTCCCTCCCATTTACCTGTCTATGCTGGACGCTCCCAGACTCATTCCTGATGACTATCTTTTGCCCAAAATTGCTGATTCTCCTGTTCCTCGGATGCTACCTGACCTGCTTTGCTTTTCCTGTATTACGGTAATCTTGACTCTGATCTCCAGCATCTGCAGTCCTCACGTTCACCTCGCATGACTGAATTCCTGCCCCTTACAGATCGAATTGCGTCTCGTGTTTTCATCATGAATTTCATTATGTTTAAGATATTTTATTTTTATAATCAACGCAATATATTGATGCACTTCTGAGCATGTTATAAATTTGGACATAACAATCCCTCCTTTCTTTGTGAACAAACAGAATATCAAGGAGTCGGACTGAAGAATGTTTCCTCTTACAGAAACTGGAATAGGAGGGTGTAATTCTCGCTGAAATAAACACAGGCCATTCAGATGAATCTGATAAGGTCATGCAACATCTGCCGAGAGGAGGGAAAGGATAGCTCATGTGTTATGAGATTAGGGGAATTCAGCAGAGCGGTAGGAAGTTAGAAAAGTAAAAATTACTGAACAATTGGAAAGGGGATAACGCTGAAGAAAAAATGAGGAGTCTATACAGCCTGTTTAACATGCTCAGTCTGTTCTCGTAGTCAATCCAATCAAAGCTATAATTAGATTTCATATCCAGTTTCCTGTCCAACCCACATATAGCGTGACTCCCTGAGACACCAGCAATCTGTGTCTTCCAATCTGAAATGCACTCAGTGAGGATGCATCAGCAATCGTCAGAGACAGAGAATATTAAAATCTCAGGGGCCATACAGTTAATCGCGCTCTCCTCATCTAATTCCCAAATAACCTGCCCCTTACCCTGAGAGTGTGGCAATAATAACTAAAAGATCTGCAAATTGTGTAACTTTAACACTGACTTTTCTTCACAGATGCTGCAAGACCTGCAGAGCTTTTCTGCAACTCCTGAGACTGTGTTATCGTGTTTCAGATACCCAGACCCACAGGATCAATTTCTCACCATCCAACCTTTGAAGCCTGTTCAGAATTTGAAACATTCAAATGAAATCTTATTTCAATTTACTGAAATATGGACAAAACTTATTCAAAAGCTCAGCACTGGAGCAAGTGGGTTCCAAATAGTGAACTTGTTTTTGTGATTCATTAATGTGTTTGGCTCATTGCCTCTGGGTTACCACGTATTACTCAGATATATTTGTTTTGACGAAGTTGGCGATGAGTTATCCTCTTGAACTGCTGCCATTCATTTTGTCCATATCAACCCATAATGATGTAACGGAGGGAGTTCCAGCATTTCCAACCAATGGCACGTGTGGAACTGAAACTTTTCTCCGAGCCAGGGTGGCGAGTGGCTTGATGTGGAATTGTCAACTGGTATCCCTTGTCTCTGCTGTGCTCATTGTTCCACGCGATAATGCCGTGGTTCTGGAAGCTGCTCTGTGAGGAACTTTGGTCAATTCATACAGTGCATCTTGTCTGTGATACACTCCACTGCTACTAAGTGTAGATGGTGGAGACAGAGAATGTTTGTGACTGTGGTGCTGAGCATGCTGCACTGCAAGTTAATTCTACTTCATTATGGAGAACATAACTACTTGCCATCATCATCAATCCATTTCGCAGCTGGGCATCGAGTGATTACACAGATGTGGTGTACAAGTCTGTCAGTTGCTCAAATGACCATGAACTTTTAACTAGATTCGCCTTTTCACGGATATTATGCCGAGAGACCTCACGCAAGTGTTCCACTTTCTCATCAACATTTCATCTGTAAAAACTGGGAACGAGCTAATGGACACAGATTGTGCTACAGATGGTTAGACACAGCGCAGTGTCAGTTACTGCACACTGATTCTGTTTGGATTCATGCATGTGCTTCTCTGAATGTGTGTGTGCATTATCATGTGTTCCTGTCTCTGTGATTCTGTGTGTGTCTACCCATCTATCTCTGTCTGACTATCTGTGCCTATGTGAGTGTGTTTGTGTCTCATTGTGTGTATTAATGTGTGTCTCCATGTTTATGTATCTCTGTGTCTGTACTCTGTGCCACTGGCTATCTGTTGTCTTCGGGATTGTAACAATTGAAATGGGGTTTAAACCCCAATCTATCTGTGTGTGTGTGAGTGTGTGTGTGTGTGTGTGCGTGTTTTGTCCCTGTCTCCGTGTGTGTGTGACAGACGGAAATCCGTACAAATACTCAGACACAATCACAAATACAGAGAGATGTGCAGAGATTCCTGCAGACAGAAGCACACATATTGGCTTAGAGAGACACACGTGCAGGTGCAGTCACACAGACATGCTCACACAAGCACACAGATGTTGATGAAGATAGCAAAAATGATACCAGTAGAATTTCCTAAAACTAAATGAGAAATTAATAGATTTTTGGATTGTTTGACTTTACAGGAAATTTGACCATAATTTAATGCTGGACAGCTGTACCTCTAACAAGTTTTTGAACGAGTTAAGAGAAAGGTGCTTTAGTTATCAGCGTGCAAAGTTAATGTTATAAGGATGCAAGCAATTTGAATCGGTGAACCTATTTTGGCCATCCCTGTGTTTTCCAGTCTTTTCAAAATGGCTGCTGATGCTTCTGAATTGGGTCGAAGTGCTTTCTTGTTCCAGGATGATGAATTAGGAATTGAGAACCTGGAGAATATTTCTATTAGAATCAATACCGATCACGGGAAAAGTCCTCTTCCATAGGAAAGTGTACTTTGGGATTGCTGTCAGATCTTCAGCACTTCGAAGACCACCCAATGAAGAACAATGAAATCCAAAATTACATAGATTGTAATCCACTGGCCTTCTTTAAAAGTTTCAAATTAACAATGCAAGATACTTCGATGGTGTCGTTTGTTTTAACCGTTTTATTTTACACATCACTAGAAAACCTATTGTGAATTCAAATGTATTGTCCTAAAATAGAAATGGTGAAATACGTAAAAGCTTTAAGAAATGCGAAGGTTGCATAACATTGCCAGAAGGGAAAAAGAATAAATAGACTGCACTTTTTTTAAAAATTGTGCATCATGTATTTTGCAAGAAAATGCGTTTTTGAAATGGCATTATAATTTTCTCAGGGCGGACACATATTAAAAAAAACATTTTTTAGAAGAATTGAATATAATTGTGGACTAAGATGTGAAAAGAGCGACCTAACAAACAGATTGTAAGTGGAGGATGGCTGCAAGGTTTGACAGCAATTCACCTGAGAGTGACACAATAATTGAAGTGTGATTGGAGATGAACGGAGTTTTCTACAGATGCAACTTTGGTTTGTAACAAGGAGCTCATTGATGATTGACTACTAATTCACCAATGACAAAGGCGGTCTGCTGCCAGCAACGATGTGATTGTTTCTCAGGCAACTAAACAGCTTGGTACTCTGAAAAAGATACAGAGAAGTATTCACCTGCTCAGGAGTTCTTTCCGTTCTCGGCAGTGATAGGTGCTGTAATCCTGAAGAAACCTGGTCTATTTTTGTTTCAGCTGTTCCTAAAGGCTCTGACTTTTAATCAGTGTGGTAGAGACTGTTGTAAGTATTAACCAGTCCGTCTGCATGGTATAAATCAATAACAGCCTCCAAGATGCACTGCACAACTTTACCAAGGCTCTAAAAACGTACATTCCAAAGACATGACAACGAAGAAATGGAAGGGAAGGGGAAGAAGATGAATGGGAGGGTTGTGACTTGGAGCCAGTGATCAGACCTGGTTAAATGAAGAGTACAGGAATTTCATTTATAAAGTCAGGAAGTATGGGTTACAGTGAGATTTGGCGATCTGGATTCAGAATTGGCTGGCTGACAGAAGGCAGAGTGTGGTTGTAGATGGAAAGTATTCTCCCCGGAGGTCAGAGATGAATGGGGTCTCGCAGGACTCTGTTCTTGGGCCTCTGCTCTTTGTAGTGCTTATAAATAACTTGGATGAGAAGGTTGAAGCGTGGGTTAGTAAATTTGCAGATGGCAGTAAGGTTGAAGGTGTCGTCGACAGTATAGACGGCGACTGCAGGCTGCAGCGCAACATATATAGCATGCAGAGCTGGACTAGGAAATAATAGATGGAGTTCATACTGGATAAATGTGAAGTGATGCATTTTGGAAGGTGGAACACGTATGCTGAATATAGGATTAAAGACAGGATCCTTGGCAGTGTGGAGGAACAGAGGGATCTGGGTGTGCAAGTACATAGATCCCTCAAAGTTGCCACCCAAGTGGATAGGGTAATTAAGAAAGCATACGGTGTATTGGCTTTCATTAATGGGGGATCGAGTTTAAGAGCTGCGAGGATTTGCTGCAGCTCTACAAGTCCCTGATGAAACCACACTTGGAATATTGCGTCCAGTTCTGGCCGACCTACTATAGGAAAGATGCAGAAGCTTTGGAGGAAACGCAAAGAAGGTTTACCAGGATTCTGCCTAGACTGGAGGGCTTGCCTGAAGAAGAAAGTTTGAATAAGCTCGGACTTTTTTCTCTGGAGAGAAGGACGAAGAGAGGAGACCTGATCGAGGTATAGAAAATAATGTGAGGAATAGATAGAATCAACAGCCAGAGACTTTACCCCAGGGCAGGATTGATTGGTATGAGAAGTCATAGTTTGAAGATGTTAGGAGAAAGGTATGAAGGAGACGCCAGAGGTCGGTTCTTTACGCAGAGAGTTGTGAATGCATGGAATCGGTTGCCAGCTGTGGTCATGGGGACATTTGAGCGACTGCTGGACATGCACATGGATAGCAATGAGTTGAGGATTGCATACATTAGGTTACTATATTTGACAAGAAAGTGAGGTCTGCAGATGCTGGAGATCAGAGCTGGAAATGTGTTGCTGGAAAAGCGCAGCAGGTCAGGCAGCATCCAGGGAACAGGAGAATCGACGTTTCGGGCATAAGCCCTTCTTCAGGAATGGGGAAGGTTTGTCCAGCAGGCTAAGATAAAAGGTAGGGAGGAGGGACTTGGGGGAGGGGCGTCGGAAATGGGATAGGTGGAAAGAGGTCAAGGTGAGGGTGATAGGTCAGACTGGGGTGGGGGCGGAGACGTTGGGAAGAAGATCTCAGGTTAGGAAGGCGGTGCTGAATTTGATAGATTTGACTGAGACAGGGTGGGGGGAGGGGAAATGAGGAAACTGGTGAAATCCGAGTTCATCCCTTGTGGTTGGAGGGTTCCTAGCCGGAAGATGAGGCGTTCTTCCTCCAACCGTCGTTTTGTTGTGGTCTGACGATGGAGGAGACCAAAGACCTGCATATCCTTGTTGGAGTGGGAGGGGGAATTGAAATGTTGAGCTACAGGGTGGTTGGGTTGGTTGGTCCGGGTGTCCCAGAGGTGTTCTCTGAAACGCTCCGCAAGTAGCCGGCCTGTCTCCCCAATATAGAGGAGGCCACATCGGGTGCAGAGAATGCAATAGATGATATGTGTGGAGGTGCAGGTGAATCTGTGGCGGATATGGAAGTTTCCTTTGGGGCCTTGGAGGGAGGTGAGGGGGGAGGTGTGGGCGCAAGTCTTGCACCTCCTGCGGTTGCAGGGGAAGGTGCCGGGAGTGGAGGTTGGGTTGGTGGGGGGTGTGGATCTGACGAGGCAATCACGGAGGGAGTGGTCTTTACGGAATGCTGCTAGGGGAGGGGAGGGAAATATATCATTGGTGGTGGAGTCCGTTTGGAGGTAGCGGAAATGACGGCGGATGATGCGCTGTACATGGAGATTGGTGGGGCGGTATGTGAGGTCCAGTGGGGTTCTGTCCTGGTGGCGGTTGGAGGGGCGGGGTTCAAGGGCGGAGGAGCGGGAAGTGGAAGAGATGCGGTGGAGGGCATCGTCGACCACGTTGGGGGGGAAATTGCGGTCCTTGAAGAAGGAGGCCATCTGGGTTGTGCGTTTTTGGAACTGGTCCTCCTGGGAACAGATGCGGCGGAGTCGAAGGAATTGGGAGAATGGGAAGGCGTTTTTACAGGAGGCAGGATGGGAGGAGGTGTAGTCCAGGTAGCTGTGGGAGTCGGTCGGTTTGTAGTAGATGTCCGTGTTGATTCGGCCACCTGAGATAGAAATAGAAAGGTCGAGGAAGGGGAGGGAGGAATCTGAGACTGTCCAGGTGAATTTGAGGTCGGGGTGGAAGGTGTTGGTGAAGTGGATGAACTGTTCAACTTCCTCGTGGGAGCACGAGGCGGCGCCGATACAGTCATCGATGTAGCGGAGGAAAAGGTGGGGGGTGGGGCCAGTGTAGTTGCGGAAGATGGATTGTTCCACATATCCTACGAGGAGGCAGGCATAGCTGGGGCCCATGCGGGTGCCCATGGCTACTCCTTTCGTTTGGAGGAAGTGGGAGGATTGGAAAGAGAAGTTGTTCAGGGTGAGGACCAGTTCAGTCAGTCGAAGGAGGGTGTCAGTGGAAGGGTACTGGTCGGTACGGCGGGAAAGAAAGAAGCGGAGGGCTTTGAGTCCTTCGTGATGGGGGATGGAGGTGTACAGGGACTGGATGCCCACAGTCTTTTAGATGCAGGCCCTATTTGCACATTTACTTCAATATAGTTCACACTGAGTCAACAACATTTGTTATTTTTCGAGCATGCAGGAGAATTTACCCTGCCAGTTCTTTATCCAACATACTCTAGATATCATGTGCCCTTTCTGCAGTTAAAAAACTCATCGCTCAGTTGAAAATGGCACCAATAACAATGTGATAGAGTCTGCATTAAGTCCAATGGCCTGGATATTCTGACTGTGATTGCGAGTCCAATCATTTTATGTTGTAAGGTGTTTGTACAGGTCTTGCTGTTATAACATTCTGCTTTAACGTCACCACAATTTTGCAGTACCGATTAACGAATTGTGGATGTTATTCCTACAGCACGAAGTTTTAAAATGTGTGTCTTAACTGTCACACGATTACAATGCCAATACTTTAAGCGGTTTGGAAAGAGCAATTTTTCTATACTGCACGATTGCGCAGGAACACACCCATCATGTTATATAAGAAATGACTGTACTGAGCTCCAAACGTCCAGCTGGAAATTCGATTTCAGTCCCGTCAAAAATACAAAGTACAATTGAAATGAACTCATTTTTCTTCAATTCAGCTGTATTGGGGAAAGGCAAGCAATGCCATTCTTTGCAGGAGTGTACAGTGTCTGTGATTTATACACTCAGATCCACAGCCAAACCCTGACACCGGCTGTGAAAGAATGCATATCTAGGTAATTGTGGGATCAGGTGGCAGTTTGTTCAGGGGTTAGAGTGTCATAAAAGTGGTTATGGGAGGCTGGAGATGAGCGGTGTTAGGGATATGGGGCTGGTGGCTTGGGGATTTGGGCGAGTGGGAAGGATTAGAAAAAATGGCAGATTGTGCAGAGCGAGATGTTGGGCATGTGTCGAGGCCTGCACATGGCCGAAGTGACAATCTAAATATTGTTAGGTGGGAGCATTCTTGGCTCGCATTTCCTGGCCAATTAGTAACTTTCCAATTGGAACCCTTCAAATGGTCAAATTTTAGTGAATTATTTAGGAGAATCTCCCCATCAGTGTCTTCAGGTCCCCATGATTACCACAAAGTCTATGTCCAGGTTTTTGCAGGGGCCTGACATGCAACGCCCGCTTGTGCTTCTCCAACAAATACCTGACCACTGGAATGGTTCCTTTCTGACTGAGTTAATGCAGAGAACTGTTTATACTTTTAAGTGTAATTCTCTATGCACAATCCACTCGGATCTGCTGTGAATGATACTCTCCTTCAGGTGTTCGGCAGTATATCAGGTATTCGTAAAGTAGATATTCCACCCTGTGGAATGTCTGGATCTAACCCAGTGGAAGAATCCCTGCCCTAAACACACGCAGGTTCAAATCCCAAGCAAAGTCACAGGGCACAGGTGTCACATCGGTTCCCTTGGAACTGGCTGTCCAAGCTCTGTGTTTAATGGTCAGTGTCCCCCTGTGCAGCCTATAGTGAGGCACACAGTGACTTCTTCCTGGTCGTGTCTTTCTCATTGGCGAACACTGAGACATGGAGATTCTACAGAGGCTGTTCGGTGGGGCCTGGCCACTGAATCTCATCACACTGCGGCTGGGTCTCTTGACCTCATAATGGGTGATAACCCTCTCTCAGCTCGAGCTGGAGATTCAACAACAGCCAATTGCATTTCCCCCTTAAACACGGCCGCTTAAACGTGAAGTAAGGTAAATCAGAGAAAGTTGCTCGGTCAGAGAGAGTACTGGGGAGAGAAGCTGAAGTTCTCACGTGTCCAATATCTCGTTGCGTTGCAGTGATAACAGCGACTCCAGCTGTCTTTTGCCATTTGAGCTGAACTGATTGTACTGGAATCTGAAAAATGAAAATTAAATCGAGGAAAATACTAAGTGTCAATAAGGGAGATCCTGGACTTTATATTCCAACATCAATAAGTGTTTAGCGTAAATTTTCATGAATCCGAAACATACTTTTCTTATTATATTGCCAATTAACAAATACTCACAATCTGCTGTAGACTCTTACTCTGTCTGAGTTCCATCTGCTTCCGCCAGAAATTAAAAATGCAGCAATTAAAAGGATTTCATGACAAATAACAAAGAGGGTACCAGAGGGAACGAAAACAAAATGGAAGTGCAGGAATGATGTGATAACAAAATGATAAGGGTGCAAAACAGAACCTCTGCATCACAACTTTCTTGCCCAAAGTTGCTTGGAAGCACAAAGTAATAGGTCAGGAATGGAGTTTGTTGTGGAATTGAGTATAAGTGCCAAAATGTTACTGGAATTTATGAAATACTGGGACCAGGGATTGGAATCAAGAGGTGTGGCCACGTGGGCAGGGTAGGAAAAGTTTTGAATGCAATATTGTCAGAACTGGTCAATTAACTGTCGTCCAACCAATGTGGGCAGAGGATGTTCCGTTTCAGAGATTGCAGCAATCATATTTAAAGGCTGTTATCTATACTTTCAAAAAACAGCTCTGGAGAGATATTGGCTACTAACAAACACTTTCCATCAATTAGAATCAGGTTGCTCCCTGAATCATTAATGTTCCTGCAGGCTGCTTGGGTACAGGAAGAGTCCCTGTTTTATCAAGGCTGGAGAAGATCAATAAATCATCTGGGCAAGTTCAGGTAGAGATTGCTGTGGTGGTGACTACGTATGGGGAACCTGGTTAAGTTGACAAAAAGGGATCAGCAGGCGGACATTTTCTGGAAGGGTTACAAAGTTAAACTGAAGAACTTACATGTGGCCAGAGATGAAAGTGAAATTGAAACCAAAACACATCACATCCAGCCATTGGCAAATCCATGGCAGCAGACTGTCCTTCCAAAAGGTCAGGGTAAGGAGTATCCATTGTGCCCTGACAGGGTAGAGCAGCTGCTGACAGCAGTAACTGGATAATGGGAAGTGGTGGGGTTTCGGGGGAGTGGGGGTTGGGGGCCTCATAGGCACTTCCCGTGACCAACAGTAGCTCCTCCTCCCCTCTGAAAATTACACCACAATCCTCGCAGAAATCTCTCAGGTTGTCGGCACCCTGTCGTCTTCAGGCAATTAGACGAGAGCCAGAATGGTCAAAACCAATGGAGAAAACAAATAGCAGCTTGACATCACTTCAGCTGTCAGTACAAAGGTACAACATCATAGCACCTGCATTTGTTAAGAAGATCACCTTGAAGACCTTAAATTTCACAAGAACCTACTTTGTTATTACATGTCACCGTGGTTTATCGACATTTTCAATTATTTCTGGTGAGATGCATGACAAGTCAATACCGTCAATTTTGCACCACTCTGGAAGCAGCGAGTCAGAGAACTGTCTACAGAAAGGGGCCGTTGTAAAAAGGGCACGTAGGTGTCGAGAAGTGCGCACGGAGGTGAATTGGAGCATGACCAAGAGTAGCAAAAGCTTACCTGGTCAGAGTGTTCAGGGCTGTGTGAAATTACTGCCCGCAGCATGGAATAATAGACATCCGGGTTCTCTAATGTGAGACCCTCAGAGGAACAGTGGATACTGGCATTCAATTTACAGAGGGTCTGCCGGCTCAGGAGGGCGACTGGGCAAGAGTCTGAAACAATGGCAGTATCAGTCACAGTGGCAGGTCCAATACTGAAGTTAATGGGTTAGGAGAGTGGGTCTGTCATGTGTCCTCCTGAAAACCCTACAGTGCAGAGGGTCTTGCAACTCCGGTAATTTTCCGAGTCGGGAGCCGCAGACGATTGGACAGACCCAGAATCCACCACAAAAGAAATGAGCAGCTCCCCATCACATCCACATCCATCTTCAGAATTTCAGACGGGGCGTTTGAGAGACATATTGAGATCGCCTGTGAAACTCCCTCTCACGATAATCCTAGTTAGTTTCTGAAGCACGGGAGAAGGGACCAGCCACAGTGTAGGCAGCCTGTTGAAGCTGCCTCTGTTGTGTGGTGGACGGCTGTCGTGCCGGAGGGGAGAGGGAAAGGGTAGATGTTCCTGGGCGACATTGCCTGGACTAGCACTGTCTAAGTCAGTGTTCCAATTTCCCACTGTTCCAGCAGTGCCTTCTTTGAATTTCCCTAGCTTGCTGTACTGGTCTGGTGGTGTCCTTGTGTTTGTCGGTTTGCGCGAGCCAGTCGAACGTCCCCGTCCGTTTTGGTGCAGTGAACAACCCATTCCCGTCCAATTTACGAAGTACAATTAAAGTACTTAATAAAATCCGTCCAGCTCGTCGTTTGATTGTGCAAAGTGAAAACGTGAGCATATGTAAGGTCTGCACGGCAAGCTTTTCATTCTCTGCGAATGGAATGCCTGACGAGGAGTCCCAGACCACCCTAAAGCGGACAATGACATCCAGCAAGTCATTGGCTGCTCTGCAAACACGAGATAACAGCCCGAAATCGGCGTGCCGTCTTGCACTGGCCTTTATTTCATTCTTCACGGTGCTGTCCAACCACTTTTTCCCAGTCTGACGCGGTATCCCAGGGTTGGATGGGGATGTCAATAACAGGGCTAATGATCGCCCAGTGGGTCATATGCGCAAGCTGTAATACGGTCTGCACATCTTGGGACAGAGAGTTGTGTATTCAGGAAACTTCGATGACCCAATTGTAGAATGGGAGCAGTCACTTCAACGGGTCTGGGGCATCTTGTCGCATGGCCCAGATCTCCGCGTGGATCCACGTCTTATAAAGGGGAATGGGCCCAATCATGATGCAGGGAAACTGACAGTTGATGCCCTGGTAATTTCGGTAAGCACTCGGGCTTCTTGTGAGTCTGGAGTTATCGTTTGTGTTGGGCAGCAGTGGCAATTCATACTGCCCGGTGGCTAATGCGTCCCATCGCGGGCTTGCTTTGTAATGCATGGTTAAAAAAAAATGCAGCCACTTCATTCAGGCCCAACGGGTCTGGCTTTGAAGCCAGTATGGGAAATTTCGAATACTGTGGGGCAAAGGGCGATGTGGCCGTATCTGGAATTATTCTGATCACAGTGTCGGCCTGATACTGCTGGGCAACCTGCCGAAAATTTTCAAGACACTGCAGCATGTATACAGTGTCCCAGGAGGGGTCAACTTGCCCTCCCGTAATGGTCGTGCTACAATAATCAAGCTTATCGGATTTAAAGGACCTCCCATATGGCTAATTTCCTTGTGGCCATGTGTAAAAGTCTTCTGTAAAGTGGGTAAAGTAACCGCCATTCCCTGTCTCTTTCAGCACAGTGTCTGCCAGTGAACCAGGTATAACAAGAGAATCTCTGATCTTTATTTTGAAGTTCACATATTGACAGGGCAGCGTGGTTAGCACTGCTACCTCACAGCGCCAGGGTCCCAGATTCGATTTCAGCCTAGGGCGACTGTCTGTGTGCAGTTTGCACATTCTCCCCATGTCTGCCTCGGACTCCTCCGTGTGCACCGGTTAACTGACACAATCACAAAGTTGTGCAAGTCAGGTGAAATGGTCGTGCAAAATTGCCCATAGTGTCAGGTGCATTAGTGGGAGGGAAATGGGTCTTCGTGGCTTACTCTTCCGAGGGTCGGTGTGGACTTGTTGGGACGACGGGCCTGTTTCTACACTGAAGTGAATCTAAACATATGCGCCTCCTTAATATCGTCTTATACAACTTCGGTCCTGGGCCGTTCTCACCACATGGTTGGGGTTCCCCAGCTAGCACATCCCAGCAGTGGGTGGAATTCCCTGCCCCCATGGCGTACTGGACGCCCTGCGTTGACTGCTACGCATTGCACTTCAGCTTTCGAGGAAAGACAAAGGGAGTACTCACAGAACACACAAGCAGTGAGTGATTGACAGGTCAAGCAATGACGGATTACTGGGCGCATAATCGCTCACCGCAATGTAAACACACACTTGTCTGATGGATAAACACACTTAGACGAGATACCTGAAACTGACAAGACATGCAGTCAGCAACTGCAAAACAAACAGACACATCCAAAGCAAATCCTCAGAAACCACAAAACAGAAAAATAAGTGAACTGTTGGAGCCTCTGGCAATTTCTTTTGAGCTGAGGAATCTCTTAGGATTGAATCGAAAAAAAAAATAATCAGCAGTCTCTCATTCTATTTTTCGAGGCTTCCCTTGCCCGTCCGGCTCTCCCCTGGCTGGATCCGGATCACGGCACATGCTCCGGCCGTGATTGATACCATCAAGATACAATCAAGCATCCAGCAGCATCAATCAGTTCTAGAATGGGATCAGGGGTTTCCAGCTTTCTTCGTCGGTATGTGAGAATGTCCCTTTCCTTGGCAGTAAGGTGATACCATTGGTGCTCTCCAGAGATGATTCAAGGTATTCTGGTGCATCCCTGGCTGACCTAAGCTTCATGTGGCTTTGATATCACTGGGGTATTAGATTACACTTCGGCCTTTGGGACAGCTGTGTTAATCGGGACGAGGAAGCTTATTGGTAGTTTGTCTTGGGAAGTGTATTCTCTGGTTTGTGAATGACTGTGGTCATGTATAATTTCCCTTGTCAGCCTGTTTGGTCAATGCTGAGGCATTTTGGGTGTTCCTTGTATGGCTTGGACAGGCTTGATTTTCTGTGTTCTTATTGGCCATGCTGTGTGTAGGCAGGTTTGCATGTCATTTCCCATTCTGTTGAAAAATAAACTTTAAGATCTGCATCGGTTGTAAATTCAAAATCTTAATTCGTCATCAACCTGTTCACATGGGGACAAACCACTCAGCTGTTCCATGGACGGTAGGTATTCACTCGGGGATCAATCCTAATGGCCCCTAATCCTCGGGGATCAATCCTTAGTGGGCGGCACGGTGGCGCAGTGGTTAGCACTGCTGCCTCACAGCGCCAGAGACCCGGTTTCAATTCCCGACTCAGGCGACTGACCTAGTGGAGTTTGCACGTTCTCCCCGTGTCTGCGTGGGTTTCCTCCGGGTGCTCTGGTTTCCTCCCACAGTCACAAAGATGTGCGGGTCAGGTGAATTGGCCATGCTAAATTGCCTGTAGTGTTAGGTTAAAGGGGTAAATGTAGGGGTATGGGTGGGTTGCGCTTCGGCGGGGCGGTGTGGACTTGTTGGGCCGAAGGGCCTGTTTTCACACTGTAAGTAATCTAATCTAATGGCACGCAAACGACTTCAACAAAGGGAGAGTAGATTTGTCTGCTCTGTTTGGTAAGTGATTATCTTCACAACCCCGCCTAATGTCATCCGATCGACATGATACTGGAGAGACACCATTCTTATGCTCTGTGTATGACAAGGCATTTATTAAATCAGCAAAGCTTCAGATACACAAGAATGGGCACACTAGAGAGGAAAGAGATTCACCTGGTCATCTCTATTCAGTGAGCACGAGCATTTTCACACGAGCGAGAAACATTTACTTGCTCCTTGCCTGAAAAGTGATTCACTCGGGTCTCCAATCTGAGCAGATATGGACTTGTTCCCACAAATGAGAGAAAATCTTAATGGTCTGACTTTGAAAAGAGCTTTAGGAGTAGCAATGATGTGATGGAACACCAGAAAACGCAAGGGAATCCCTGCAGTATAACAACAGCCCCTTCGGCCCAACAAGTCCACACAAACCCTCCAAAGAACACTCAAACCCATTACCCTCCCTTATATTTACTCCAACTATGAACCTACAGTATGGGTAATATATCATGACCAATTCACCCAACAGGCGCACCCTTTTGTCTTGTGGGATGAAATTTGAGGACGGGGAGGAAACTCACGCAGACACGTGGACAACGTGCAAACGCCACACAGACAGGCCTCCGAGGCTGCAATCGAAGCCGGCCTCTCATTTTCTGACGCAGCAGTGCTAAACGCTGAGCCACCGTGCGTGGAGAGACAGTTAATTTGCCCTGTGGGTAACTAGGGATTCAAATACTCATTCGCACGTGTGACAGCCCAGTCATGTGCAATCTGTTTCGCTCAGTTGGTTGCTTTGTTAGCTTTTAAAGCAGTGTGATGCTCGCTGCGTGGTTCGAATTCCTATCACTGGTTTGAGGTTAATTTAAAGGTTGTCCTTTACTAAATATTCTCTGACCTGTGGGCAGGTGGTGCTCTGGTTAAATCACCAACAGCCCCTTCTTTCTCAAATGAAGACAGCAGCCTCTACAGTCTGGGAAGACGGTAACAGTGCAAACAATCCAGTGAGGTCGCATGTGAATGCGATATGATGTTATTGCATCGAAGATTGACTGTGTTCATTCTGTCAGTAGGGGTTTACTTCATTTGATGTGTTTAATCTCTTTAATTGATCTGGTGTTTAATTGTTCAGTTTTCAATCACATCAAATTCAAAGATTTTGTTCCCCTGCTTTCCATACAATTAGAGGAGACTGGTCGATATCCATTGACTGCCCTATTCTTGATCCTTTTCTTCATTGTTAAGTGTGGATTTGTACTTAAATATATTTCGATACATTCAGCATTTCTGAATGCTCGTCACATCTAAATGAAGACCTTGTGAAGTGTTTTCAATTACATGAGAGAAACAACAGTACTGCAGTGAAAGCACAAGATTGTGTTCTCATCACCGTGAACATGTTGGTGGGACGTCAATTACTGAAAAATTATAAAGCATTTCCCACACTGCGTCATTAAAACACATTATTGTCACTGTTAACCTGTTGGTGTATCAGGAGGATGGCTGGTTAAAGTGCATCCTTTCCCCAATTCAGAACATAGAAATGGCCTCTCGCCAATATCAATTCGCTCGTCTTTCAGTTCATTTGAGAAATGTAAGAGCAGGTGAATGGTCTCTTTTCAGTGTGAACTCTCTTGTATTTCAGCAGATTGCCTGAATCAATTAATTACTTCAAATCACAGCGGACGAATGGTCTCTACCCTGTGTGAACTCACTGGTGTCTCAGCAGACTGAATGACTGAATGTATCCTTTCCCGTTCTTAGAACAGGCGAACGTTCTCTGTCCTATGAGTTCGCAGATGTAAAGTGAGATCAAATGACCGCCTGAACCCATTTCCGCTGTGAGAACACTTGAATGGTTTCTCATTAGCGTGAACTCATTGATGGTACAGCAGTTCGTGAAAACTTTTAAAGCCTTTTCCATACTCTGGACAATTAAATGGTTTCTTCTCCGTGTGAACCCACTGTTGAGTCAGCAAGTTAGAAAGCTGAGCAAATCCTTTTCCAGACTCGGAACAGTTGAATGGCTTTTCCCCGGTGTGGTTGCACTGATGAATTTACAGGGCAGACAAGTAACTGAATCGTCAGCACATTACCGCAGTTTCTCTCCAGCGTCCTTCCAATTATGTCTCGATAGTTCAGATAGTGAATACTTTCACTCCACTGTGAATGTAGCTTTCTGCTTTCATTTTCAAAGGCCGGTGAGGTTCAGGCTACATGGAACAAAGCAACTCCATCAAATTCTGATGTGATGCTTCGTTTCAGTTTCCCAAATGCAAATCCACATCTTTGATACCTCTCAAATAAATCCAGAAATATCTCAGTAAGAGAGAACTCCTCAGAACACCAAAGCATATGATTTTCATTCTTCGTCGGATGAGAGTATTCCAGAACAGGTTAGCATTTGTTGTTTATTCCTGATTTGACTGGACAAGGTGATGATGAGCTGCCTTCTTGAACCATTGTTTCCGTGTGCTGTTGGTAGACCCAAATTATAAGGGAATGAAATCCACAATTTTGACCAAGTGATTCTGGAGGAACGGCAATATATTTCCAGGGTAGGATTGTAAGTGGGTTGTAGGTCATTCCTACCTATCTACTACCCTTTTCCTTTTAGATGGAAGTAGTTGTGAATTTGTAATGTACTGATTAAGGACCCTTGGTGAATATCTGCATTGCATCTTATGAATGGTGCAGACTGCAAGTCTGAGTGTTTGGTTGGAGTGGGAATGGATGTTTGTCGATGTTTTATTAGTTGTGTGTTGCTGCTCAATTCAGCTGCTCTGTTCTGGACGGTGTTGAGCTTTTCAGTATTGTTGCAACTGCACTAAGGAATCCTCAAGAAGGTTGTGATTTAAATATCTCTTGCAACTCAGATGCTAATCTGCTGTGCTTCTCCTGTGCATTGTTTTTTTAACACTTTAATCATCCAGGCGAACAGGAACTATCCCATCATGTCTCATTCTGTATTGTAAAGGAGTAAACAGTTGGTTGGGAAAGAATAAAAGCAATATAAGTACATTTGGTCAATTAGGTGAATAACGCTGTTGCTCGGAGAGTGAACAGCTGTTAATGGAGACTGCCGGTGACAACTCATAGGTGGCGTTTAATCGCAGGCTATGTGTTCGACAGGCTTAAGGGAGTCAAGAAAATCCCTGACTATGACCCACTCTTGAGGCCACAATGCTATATGGCTGCGAAAGTTCGCTTCTCAAAGACATTGTGACTTTCACTGCACAAAAGAAGGACTTTGGACCCATCATGCAAATGTCCGTCATGAGGCAAGGATCCATTCTCATCTCATTTTTGTCAGAACATGGTCTGAAACCTCAATCACTGTGGTACTCCAAGTGATCCTTGAAATATTTTCCTCATTCCACCAAATATATATTCCCCTCCCCGCCATTGTCCGCCTTCCCCAAGAACCATTCCCTCCGGGGCACCGTGGTGCACTGTGCCTTCTCTCTCAACATCTCCTCCAACAGCCCCACGGATACTTTCCCTAAAATCGCGGAATATGTGACACATACATGAGAACGTGGAGCAAGACTATGCCATACGGGCCTTAGAGACTACTTCGCCGTTCAATAAGATCAGCTTGATCTGTCCACGGACATACATTCACTAAACCAACCTCTGAAGGTTCTCATTACTTCCTTTATTGTTCAAACAAAAATCAGCCCTCGCTTAAAAAAATTATGTAGCATCAACTACTTCGTTGGGCAAGCAGTTCCATAGAGTAACAACCCTCTGGTTCAAGAAATTCCTTCTCAATTCAGTCCGAAATCGGCTCCTTCTAATCTTGAGGCTTTGCCCTCTTGTCCTAGTTTCATCCGCCAATGGAAGCATGCTCTCTACTTCTATCTCACACATGCCCATCATAATTTGATATGTTTCCATAAGATCCGGCCTCATGATTCGGAATTTTCGATATAATCCTATTCCACATAATCTCATGTCATCAGCGAACACCTTTAAATACGGAATTCCATCCGCCAGAATATTGCCCATTCACCCAATATTTCAATGTTCCTCTGCACATTTTCACAGTCCTCCGCACACTTTGCTCAGCTACTCACCTTTGTGTCAACTGCAGACGTTGACACGATGCGCATGGCTCCAAAATCCAAATCATCCATATAAGTTGTAAGTAATTGCGGTCACATTACCGATCCCTGTGGCAAACCGTTGACGGTCAATAGAATAGCACTGATTTATCCCCACTCTGCGCTTCCTGTTGGACAAACAATCCTGAATCCATGCTCATACTTTACCCTTAACAGCATGCATCCGTTTGCTGTCAGCCCTTGAACGGCACTCTGTCGAGGGCATTTTGAAAATCTAGGTACACCAATTCACTGGGTCCCATTATACACCATGCTTGTAATGCCATCATCGAATTCGAAAAGATTTTTCAGGCATGACATGCACTTCATTAACCCATGCTGCGTCTGTCCAATTTCTGTCGAGATGCCCTGCTATTTCTTCCTCCATAATACACTCAAGAAATGTCTGCACGACAGAGGTTAAACAAACTTCTGTAATGTTTGGGAATGGGTCTGAGTGAGTTGCGCTTCGGCGGTCGGTGTGGACTTGTTGGGCCGAAGGGCTTGTTTCAACACTGCAAATAAGTCTGATCTAATTCCTCATATTTTGTCTGCCTCCCGTTTTAAACAGTGCTGTCATATTTGTGTTTTCCAATCTGCTGGGACTGCCCCAGAGACCAATGAAATTTAGAAAAATACCACCAGCGCACTTCTTTTTAACACAGCATTGCATTTAGTAACCCGCGATGCATTCCATCAGTGCCTGGAGAAGTAACCATCCTTTGCTAAATTAGCTCCAACAATCCAACACGAGCTGTTTTGTTATAATGACTGTTCCCAGGTCGTCACCAACCATCATCGCTTTGTCAACTCCTGGCATGTTATTGATATCCTCCACTGTGAAGACCGACGCAAATGTCTGTTCAATGTCAAGGCTATTTCCGCATATCCCATAAGTAAATGCCCCTTCTTATCCACGAAAGTGTCAACGTTTACTTTTGCCACTCTTTTTCATTTTATATTTTAATAGAAACTTCTGCTATCGATCTTTATATTCTGTGCTAATTTTTAATGCCATGTTCTTTCTCACATTTTTTCTGCATTAAATTTCACTCTCAGCCCAGCTCTGCACATACCTGTGCCCCGATGTAACCCACAATATCCTTCAGCACTATGCACAGCTGTACTGAACTTAGTGTCGTCCGCAAATTTACTAACACATCCTTCCACGTCCCCATCCAGGTCGTTTATAAAAAAATGAGAAAAAGCACTGAACCCAAAACAGATCGTTGCAGTACACCAGAAGCAACTGAATTCCAGGTTGACGTTGTCCCATCAAGTAACGCCCTCTGTCTTCTTTCAGCTGGCTAAATTCTGATCCAAAGCACGAAATCCCCTTCAAGCCCATTCCTCAGTATTTTGTGCAGTAACCTACCATGGCGAACTTTATCAAACAGCTGACTGAAATCCAAACGTGCATTACATGAACCGCTTTATCCTTATCTTTCTGCTTAATCACCTGGCGACTTTCACAAGATTTGTAGCTCAGGTTTAGCTTCCACATGAAGACTGGCTCGCTGAGATGGAAGGCCCATTTCCAGACGTTTCGTTACCCTCCTGGGTAACATCTTCAGTGGGCCTTTGGGGCGACTTCCTGTTCATGATTTCTGCTTTCTATTTACATGTTTGGGGTTCTTTGACTTGGTCATGTCATTTCCTGTTGTGATATCATTTCCTGTTCTTTTCCTCAGGGGGTTGAAGATGGGGTCTACCTGCATGTGCTTTTGATAGATTTCGGTTAGAATGCCATGCTTCTCGGAATTCTCGTGTCTTTCTCTGTTTCACTTGTGCACGGATGGATGCGTTATCCAAGTCAAAGCGGTGTCTTTCCTTATCTATATGTAAGGATACCAGTGAGAGAGGGTCACGTCGTTTTGTGGCTAGTTGATGTTCATGTATCCTTGTGGCTCGTTTTCTGCCTACTTGTCCATATGCAAAATCTGATGACATTTACAAAATAGCGTGCAAGAACAGTAACAAACATTACATTAGACAAACACTACAGTCGACTGAGACAGCACATCCATCCTTGGACAAGCCAAACAGATACATGCAGAAGAATTCCTCGAACATGGCATTCCGACCAGAAATCTACCAACCAACGCTTCGAGCTCGACGCCATCGACTACCCGCTGAGGAAAAAGAACAGGAAATGACATCACCACCGGAAATTACATCACCAACCCAAAGAAACCCAAACCTATAAATAGAAAGCAGGAATCATGAACAGTGCTTCGCCTGGCGATCCACTGAAATTGTTACCGAGTAGGGATGAAACGTCTGGAAATGAACTTTCCAATTCAGTGAGCAAACCGACATCCAGTTTTATGACCTACTCAAATAACTCAATAAAGTTTCTAAGTCTCGACCTCCCATTCACAAAACTGGCTTGACTTTCCCTCATAAACTTATTCCAGTCGAGGTAATTACAAATCTTATATCTAAGAACTTTTCCAACACTTTCCCCACAACCGACGGAAGGGTCAATGGTCTAGAATTTCCAGGGTTTTCTCTAATTTTCTTCTTGAATGAGGGAACAACTTTTAATATCCTGTAGTGTTCTGGTACTATACCTTTGGACAATGACAACATAAAGATCAAAGTCGAAGGCTCGGAAATCTGATTCTTGGTTTCCCAGAGAATCCTAGGATAAATCACATCCTGCCGAGGGAATTTATATACTTTCACATTTTCAGAGTTTGTAACACCTCGTCCTTGGGAACGTCAATCCGATCTTGTCTAGTAGCCTGTTTCTCAGTATTGTTCTCGACAACATTTTGTTTTTCCAGTGCGAATCCTGACGGAAGATATTGCTTTTGCGCTTCCCCCATCACTTCTGACTCCACGCTCTACTTACCACGACACTCCTTCATTGGCCATATTTTATTCCATCCATTCTTTTAGCCCTTACATACCTCCGGAGAGCTTTAGGATTTTCCCTTATCCTTTCTGCCAACAAATTCTCCGCTCCCCACCTGGCTCATCTTCAGTCTCTCTTCAAGTCTTTCCTGTTTAACTTGTAAATCTCAATGGCCCTATCTGAGCCTTCACATCTCAATGCTAACGCAAGCCTTCTTTATCTTAACAAGAGATTAAACTTCCTTTGTAATCATGACTCCTGCGCTTGACAATTTCCTCCCTCTCTGAAACGTTCATTCTTATCAAAGACACACAGAACCTGCTCCTTCAATAAGCTCCACATTTCTAAACTGCCCATTCCCTGCCGTTTCCTTGCCCAACCTGTGCATGCTTAATCTTATCTAATCGCATTGCAATTTTCTTTGACCCATCAGGAGCGCTTGCTCTCCGCTGTATTACTATCCCATTGAAAAGCTCAAGTAAACATAACTGAACTTTGGTAACTATCACCAAAGTGCTCACCTACCGCGAAATCTAACACCTTGCTGTGTTCATTACCCAGTACCAAATCGAATTTGGCCTCTCCCCTTGTTGGCCTGTTCCATTACACAGTATTTCAGGAATCTATTGCAGATACACTCAATACTCTCTTCGTCAAGGCTCCCCTGACTGAGCTGCTTCGACCGATCGACATGTTGATTAAAATCCCGCGTAATAATTGCCATACAATTTTTTCAGGTATTATTCATGTCTTTGTTTACTGCCCTCCTGAATGTGATCTTTAAATATGGAGGCGGATTGACTCCGACAATCAGTGACATTTTCTTCATAGAACTTCTAATTTCCTCCCAAATGGTTTCAAACCCATTATCCTTAGAACATGTATCATCTGTCAACATCGGTCTGAGGTTGTCCTTGAATGTTTGAGTTTCACCACCTTCCTTACCATCCTTTCTGTCCTTCCAAATTGTGAATATGTTCCTCCCAGTCTTGACTATGCGGTCTCCATGTCTCTGCAATGTGGACTAAATTGTATTCGTTCGTGATAATTTATGCCGTTATATCTCCAAACTTCTTCCGAAAAGTACGAGCATTCAGATATAGTGTCTTTATGGTCGCTTTCTTACCCATTGATTAACAACATCTCTAATAATATCTTCTATGCTATCATTTCTTCTTGCTTCTTGCTTCCCCTCACTTGTCCATTTCTGAACGCCTTGCTGAGTACACAAGTGCTCAAATACACCTTCCAGGTGAAGCAACACTTTCCCTACACTTTGCACAATCCAGTCGAAAGGATTTACTGCTCATATTATGGTCGCCACTACCTTGAGAAATGAAGTGTGGACTGAATGACTGTTTTGCAGAATACCAACTTCTATCGCCAAAAATGTCCCTGAGCTGCCGGTTGACTGCTCCATTAGCACAGAATCATTTTTCCTACCAACGTCTCTATCTCAGGCTTACTGCAGTGTTCCACCATAGCTCAGCGCATGCTGAAAAAGCAACAGACCATTTTCTGCTTGAGGACCCCGCAACCCTCCATATCAATTTCAATCATTTTAGAGGCCTGAAGTCTCCCATATCCTGGCCCCTGACACACCCACCAGGCCTAGTTATTGCACAGTAGCCATTACACACTACCTATGGTTATTCATAAACAGTCTCGTGAACAGCTGTTAATGCTCAAAACAAATCATTATCAATTCCTATGTCCAACTGTTATTTTCTCTTTTTCGGCTCTGTCCCGACATCTCGTTTCCTCCTAATTACTGCGCCCCCACAAATCTTCTGCATATAGACCAAAGTTTTCCTGGAAACCATCAGTGCTCAGGACGGCGTCACTGGACCGAAAATGTTAACTCTGATTTTTCTTTCCAGCATGTTTTGGTCTTGCCCCAGAGGAAGCTTGATACTGTGCTTGTGTAATGACCCCCTGCACATAAGACAGAACTGTGTTAACACTGAAAAGTTCTCTTGTTGATGAATCCCATTACAATGTCAGGCATTGGCATCGACTTCGTAGGTCAATAAATATAGAAATCATGTGCTTGGGATTTGTGCCGCAGTTCTGTTCTGGATATGATAAACAACAGAGATCAAAATCTCCATCATGTCAGATGTGAACAGATAGGTATCTCCACAAGAGATAGAATAAAATGAATGTTTTTCAGTTGGAGAAAATTCAAACCATTTCTCACTGTAATAGCCTGTGGCTATCAAAGCAATGTGTTATTTTACCACAAAGATTTAATACAGCGTTTTTGAGTTAAAATATCTGAATGATCTCCCTCCAGTGTGACAGTACAGTTGTGTCAGCAAATGGGATAACTGAGTGAATCACTTTACTTGTTCAGCTAGCGAACATTCCTCTTGTGATAAGATGTAGGGGCAGAATGCAGGAAGATGTAGGGGCAGAATGCAGGAAGAGGAATGGAAAGGTTCTGAAGAATTTTAACATAGTGACTGAAGTAGTGTTCGTGGTTCTCACCGGCTTGAAGTGGGCATATTCCCAATTCAGGACGGACTTGTATCTCATGTTCCTCTCTGTGACAAGGGAGGAAAATACAGGTGTTCTGAGCAATGTTTTACTATCCTCTTTGGATTTTTTAGTGGACTGGACTAACGCAGTTCCACTTTGCAGCAAGATTGGGAGAGAGAAACCAGAGAATCAGACAACAGTGAGTCTCACATCAGTTAATGGGAACCTTTTGCAGCAAACCCTGAAGGAGAGAGTTAACTGCCACTTGTCCAGGCAAGGTTTCATCAGGAAGAGTCATCACGGTTTTGTTACAGAATGTCATGCCTAAAAGATTAGATTAAATATATTTTATTGGCAAGTGATCAGGAGTTTTAACGAGGGTAGCAAAGTTGATGTTGTTTGTGTGGATTTCAACATAGCCTTTAACATGACACTACACTGGTAAGAGGATAAAAGTGAAAAGGGATTTAAGGTCCCCTGTCAAGTTGTATCCAAACTTAATTTGGTGGTGATAGCATACACAGGATGGTGATAGAAGGTTGATTGTGTGATTGGAACTGGTATTCAATGGTGTAACACAAGGATGAATGCTGGATCCCATGTCGTTTGTGAATGTGTGTAAAGAATATAGAACAGATTAGCGGGAAATGAGAAGCAAAGTTGTCGATGATACGAATGAAAGTGATTAATAGTGAGCAAGAAGGTCTGAGAATACAAGAGCTCAGAGATGGATTTGACAAATGTCAAATTCAGATAGGGGATGTTGAAACTAACCATGAAAGACATGAGGTGATGCACATTGGCAGTAACACGTCAACTGATTATTCAATGAATGGCAGGACACGAGGAAACCTAGAGGAACAGAGAGACTTTGCATGTTGGGCCACATATCCGTTAAGGCAGCAGAACATCGTGACAATCACAACTTTATCAGTCAAGGTAAAAGTTATAAAAGCAGACAAGATGGTGAAGAATGTACTTGGCACGCTTTTCATCATCAGTCAGAAAGTCGATTACCAAGTTGGAATGTCATGTTGTGGCGATATAGAGCATTGGTGAGATCACATTTAGAATACTGATTGCAATTATGGTCAACTTCTACAGGAAGGATTTTGTGAAAATTGAAACTGTGCACAAATGATTTACAAGCATGTTGCGGAGACATAAGGGCTTGAGTTAAGCGTGGAGATGGAGTAGGTAGGGGCTTTATCGCTGGAATGTTGCAGGCAACGCGTAACGTTCTCACCGTTTATAAAATGATGAGGGGTATGGACGGGCAATTGGCCGAAATCGTTTGCGCAAGATGGTGAAGTTCAAAACTCGAGGGCACTGGTTTAAGGTGACAGGCACTGAGACACACTAAAAAAGGTATAGTCACATTGAGTTTGCTGCAGGAGCATCAACCGTTTCGGAAGGCAAAATGATATTTTTCATCTGTTCAGCAGTGGCGAAGCCAATATATATTCCTCCATTCCTATCAGCACTTGACAAGGTGAGCATGCATTGCCTGACCAAAAAATTCCAGTTCATGAAACTATTTTTTTCTTTTGAGAAACAGGATGTAGCAGTTATTAAACGGCAGCTTTCTCTTTTCATTTACCAATTTTAATATTCAAACATTCAGTTGAACTGACAGAATGCTGAATTCGACAACAATTATTTCTTTTCTCTCCGATATTCAGTCTCTGTAGTTTTCTTTTCTTCAGTGATCTGAATGACCTGATATTTACGGGGAAAATAATGCTGCAGTTTGTCTCGCATGCGACAGAAGAATCAACTGAGTGGTGACAGGTGCATCTTAATTTTCCTATGCAGTTGAGCTGAGGTGATGTCGAGTGAAAAATGTGGTTCTGGAAAAGTACACTGGTAAGGCAGCATCCATGGAGTAGGAAAGTCGATGTTTCGAACATAAGTTCTTCGTCAAGAACGTTGGAAACATTGACACCCATGCTCCTCAGACGTTGCCTAACCACTGTGCTTTCTTGCGCCATCCTTCCTGACTCTAATCTCTCGCATCTGCAATCCTCGCCTTCTCCTCAGGTGGGGTAGTGTTAGATACTGTTCCTGAGATGTAATAACATGTTCGTAATGATAGTTTTGACTTGCAGTTGGAAGCTCATCACTGATGGAAATCATTCTCCCCTCCCAATCTGCCAAGCACATGCAGCTCCAGTGCCTTCTTCATTTACATTCCCTTTACACCTGACGCCTGAAAGAAGAAGGCCTCATCTTCCGCTTGTGACCTTGATGCCACAGGGGATCACCAATTTCCTCATTCGCCCTTCCCTCACATTATTCTCGTTTCATGACTCCAACTTAGCATTGCCTTCATGACCTGCACATCAACTTTCCAACCTACCCGCTCCACCTCCTGTCAGAACCAGTATCTTATTCTCCACCTTTATCTACTCATCGCATTCTCAGCTATCACGCCCCCAAACCCCCAGACTGTCCATTTTACTCTCAGCCCCCACGGCCACAAACCTCATTCCTGATGAAGGGTTTATGCCCGAAACATCAATTCTCCTGCTCCTCGCATGCTGTCTGACCTGTTGTGTTTTCTATCACAACAATGTCGACACTGAGTTCTAGCATCTGCAGTTCTCACTGTCTCCACTGGGCAGTATTGTGTAAAAGTCACATTATTGGAAAAGTGCAGTTTCTGTGGCTTTCTAAGTTGTTAATTTCATTAGCTCAATCAGCTCCAGCTGGAGTATTGTGTGGCTTTCTGCAATTATCAATATAGCAGGGATGTGATAGAATTGGAAACGGTGCAGAACAGATTTACCAGGATATTGTCTGTTCGATGAGTTTCACTTATGAAGATAGTTTGGACGGACTGGGCTCTCACAAAGATGTTATCTTTTTAAAAAAGAAACGGAGCTGTACTTTTTCTCAAGGATAATGTCTCTTGATATCTTTTTATCAAAGGCATTTTAAAACAGTTCGGGCTCCGAATCGGATGAAGTGTTACAGAGATGAAAGTGTTCGCTGTGAGGCCTTTCGTTTCTCCGTAAACAGCTGAGGCTGAAGGCCAAAGATTTTATGTTTTCGAAATTAACTGTATAATGGAAAAAGTGTGGTCTTTTTGGAAATCTGAATTCCGGTTTTGAGATCCTGCAGCAGTGGTGCACTAACTAACAACCTCCCTCCTTCTGCCCTTCCAATTTTTACCTGTAAGCTGCTGTTTCATCTTTACTGTGTTTAAGTGCTTGTGTTTTTAGGATTGTTGGGTATTTTCAGAACAGCATAAGTAAGTCTACTTTGTATAGACTAAGTTCTGTGGGTATTATATATTATGTTTTTTTTTGTTTTTCAATCCGTAATTTTGTGAATAATTTTTGTAACTAGCTTATCGGGTAATTTTCACTGTACACATAACGAAAAAAATATAATGTTACGGACTGGGTTGTCTGCTTAAAAACGTTTTTAATGGTTTCGCCTCATCCATAACAAATTAGGAGTTAGATGATGTATGAAAACAGCAACTGATGGGTGCTTGCGTCTTATATACGGGTGTTGGTTTGGATTGGGGTAGGCAATGCTTGTGAAAGCAATGTCTCATTTTGGTACAAAGAGTTGTCTGGCTATGGACGATGTAAATTTGATAGTTTTACAAAACATAATTCAGGCCAGGCTTCTGGAATTAGCAGATATGCTGGGGTTGTATTTGCCTCTTTCTGTGATGAAAGGAGAGATCATTCCCGCAATAGTTCAGCATTTAACTCTGTTGGAAAATTCATGAGAATCTGGAGAGATGGTTGAAATTTATTTGAAAATGAAGCAGCTTGAGTTAGACGCGAGAGATAAGGAAAGGACACCAGGTTTGAAGCAGTTTGAGATGCGATTCGAAATAGAGAGAGGGAAGAAGAGAGAGCAGCAGAGCAGGGAAAAGGGAGTCAGGGTTTGAACTTCAGAAGTTGGCAATTATTAAAGGAATTCACCTTAAAAGGCAGGAGATAAAGGCTGAAGATAAGCTTACTCTGGAAGGGCATGTTGTTTAAACGGCAAGGTTAGCATCTGAAACGGCTGATTGTTATGAAGTGGTCCAAAAAACAAGGATGGGCTTCCAGAATCACTTTAAGTCTGAGGGATAGAAATTGGGGCAAAGAGAAATCCTCACTTGGAAAGGGAAAGTTAAATCTCTGTGAAAATCATTAGGATAAGTTATCACAGGGTAAATAGGAAACCCTTGAAGGGAACAAGATCTGAGGTTTTCATTGCAATAAATTAGGCCACATGAAGTCTGTGTTGGAGAACTAGGGAAAGCACTCGAAAGTCAGATGCAGGGAAACGAAACAAGCCTGGATGTTTTGTTGGCATGGTAATAGAAAGCACAATGGAGGGTGGAAAGCTGCATCAGAGTGCACAAGCCGATCAGAGGTTGGTAAGGGGGAAGTGCGACATCTGCTTTAATAATATACCTGCAAAGTTAAAGTTCATTTACCTTGGCCAGTGTTAGCAGATAGAGAGGGAACAATATTAAGGGACACAGGATCGTTTCTGTCTGTGATGCAGAAGGAGGGGGAAACATGTACTCCTGAAGAACTATGTACACGGCGATTCATGGTGGGACAAAAAATTGCTGATTTTTGAACAGTGAGGCGAGAGTGGGCGGAAAAGAGTGGGGAATTTCTTGTGGGAGTTCTGGAAAATCTCTCAGCTCCAAGAATACAATTTGTACTTGCAAATTATATAGCTCAATCGCCGGTAAGCGTGCTGCCTACTCCAGTTGAAAAGTAAGTCGAGATGCAGGCAAGTGCCACAATGCAGGACGTTTATCAAAGGAATTTTCCCAGATTGTGTATGAACGCGATCACACAGTCACAAGCTGAAGCAGGAGAAATCAAAAGGCACGGATAAGGAAGCTGAAATATGATTACAAAATTTCTTTTTAGCAAATAATTTGGACACAGCAGGGGACAAGCGTTAAAAATGCAAGTATATTCAGCTCTGCTATGCTACTGAGTTACAGCAGAAAGATGAATAATTAAAGCAGTTGGATCAGAAGACATGTACTTGGAAGGAGAGTGAATGCATCCCCGTGTGATATTACATCGCAAATGATATGTTAAGGAGGAAATGGAGAGCAACACATATTCAAGAAAGTGAGAAAAGGGCAGAACTTTTTTTTTCCTGGAGGGTACAGCAAAGTGGTGCTGCAAGTGCCGCATGTGCCACAAATTGGAGGTTACTTAGGCGTGAGGAGAACGGTGGTTGAAGTACAAAGACATGTTTACTGGCCTGGATTGCAGAGGAATGCATTCGAATTTTCCCAGACGTATCATATATTTCACCTAATAGGAAAGCCATGGGATATAATAAAGCCTGCACCTTTAATACCTATCCCAGCATTCGAGGAATCTTTCTTAAGTGTCTTCATTCATTGTGTATGTTCCCAACATCCAAAAAGCAATGGGAATAACTATTAATTAACAGAAATTGATGTATTGACGAGATTTCCAAGTGTTGTTCAATCGTGCAATATGACAGCTAAAAGGATTGTGGAATAATTACAATTTTTTTTACAAACTGGATTAAGATTACCATCAGAGATACAATTAGCTCAAAGGTCAAACTTCACATTCAAACTTTTGTAGGAATATATAGAGAGCTTGGAAATAAAACTGTTCAAATCTACTGTGTACCATCCAGAATCACAGGGTGCACTGGAAAGGTGACATCAATGATAAAAGACTATGTGAGGTTTTATGTTTCGGAGTAGCCAGATTATTTCCATAAGGGAGTTGCGTCAGTGAAACCAATTTTGGGCATAAAGTAAGAGGATCATTAAAATTTATGAAGGAAAAATTAATGTCAGATTACTGAGACCACGCATTTGGACAATGTGTCAAATTTTAGAGTTGGACTAAATAATGTTGGCGCGTTGTCGAGACAGTATTTAGTAGTATCGCAGCAACTGGTGAAGCAGGAAGTGTATGAGGAATAAAAAAAAATCACAATTTTGCCAGTAGGAATAATGTATTTATTTAAATTTCATTAATCGGTGAAACTTTAAAGCAAGGTTTAGAAGACCTTGTCAAATTGAGAGGAAATTGAGTGAGGTTATGTACTTGATAGGGACTCTAGGTATGAAGAAATCTCACAGAATGTGCGATGGGAATATGCTCTAACGTTATTTTGGGAGAAAACGAACGCAAGAGGAGAATGTGTTATTGACTAAGACACACTGGGAAGAACCAATGTCAGGGAATTCTGCTTTGGGCGTTCCTGAAATAAAATAGGATAATGCAAAAGTTGCCCAATATTGGTAAAGTTATTCAGTTATCTTGCAGAAGAAAATTGAAAAAGTTATTACTCTTGCATGGGGAGATCTGCTGAAATATACTGGGAATTAATAGCCTAATTGTAGATGATTTTCACAGCAGAGAGCGTCGCGAGCTGGGCGGAAGTGAAGTTGGAGCGCGGAGTTAGTCGGGAAGGTAAGTGATTGATATTTAAGAACGCCAACGGTCTTTCCACAGCAGAGAGCGGCGCGAGCTGGGCGGAAGTGAAGTTGGAGCGAGGAGCTAGTCGGGAAATTAAGTGATTGATATTTGAGTGGGTGTGTTTGAGACCCCAGGCCCTACATAGTAAGGCCTCCCTCCCATCCTCCTCCTCTAACCTAACTTTAAAGTCCACAGGTAAACTACTCAGTATTCTTGTTTTGGAGACGAAGTGTAGAGTAATGGCAGCGCAGGCAGTGGAATGTTCCTCCTGCAGGATGTTTGAGGTTGCGAGAACCACCGATACTCCTGCCGACTTCATCTGCAGGAAATACAGTCAGATCCTGCTCCTCACAGAACGAGTTAGGGAACTGGAACTGGATTGGATGAACTGAGGATTATTCGAGAGGCTGAGAGGGTGATAGATAGAAGCTACAGGGACATGGTTACGCCAGAGAACAGAGGTAGCTGGATAATAGTTATAGGTGGGAAGGGGAGGAAGCAGGCAGTGCAGGGATCCCCTTTGGTCATTCCCCTCAACAATAAGTATACCGCTTTGGATATTGTTGTGGGGGACGCCTAGCAGGGGTAAGCTGAAGTGACCGGGTCTTTGGCACGAGGTCCGGCTCTGAGGCTCAGAAGGGAAAGTGGGAGAGAAGGAGAGCGCTAGTTGGAGGAGACTCTTTAGTCAGAGGGACGG